>NC_136272.1:72139686-72302186 GCF_964187855.1 Myxine glutinosa | reverse complement strand
ATAAGCAGTGATAGGCATTGTGGAAAGAAGAGGAGGATGAAAGTACCTCCCGACATTACTCACTAAGACACTCGAACTTCCCTGTGAGTTATCATGAGAGGGTTCTTAACCTCTTTGTGTGTGTGTTTGTTTATGTACCATGGCAGGAGTGACTGTGTGGGAACTGATGACCTTTGGAGGGAAACCATATGAGGGCATCCCAGCTCGAGAAATCCCTGAGTTGCTGGAAAATGGGGAGCGTTTGCCACAACCGCCTATCTGTACCATCGACGTGTACATGATTTTGGTTAAATGTAAGTATCAATGCCTGAAACTGGGGAAAGAGTGGAAGAGGTGTGTATGTGTGTGTAAAATAATAAGAAGAAGAAGACGAAGAAGAAGAAGAAGAAAAACACCAGCAATCACCATGCTTGCTGTGATATACTCATTTTTGGGCTTATAATTACAGTGAAAGCTACAATATTTTTACCAGCTATGTTGTGCTGATAACCTATCTGGCTAGCAATCCAGTATTCATATTTAATATAGCTCATATTCCCTCGAATAAGTGGCATCACAGTGGTCATGGGTTGTGATTCCACCTCAAAGCAGCAGGATTAAGGATTTGGATTCTAGGCTCCTGAAAACGAAGCTCGTGCCAGAAGATTAGACTTCGACCGTGACCTTCTCACTCATGTATTGTGTCAGTAAAACCGCTGTGACTCATTAACGACATACATTAAAATGCTTTGTCTCTCATTTTGCTCCATTTTGTGCCTTAAATGAAATAGCGTGACTTGGCACGCTCCGCGTGCCCCACCACACTTCGTTTCAGAGGGATAGGCATCTTTGTCCATTTCGGTGTCTTTTGGGTCTTTTGTGTCTTCATGGTGTTTTGGTCTTCAGGGCCATTTGGGTCTTTTGGATCCTCTGGGCCTTTAAGGGTTTTTGGGTATTTGTAGTGTTTTGGGTCTTCGGGGTCTTTTGGGTATTCGGTGTCTTCAGGGGCTTTTGTGTCTTAACAGTCTTTTGTTTCCTCTGGGTCCTTAAGAGTCTTTGGGGTATTTTGGTTACGAGAGAAATACCCGTGCTACACACGGGTGGGGGGCCAGAAGCAAACAGGCATGCAGATACGGTGAATGCTAAAGCATGAAACCAATAAATTCCACATTCCTGTAGCACCTTCAGTCGCACGTCAGACATGGACAGTAAGTTCGTGAAGGACTTCCATGAAAAACGTACCTGTTCGCAAACAAACGGGTACGTTCACGTAGAGAAACATCGATCGCGGGTCCGTGGCGAATCTGCATATGGTGATGGCAAAATATCAGAAATTGAAGGCGTTTTTATTTTAAACGATTCATCCAGTCACGTGAAAAAGTAAGTACACCCCATGTAAAGTTTTGACTTTTTCAACATATTTCAACATACAGCTATTTGATCTTCATTTCAACAATATTTATAGATAAAGGTGATATAATGTAACAAATATCATGAAACATTTACATTTTGTATTCCATTGTATAATTTAAATAAACATAAATGCAAATTTCGCATGTGGAAAAAGTAAGTACACCCTTGGCTCTAATAGGTGGTATTGCCCCCTTTGGCAGAAACAACCTCAAGTAGGCGTTTCTTATAACTGTCTACCAGTCTCTGACATCGACTGGGAGAATTTTTTGCCCACTCCTCCATGCAGAATTCTTTAAGCTGTGCGATGTTTGAGGGGTTTCTTGCATGCACAGCTCGTTTCAAATCCCCCCACAACATCTCGATGGGATTTAGATCCGGGCTTTGACTTGGCCATTCCAGAACCCTCCATTTGTTTCTTTACAGCCATTCCTTGGTGGATTTACTGGTATGTTTAGGGTCATTGTCATGTTGCAAGGTCCACCTTCGGTTGAGCTTCAACTGGCCGACAGATGGCCTCACATTATCCTCAAGCACCCTCTGGTACAATGAAGAATTCATAGTGGATTATATGATGGTGAGCCGCCCAGGCCCTGATGCAGCAAAGCTGCCCCACACCATAATATTTCTACCACCATGCTTTGCAGTTGGTATGAGGTTCTTGTGGTCAAATGCTGTCTTTGGTTTTCGCCAAACATGTCTTCTGGTACTGTGGCAAAATAGCTCTACCTTTCACTCATCTGTCCAGAGGACATTGTTCCAGAAGTGCTGGTCTTTGCCTAGGTGTTCATTGGCAAACTTTAGTCTTGCCTTGATGTTCTTTCTGGACAGCAAAGGTTTCCTCCTGGCACACGTCCCATGAGATCAAATTTGTGCAGCCTCTTTCTAATGGTAGACTCGTGCACTTTGACATCAACAGTGGCAAGAGCTACCTGTAGGTCCCGTGATGACATTCTGGGGTTCTTCGAGACGTCTTTCCGTATCTCGTGGTCTGCTCTCGGGCTGAACTTGCTGGGGCGGCCTGGCCTGAACAAGTTGGCAGTTGTTTAGAATCTTCTCCACTTGTAGATGATCTTCTGGACAGTCGAATGATTGATTTCAAATTGTTTGGAGATTTCTAAATCCCTTCGCAGACTCGTAGGCATCTATAACCTTCTTTCTGAAGGCCTCAGAGAGCTCTTTTGATCTAGGCATGGTGACGCCGCACACTTCAACAACAAAGAGCAAACCATACTAAATGTCTGAGGTTTAAATAAGACAGGTTCCTCCAAGATCCTCTCTAACGATGTTCTAATCATTTGCACCTGAGCTGGTGCACCTGATTCTAATTTTAGGTATTTGAAGTAGTGATAAATGTAGGGGTGTACTTACTTTTTCCACATGTGAAATTTGCATTTATGTTTTTTAAAATTATACAATGAACTACAAAATGTAAATGTTTCATGATATTTGTTATATTATATCAACTTTATCTGTCAATATTGTTGAAATGAAAATCAAATAGCTGTATGTTGAAATATGTTGAAAAAGTCAAAACTTTACGTGGGGTGTACTTACTTTTTCACGTGACTGTATAAACATCCGTTGAATCATAGCACATGCAAATCATCAAAATCTAAACAGTCTCTTTAGAATTTCAATAAAAGCCACGTCACTGTTCATATCGGTAAATATTATTCCATCGTGTTTCAAATCGTGATCGATACACTATGATCGTGATGATCGTGAATCGTGATCGATGATCGTGTTCACAATCGCTATGTCGTATGTACTCCCGATACGTGTACCAAATTCCCGAAACGTGTAACTCTACCAAATCAACAGCGAAATGGATTTTGAGCCGATCGGTGTTACAGCCTTGGCAAGATCGATGGAGACAGCGATCTGTTAGATTTGATCCTCCTTCATGCCGAAGTGCAGATCCTCCTTCATGCCACATCCGATCGATGCAGCCGTGCAGCGGTCGGTGCAGTCGTTTGCGTGGCACACTGTGCAGCGATCAGTGCAGCCGTTTGTGCGGCACACGGTGCAGTGATCGGTGCAAACGTGGACTCCCACACTACCACATCCTGCTGATACTTGCTCCCGCATGACGTTATTTTCCTGGGTGCCGCACAAACGACTGCACCGTTCGAGATTTAACGGATGTTTATATAAATCGTTTAAAAGAAAAAAAAGCCTTCAATTTCCGATATTTAGCCTTTTCATTTGGGCCTCCCAATTGAAGCCCCGCCCGCAGGGCGGGTACCGTTGCTCGACGTAAGAAGACGTCACAATGAACGTCATGCAAACGCGAATGTTATGCGGGAGTCCAAACCTGAGAATGCTGGAGACTAAAGCTGAAATTGGGAAAACTAAATAGCCAATTTTACTCCTGGGGATCCCAGGATTATCCACCCAAAATATCTTCGCGATCGGTTCAGCAGTTTTTACGGTACCTCCGAATGGACAGACAGACGGACATTCTTTTTTTTTTTTTCTTTTTGTATACAAGATCGAGGCTTGTGAAAGAGCGAACATTAATCACACAGAAAGACAAACCGACACATAAAACATATAACATCGGGAGCGGTAGACAAGATGGGGAGAGAGGGGGAAGGACACAAACACAACATTTGAGAGCAGGGACCGAGAGACATGGAGACATCGAGAGATCTGAGAGAGGGCGAGGGCTTTGGGGGGGGGGGGGGGGGTCATGGGAAGGGGGCGGTGGGAGAGGTATAAAACATATGGACACTGCCAGGACTTCCAGGAAAGAAGTTGGAATTTCAAACAAGGTGGATCTGGGGTGAATTAGCGGGGGTAGAAAAGATCAAGGTTTTGGATGGGGGAAGATAAGAGATGGTGGTGAACAGCTGTTTTAAAGACCTGGAGGGAGGAGTGGGATTGAAGGGAGTGAGGGAGTTTGTTCCAGAGGTGGGAGACAAGAGGAATGAAAGAGTGAAGGTGAGCAGAGAGCCGAGATTTCGGCAGTTTAACCATCAGAGGGTTGCTGGCAGATCTTGTGCGACCTGTAGGAATATTTGGGGGACAGAGCACAGAGAGAGCTGGGGGTGCAAGGCCGGAGAGGAGTCGGTAGAAGACAGAAAGACCACCTACCTGCCTGCGGTGAGTGAGTGAAAGGCCCTCAGAGATAGCTTCATCGCGGGAGATTCCAATAATTCTGAAAGCTTTGGTTTCAACAGCGTGAAGCCGAGCTAGGTGTGAGGCAGGAGCACCGGCCCATAGGGGAGAACAGTATTCCATTGAGCTGCGGATGAAAGCCTTGTATGTGGTGAGGAGCTCAGGTGTGCCGAGGAAGGACTTCGCACGACGGAGGCTGCCCAGTCGGCGACTGGCTTTGGAGGCCAGCTTGGAAATGTGGTTTTCCCAAGAAAGATCATGGCAGATAGTGAGACCCAAAAGCTTGAGCGACAGAACTTCTTGGAGAGGATTGTTGAGAAAGTAGATGGGAGGGTTGTCCAGTCGATCTTTTCGGAGAGACATAGTAAGAGTGTGAGATTTGTCAGGATTGAAAGACATGTTCCACTTGTTTGCCCAGTCTGTGATTTTGTCCAAGTCTTCAGAGAGTGAGGAGGCTGCAGACTGCCGATCTGAGGGAAGAGGAATGGAGCGGCAGAGAGTGGAGTCATCAGCAAAGAGATAGAGAGGATTTTCAAGAGAGTCAGAGAGATCATTGATGAAGACCAGAAAAAGCACGGGGCCCAGAACACTGCCTTGGGGAACCCAGCCTGAACAGGAAGAGGAGATGAGAGAAACCCATTCAGGGCCACACGTTGACGACGACTAGAGAGGAAGTCCGCCAGCCATGCGTGGAGATTTCCATGGATACCAAAGGAGGAGAGTTTGGTGAGCAGAGCAGGGTGCCAGACCGTGTCGAAGGCACGTGATATGTCGAGGGAGACAGCTCTAATTTCCTGTTTGGCATTGAGGACCTCCATCCATTGTTGAGACAGCAGAAGCAGCATGTCCAGAGTGGAGTGACCTGGTCTGAAACCAAATTGATGATCAGAGATCAAGCCATTGGAGAAGAGGAAAGATTTCATATCCGAAGCAATGATGGATTCCATGACTTTGCTGATAATTGGGAGAAGGCTGATTGGTCTGTAGTTGCTAGGATCTGTTTTTGCACCTTTTTTGTGCATAGCGGTGATGTTGGCTGATTTCCAAGCAGATGGCAGTTGACCTTGAGCAAAAGAGAGGGTGAAGAGAACAGAGAGAGGGTGAGATAGAGCGGCAGAGCAGGATTTTAGGACCCGTGGGCTGATGCCGTCGGGTTCAGTTGCAGAATCAGAGTCGAGGGTTGACAGAAACTTTTCCACCTTGTCTGGAGGAAAGGACACGGAGTCCAGGAGCAGCAGGGTATGACTGGGTATGGTAGGTACAGAGAGGGATGGGTTTGGGACACAAGATTTAGAGGCAAACACAGAGTTGAGGCATTCAGCTTTTTCACGTGCGGAGTCAGCTGTGTAGCCGTTTGAGGTAAGGGAGGGGATGGAGGGGGAACAAACACCAGAAACGGATTTGACCAGACGCCACCAGGTTTTGGAAGAGGGAGACAGATAAGAGAGTTCGGTCTTGAGAACGGAGAGATATTGTTTCCTGGCTCTCCTGAGGGTGGACACACACTTGTTTCGGGCTTTGTGAAAGGAAATGAGATTTCCTTCCGTTGGATTTGCTTTCCAGGAGACGAAGGCAAGTTGTTTCTGGGCAACAGCCTCACCACAAGATTCCGTGTACCATGGACGGGAGGAAGGGTATGACAACTGAAGACGAGATGGGATAAATCTGTGCATGAGAGAGAGCAATGTTACAGCCTGTGCATGAGAGAGAGCAATGTTATTTGGTGAATTATAGTAAGATTGTGGGTATTTTCGGGTCTTTAGGGTCTTTGGTGGCTTCAAGGTGTTTTGGGTCTTCGGGGTGTTTTTGGTCTTCGGGGTCTTTTGGGTCTTCCGGGTCTTTTGGGTCTTCGGGTGTTTTGGGTCTTCAGGGTCTTTTTGGGTCTTCGGTGTGTTTTGGGTCTTCGAGGTGTTTTGGGTTTTCGTGGTGTTTTTGGGTGCGTTGGGTCTTCGGGGTCTTTTGGGTCTTCAGGGATCTTGGTGGTCTGAAGGGTCTTGGGGGAATTAAAGGGTCGTCTAAGGTCTGAGGGGTCTCAGCAGTCTTAACGCAATTAAGAGGGTTAATTAAGAGGTTGTTAATATTATTTGAAGAAGAAGAACACGTTTCAGTCGCATGTAAACATAACGACATAATGACATAACCATATACGTTTGCTCTATTATATTAAAGCGCGGCGTTACGCGCGCTGCTTGTGAGCAAGGAGGAAGCGGACAAGCGGTAACATATAAACGTCTTTATTGTAAGAGTACACTGTAACACTGAACTGCTCCGGGCTGGTCGCCCGGTGTATATCATGAGGCCACGCCTACCCCTCGGGCGTGGCCACGGCCACCGCCCACTTGGTGCGTGGAATGATGTCACCACGCCAGTGGGCTTTTGTGTCCGCCACAATATTAAGATTTCAATAAAAGCCACATCACTGTTCATGTCGGTAAATATTATTCCATCGCGTTTGGAAAAACTGGAAGATAGGGAAAATTGGGGAAAAAAATTGGAAAAACAATATCGCCTATTTTACTCCAGGGGGTCCCAGGATTACTTCAAAATTCAAAAAATTAATTCAAAATGGAGGGTGCTCCACAGACAGGGCGATTCCTAGATAATTTGGCCAAATAACTCAACGATGGAAGGACAATGCTGTGATGGCCGCTCCTTGCTCTTGTAAGTTCATCAATGTTGCTCCCTCACCTATAAATGCATCAACAGCAGCAACGGTTGTTTTTGTGAAAGGGATTAGATTTACTTGCTGTATGTTTAATGTGGTCAATATTAAATTTGAGAAGGTTGCTGCCTTTACTTACCAACCAGTAAGTGTTCGACACTCTCTCGAAATCGCTCTTGCAAGTTTTTGATCATAAAAAGCATTTCACGTGTATTCTGCTTGGTAATTAATGACTCCACCTTTGGTAGGTTGGATGATTGATGCAGACAGCAGACCAAGATTTCGAGAGCTCGCAAACGAATTTTCTCGGATGGCAAGAGATCCTCAAAGATACTTGGTGATTCAGGTATGTGATTAAGCACGAGTGCTTTGGGAAGTTGTTAAGCTTGAGGACAGATCGGTGACATGGCGGTGGACACAAAACATACCAGAACGGCACTCGGTAGAGAACATACTCCCACCTGGCTGAACAGTCTGTTTTTTATCCCACTGACAGGCCGGGTCTGGATTCGGACCTGAAACAAAAACGAATCGGCTTGTTCTTGTCACCTAACCACCTCATCCACCAAATTTTGTCATAATCCATCTGCAACTTTTTGACATATCTTGCGATACTTACTGTACATCGTTTTTGGCCCCATCTATCAATGGTGAAGAATCACTTGGAAAATGTTAGTATCCGGATGCGGATCTTCAACAAAATTTAATCAATTGGTCCTTGTAACACTCCCAAACTGTCCACCAAGTTTCGTCTAAATCCATCCTTAACTTTTTGAGATATCCTGCTCACAGACAAACAAACAAGCAGACAGACAGGGGTGAAAACATAACCTCCATCCACCTTCAGTGGTGGTGGCAATAATATGTTTGTGCGTGCATGCGCACACACCCACACACACAGACACACACTCACGTAGACACACACACACATAGACACACACACACACACACACACACAGAGACACACACTCACATAGACACACACTCACATAGACACACACACACTTATACACACACACACACACACACACACACACACACACACACACGCACACACATTCATACACACACTCAAACACACACACACACAAACACACTCATACACACATTTATACACACTCTCATACACAGTCACACACACACATACACAAACACACTCATACACACACACATTCATACACACACACACAGACACACACAGACACACACACAAACACACTCATACACACATTCATACACACACAAACACACTGATACACACATTCATACACACTCTCATACACACACACACACACACACACACACACAAACACACTCATACACACACACACACTCAAAGACGCACACACACACACACATACACTCAAAGACGCGCACACACACACACACACACACACACACACACAAAAACGCACACACTCACACACACACACACACATATACACTCAAAGACGCACACACACACACACAAAGACGCACACACTCACACACACACACATACACACACACACACACACACACACATAGACACACACATAAACACACACACATACACACATACACACATACACAAACACTTTTCAAAATCTCAGTAAAGTGACCTGTGTACAAGTATTCTAATACTGAAAGTAAATTATATTGTTTCTGCATTTGTACTATTTGTCACAGTTCTCGCTCCCCTCACTACCTTCAATCTATTATGATTTATCATAAAAAGCCTGGTTTTCCATACATTTGGAGTAAGGTAGGACAAGATCGACCCCTCGCTCACCCCGTTCCAGTACAACCTCCTTTTGGTTACATGTACAGGTGCCTGAAGGTGTGCGCTAGAGGGCTCTCTGGCTGAATAAATAGTGGGAAATTTAAAATGAGAAGCTCCAGGTGTATTTCCCCTACGTTGCTTTTGTTTGTGCATGTGTGTGATGAATTAAACTCTCACTGGCAGGGGGACAAATCGAGCGCCATTCCAAGTCCTGGAGAAACCAAACACCAAACGTCTGGCACTGGCGATACCGACGATGACATCACCACTGTGGTGGATGCCGAGGAATACCTTGTACCGAAGCAGCAGCGTTTTTTTGAAGAACCCGCACAAAATGGCACAACAGAGCGACAACCACAACAGACGCAACCACCTCCACCACCGAAGGCAGGTATAAATGCCTTATCCTCTGCTCCTCCAAGCGCTCTCTCGTTGCCTCATCCAACATCCGTCGCCACCATCTCTGCAACACAATCAACGGTCAACAACACCCCAGCTGCAGCAGTGCTCATTCCCTCCTCCACTCCAGGAGTTATAACTGCACCAAGCAACGTGCTTCCTGACAAGGTATCAACATTCCCCTGGGTCTTGTCTCTTTTTTCTTTTTCAATGTTAAAAGTTCTGCTTTGTACACTTTCCTTTGGACATTGTTATATGGTTTGCATTTTGAGGTGTACAGTGTACCCTCTCTCTCTCTCTCTCTGACTTTCTTTATCGGTGTGTGTCTCTCTCTCACTGACATTCTCACTCTCACACTCTTGGACTCTCCCCCTCTCTCTCCCCACCCCCTCTCTATCTCCTCCTCTCTCCCTCCTCCTCTCTCTCTCCCCTCCTCTCTCTCTCTCTCTCTCTCTGACTTTCTTTATCTGTGTGTGTGTCTCTCTCACTGACATTCTCACTCTCGCACTCTTGGACTCTCCCCCTCTCTCTCCCCCACCCTCCTTTCCCTCTGTCCTCCTTTCTCCCTCCTTTCTCTCTCTCTCTCTCCCTCTCCCTCCCCCTCTCTCCCCCTCCCTCTCCCACTCTCTCTTCCCACCCCCCTCTCCCTCTCTCCCCCTCTCTCTCCCCCTCCCTCTCCCCCTCCCTCTTTCTCCCCCTCTCTCTCCCCCTCTCTCTCTCCCCCTCCCTCTCCGTTCCCACCCCCCTCTCCCTCTCTCCCCCTCTCTCTCCCCCTCCCTCTCCCCCTCTCTCTTCCCACCCTCCTCTCCCTCTCTCCTCCTTTCTCTCTCTCTCTCTCTCTCTCTCTCTCTCTCTCTCTCTCTCTCTCTCTCTCTCATTCAAGCTTTAAATGCCCTTTTTCATGCTGCCCCTTTGGTGTATTCATTTAATTGCGAATTTTTCCCAGCTTGTATTCATCTTCTTTTTTTTTTCTTTTTTTTTTGTATACAGAGTCGAGGCTCGTGAAAGAGCTAACATTTATCAAACAAACAAATCAAACAAACAAGCAAACAAAGTATATAAAAAGGGGAGCAGTCGACAAGATGGGGAGAGAAGGGGAGGAAGCACACAAACAACATTTGAGAGCAGGCACATCGGGAGATGTGTGGGAGGGAGAGGGCCTGGGGGGAGGCAGGATAGGTATAAAACGCAAAGACACCAAGGACTTCCAGGAAAGAAGACAAAAGTCACCTCAAAAAAGTGGATTTGGGGTGAAATTAGTGGGGGTAGAAAAGATCAAGGTTTTGGATTGGGGAAGATAAGAGATGGTGGTGAACAGCTGTTTTAAAGACCTGGAGGGTGGAGTGGGATTGAAGAGAGTGAGGGAGTTTGTTCCAGAGGAGGGAGAAAAGAGGAATGAAGGAGTGAAGGTGAGCAGAGAGTCTTGATTTTGGCAGTTTAACCATAAGAGGGTTGCAAGCAGATCTTGTGCGACCTGTAGGAATATTTGGGGGACAAAGCCCAGAGAGAGCTGGGGGAGCAAGGCCGGAGAGGAGTCGGTAGAAGACGGAAAGACCACCAACCTGCCTGCGGTGAGTAAGTGAAAGGCCCTCGGAGATAGCGTCATCGCGGGAGATTCCAATGATTCTGAACGCTTTGGTTTCAACAGCGTGAAGACGAGCTAGGTGTGAGGCAGGAGCACCAGCCCAGAGGGGAGAGCAGTATTCCATTGAGCTGCGGATGAAAGCCTTGAATGTGGTGAGGAGCTCAGGTGTGCCAAGGAAGGACTTCGCACGACGGAGGTTGCCCAGTCGGCGACTGGCTTTGGAGGCCAGCTTGGAAATGTGGTTTTCCCAGGAAAGATCATGGCAGATAGTGAGACCCAAAAGCTTGAGTGACAGAACTTCTTGGAGAGGATTATTCAGAAAGTAGATGGGAGGGTTGTCCAGTCGGTCTTTTCGGAGAGACATCGTAAGAGTGTGAGATTTGTCAGGATCGAAAGACATGTTCCACTTGTTTGCCCAGTCTGTGATTTTGTCCAGGTCTGCAGAGAGTGAGGAGGCTGCAGACTGCCGATCTGAGGGATGAGGAATGGAGCGACAGAGAGTGGAGTCATCAGCAAAGAGATAGAGAGAATTTTCAAGAGAGTCAGAGAGATCATTTTTGAAGACCAGAAAAAGCACAGGGCTCAGAACACTGCCTTGGGGAACTCCAGCCTGAACAGGAAGAGGAGATGAGAGAAACCCATTCAGGGCAACACGTTGACTACGACGAGAGAGGAAGTCCGCCAGCCATGCCTGGAGATTTCCATGGATACCAAAGGAGGAGAGTTTGGTGAGCAGAGCGGGGTGCCAGACCGTATCGAAGGCACGTGATATGTCGAGGGAGACAGCTCTAATTTCCTGTTTGGCATTGAGGACCTCCATCCATTGTTGAGACAGCAGAAGCAGCATGTCCAGAGGAGAGTGACCTGGTCTGAAACCAAATTGATGATCAGAGATCAAGCCATTGGAGAAGAGGAAAGATTTCATATCCGAAGCAATGATGGATTCCATGACTTTGCTGATAATTGGGAGAAGGCTTTTTGGTCTGTAGTTGCTAGGATCGGTTTTTGCACCTTTTTTGTGCAAAGCGGTGATGTTGGCTGATTTCCAAGCAGATGGCAGTTGACCTTGAGCAAAAGAGAGTGTGAAGAGAACAGAGAGAGGGAGTGAAAGAGCGGAAGAACAGCATTTTAGGACCCGTGAGCTGATGCCGTCAGGTGCAGTTCCAGTTGCAGAATCAGAGTCGAGGGTTGACAGAAACTTTTCCACCTTGTCAGGAGGAAAGGACATGGAGTCCAGGAGCAGCTGGGTACGACTGGGTACGGTGGGTACAGAGAGGGATGGGTTTGGGACACAAGATTTGGAGGCAAACACAGAGTTGAGGCATTCAGCTTTTTCACGTGCGGAGTCAGCTGTGCAGCCGTTTGAGGTAAGGGAGGGGAAGGAGGGGGAACAAACACCAGAAACAGATTTGACCAGGCACCACCAGGATTTGGAAGAGGGAGACAGATAAGAGAGTTCGGTCTTGAGAACGAAGAGATATTGTTTCCTGGCTCTCCTGAGGGTGGACACACACTTGTTTCGGGCTTTGTGAAAGGAAATGAGATTTCTTTCCGTTGGATTTGCTTTCCAGGAGACGAAGGCAAGTTGTTTCCGGGCAACAGCCTCACCACAAGATTCCGTGTACCATGGACGGGAGGAAGGGTATGACAACTGAAGACGAGATGGGATAAATCTGTGCATGAGAGAGAGCAATTTACTTTGGAAGAATTCCCAGGATGAGTTGATGTCAGAGGTGGTAGAGATGGGAGACCAGTCCAGATGATTGATGGCTGCTTGAAGACCGTGCCAGTTGGCCTGAGTGAAATGCCAGACTCATCGACGGTGAGCAGGCTCCCTGAGAATGGTCAGAGAGATGTCCACTTTAACAAGCACATGATCAGATGAGCCGATTGGAGCAGAAGAAGAGCAGCAGACATTTTCAGGGAAGTTAGTCATAACCAAGTCCAGAAGAGAAGATGCTCCGTTGACTGAGATCCGGGTCGGGAAATTGACAGATTGTGTCAGTCCCAGTGAGTCGCAGAAGTCCTTTGCTGAGGAGCCATGGCTGGTGAGAGAGGTACCCACACCCAGCCAACTGGCATGGTGACAATTGAAATCACCACATATGAGGAAGAGAGAGTTGGGATGAGTAGATAGAAGTTGGTCCATATTATCAGACAGCGAGATGTAGATGGAGTAATCACTGTTTGGTGGACGGTACAACACACATATGGACAAGAGGTGGGAGCGAAGGGGAAGCCGTAGCCTAATCTTGCTAATGATTGTGAGTGAACTCAATTAACATCAAGTAATGTCCAGATTCAGTGGCATAATGGTTATAACGTCCATTCTAAGTCTGGGAGGTCAGTGGTCCAAACCCCATCCGAGTCATACCAAAGACTTTATGGAAACAAGACTGATAGTCCAACAACAACAGCATAGCCGGGCTTGGATCTGCTGAGTGGAGGATATGCTGTCCCCCTGTCATGTGACCAGATCCTGAGCTGTGATTAGTGGATGTTTGTGAGGGACATACATACATACACCGGACAGACAGACAAACGCTGTTCCAGACGGCATTGCCCTACAGACTATGCCATAAAAATATGGCTGCAAAACCAAGTGACCAATGATGTCATATTTAGTCTTCACACAACCCTCCGATCTCAACTGCAGTCTTCAACACGTCTCTGCAGCACATCACTTCTTCAAAACAATCATAATGCGCTGTAAAGTTTTCTCTAAATCCATTCTCCCAAATGAGTTGCTGGATGGTCATGATACCCAGGGACTCTAAATGTGCATCATTATGGTCTCTTTCTTGTTTCTTCCTCCACTTTTATTTGTATTATAAATTTCCTTTCCCAGTATCTTCATTTCAATATGTTTCCTTATTTTCCACTGGAGGTTTATTTTGTGTTTTGCAACCTTCCTAATGACAATGTTCTGCAATTTTAAGCTCACTCTAGCCGAGCTTGCATTACACTTGTAAAAATCTTGCTGATCAGGACTTGAGTATAAACAAAATAGTAGATAATTCAACGTCACCTCCTACAAATTCCCTGTTTCCTTTCTGTAGTGTCCATTTGTTTATCCCGTGTACGTCATCCCAGCCCTCTCCCTTCCACAGATCTCCTGATGTCTGTGTTCCCTACCGTTGTTGTGCTTTCCTCTCCCCCCCCCCCCCCCCCCCCTCTTGTCTCCTGCTGCCTTTACTATATGTTCTGTTTGTTAGCTCTTGTACGAGCCTCAACTAAATATGCAAAAAAAAGAGGAAAAACGTTCTCGGGGGAGAAAAGTCTAATTCACCTTTTTGTGCACAGGGCCAGCTTTGGTTCAAGGTCCCAGCCACCTATATGCCAATGAGTGGGGTGAGTGTACACATCGTTATGTATGCGGGATAATTGTGATATAATGCAAGGCTTAATTATCATCCTGCCTGGTTGTGACATCACCAAATCTAAAGTTTGATGATGTGATTTTCGGTCTAATTGGGGTCACTAGTCACAGAATTGAGGGGCCTCAACTTCGGGATGATGACAAATCACATGACAAACTAGAGAGGTCATAGAGCACCTTACCCCACACAGTCATGAGAAAAAGGACATGTGGGAAGGGTATTTTCAACTCTTGCTTTCCGTTTCTGAACACAACCAATATTTGTATGAGCTGCGATTTTGTCAGAATCTCGATATTCCCCAACACTAAGAGCACGAGTGGCAAATTTGATAGGATGAGATGGCATAAAGTGGTGTAATATTTTTCCAAGTACCGCTAAACTGGAGATTATTGGAATTCCCAAGCGGGTGATCGTGTTCAATTAAATAGATAATTTTAAATAAATAAAGATTTTATAGGTTGTAAAAAATAGAAAACTTTCGGAAGTTTTTCAGAACAGAGAGGCGGACCTTCTGAAGAAAAAAAAATCACTCCCCCTACTCCCCACATGTCTGTCTCCGCAGGTGCAGTTTCCAGACCCCAATGAGCTTGCTCCAACAGCTTTCCACTTACAATCACCAGGCCCTCCAGTCCCCATCAGTCAAGCCACCTCTTCTGGCACAAATCTGAACAGCACTGCACCACCAGCGCACGGCATGCTGGGCCGCAAGACGAGGCGGAGCCAAATAGGTCAAAGTGTTGACACCAGCACCGGACGGCATAGATACAACTCTGACCCCACCAATGTTCCACTTGTACAGCAGCTGCTGTCGACATCTGCAGAGCCTCAGTTCCTTCGAGAGGTTCCCATAGCTCCAGGCCACGGGATAGCAAATGCAGGGGCCTATATAATGCCAACAGCTGGAGATGTCGCACCAAACAGTAAGAATTTTTTCATACATTATCATCAAATCTCTGGGGAACTTGATAACTGTCTCCAGAGGTCAATGTTTTATTGAAATGGAAGCTATGAAATAGTGAATTTAATGATTACACATATGCATCATGTTTTTGGCATTCGTATTGTCATTAGTCATTCTTCAAATGAAATTGGGTCAGATTACAATTTACCAGCTATACAATATCTGGTGAATGCGTATTTGATCAGGAATCGATTATCAATTCAGTCTGCGAGATTCATCAATACTAATGCGTGGCCATTCTGCTGATGTAGCACTCCTGTAGATTAGGGCTTGAATTTAGAATATGGTCAGGGGACCACAAAACAATGGTTTACTATTTTGGAAAGCTACCATGGGATCTTCAATGTCACATGTGAATGCCATCAGGAGAGACACCCAGCTAGCGTACTCATGAACGTAACGATTTGCCCACAAAGCACCAGCTTTATAATCATTCCAGAAATCAAGCTCAGGCTAGACTGCTCATATGTGCTACTTCTGGGCTCTGAGCTATCCTTTTGGCCCAGTTTACTAATCGGGAATGCCAAGCAGGAAGTGAATCAAACAAGAACTGTCACCACTCAGTGTAAAGCTGAAACCAAATCAAATGGCAACAAGATTTCGAGTAAAAACTTCATTGGAATGCAAAGCAATTATTTAATTAAGACTTGCAACAAGATTTAGAAAAAGAAAATAATTTAACACAATAAATTAAAGTTGAATAGAACAAGCAGTCACTTGGACAGAGTGATGTTTATGTAAGGTCCTGCCTGATGCTTTCTGTGACCTAATACATTTCAGGCAGTGGAGGTAGATATATGAACATTGAGATTATAATTGATACCATGATACATCATTTATATAACAGTGAGATATTGGCAATCGCACGTTATTACAGGCAGAGCTTAGCAGAAAAGAAATAATAATACATTTTACACAACTTTGTGTGGAGGAGACACTGCATATGGATAACACTGTTTTGCTCAGACATTATATCCAATGCGCTGTGGAGCCATTTGATTGTTATGTACACATGGGGAAAGGAGTGGGGGAGGTAATTCCAGTGACTTGTATCCATTGGCAAAAGACACGAAATAAATACAATTATTATTATTAAATTGATAAATTGAGAAAAGGAGGTTAAGGGTGGATGATAAGAGAGAGAAAGGAGTGTAAAGGGAGAGTGCATGAGTGGGGAGAGAAGGGAGAGTTTAGGAGAGGATACAAATCAAGCAAAAAGGGTGGAGTGGAGGGTTTTCAGAAATGCCACCATTTTGTGGCCCCTAAAGGCATTTGTTTGATTGTTCAAGAAATGAATACCAGAGTGCTGGCAGGGTAGCCTAGAGGTATACAAACCCACTTGTGAGCTGGCCTAGGTTCAAATCTCGACCAAGCTATTAACTGTCATCCTGCTGTTTCCCACGTAGGGCGAGGCGTCACTGCTTGTGTCGTCCCTCGGATGAATATTAAACTGTGTCCCGTCTACCAGAATTCGTTTGTGGATGTTGAGGATTCCACGTTGTCCTTCACAAAGAGTAGGCGAGCTATCTCCAGCAACATGAACAAATTCCCACCCTACCTGACCACTGGGATGGCAATGGCAAACCACCCAGCATGACCCTGTCCAAGAAACCGCTTCAGTAGCACCGATGCTCTGTAAAGAGTATGCTCCATGTCATTGTAAACAAATAGCGGTGGTAATCAATAATACAATTACTTGATGATATTCCTAGTAATATATCAGTCGCTTGGAAGTTTCGCTTCCGTATGCTTCTGCAGACAAGATAAGCCATGGATTTTATCAACTAAATGTTGACGAGAGTATGTTCATTTCCCATCACTGTGGGAAATGACATGTGTTTGACATCTCTAATGTTATCCATTCATTAGAGCAACATAAGGGAATGTGGATGGAAGGACAATTTACATCATTTTAGTCATGGATCAAAGATCAAAAGGACCAGATCAAATATCAGATGTCAAAATTGAAAGGGACTTGATCAAAAATCAAGGGTCAAAGAGCAAAGCGAGTTGTGCCGTTAATAATCATATTATAATAACAGAGAAATAGGGAAAAACATAGTAATCTGGGAAATTCCTTGTTTCCACTCGACCAGGAACATAAATCAGCTGGTTATATTGGTGTTGCTCAACTAAGGAGTGACTTTATTTTTCAGAGCAGGCTCTGGAATGTAGCTCAAGATATAGGAAAAGTGAGGAATAAAAGAGTTGAGTTGTGCAGTCAGCCTGCATTTTGGATCCCTAATCAGGAGGGACTACTGGAATAATGCATGCGTCCTGGAGTAGATAGCGAGAGTGAGAGAACTGAGAAAGTAGAGAGAGAAATGTTGGAGAATAGATGGAAGAAAACAGAGAGACCACCGACTTGCCTGTGAGGAGAGAGCGAAAGAATTTGGCTTTGGCCTCATCACGGGAGAGTCCAATAATTTTTGAGAGCTGTAGCTTCCAAATAATCCAGGAGCGACATACGTGATGCTGGAGCACCAGCGTATAGCAGAGATTAGTACGCCATTGAGCTGCAGGCAAAGTAGCTTTGAATTTTCATGGAAATACCTGGATTGACAGAGGACGCCCAGTCTGTGGTTGGCTTTGCAGGCCAGCTTTTCTGTGTGGTCGGCCTGGGAAAAGTCCTGACTGATGGTGAGGACTAGAAGCTCAAGCGACTGGAACTCTTCTAGTCAATGACAAAGGAAATAGATGGCTTGGTTTGTTGGATGATCCCTTTGGAGTGGTAAGGTGAGACTGAGATTTTCCAGGATTGAAGGACATTTTCCAGTGTCTATTAATTTCCAGATCACCAAAGAGAGACACAGTTGCTATCTTCTGAACACGATTAACATACAGTATAGTGAAGTAGCTTACTTGACCATTGTATGTGAAAGAGCAAATGATTAGTCCATCCCATTCAACTTGTCAACAGAAACAAAAATAAACTGATTTCTCATGATCAGAAGAAAAGGTATTGGGAGTCAAGGCTTTATTGAACTTGATTGAATATTTTTTTTGTAGTTCTACACAGTCCTACAGGTCCACATCGATTAAATAAGTATATAGTGATCCAGGCTAATCTGCCCAGGTTCCGCCATAGACTTCTGATCTATTCACTAAGCAGGTATTTAATCAAATCAGTTCTGTTTCACACACTGTTAAACAGTAAGCCGTTCCAGATTATTTCAGATTATTTAACATCGCTGTCATTTTCTTTTTCTTTCTTCCTCCAACCCCTTTTTACCATTTTACCATCTATAAACGCTACCTGAATCCCATTAAAGGCAACCCCTTTGCAGGTTCAACTGAAACTTCACCGCTGTCTGTCCTGGAGCAATTTCAACGCACCACCACTGTGCCTGGATTCCATCCACGTGAACCGGCCTACCTTAACTCAGCATGGGAAAGTGATAGCCGCCGTGGTGCTGGTGAGGTATCTGGGATAGTTCTTAAGGCTGGAGATACTAACATACAAAAGATGTTAGTTCTTCCAGACTCGCTTGACAACCCAGAGTACATGACTGAATCTCGAAAGCGGCGCAGTGTGGCTACTCGTATCGGGCATGCTGGGATACTTGGAAATGTAGGTCAAAAAGGATTAGGTTTTGATGATAAAACAACAGGTGACAAGGCAATGGACCAGGGAACTGCTGGATCACTTGGAATGGGAAAGCAAGGATTAATGGGACATGGCGAGATTGCACACAACAAGGCTGGGCAAGTTGGAAGCATAGCAGGAGTTTCAGGACCTCCTGTTAAAGTTGAAGGTGGCATGTTAAGAGATGGCATTGGAGATGGTGCAGGGGGCTTTCATTATACTCGCACACAGCTCCCACACAGTGGTACAGATCCGTCAAAGCGCTGGAATGTGACTCCAGTTGCAGCGGCAGAGGGACACGGACCAGGTTCAGCAGTCACATCTGCAAACTTCACTTTCCCTCGAAACAGTGGCACTGCTGGCAGTGCCACTTCTGTGCTACGTGGAAGTGGTGATCTGACAACAGTGACGCTTCCTCGGCCTCCCAGTGGTGTCACACCTGATGGGCTGCCTCGTTCAAGTGCGATAATTCATATGGCCATGGGAACAAGCACGTCAATGCCCCCCCAGAAGCGACCTCAGGGGCGGAGTACATTGGCCCGTAACTGGCAAGATGCAGTGACGGGGACAGCTAGCAGTGGAACCACAACGAAAACCTCTGGGGCATCTTCTGCCATCGGAAATGGTGTGAGACGAACTGGTGACCGGACACCTGTTCCTGGTAATAAACAACGGCACAATTTCCACACACACAGCGTGAGTCAGGTGTGAGTGGCACTAAATATGCACACGTGATTAGTCAATATCTCATTTCTAATCTCAATTGAGAATTGACAACCGAAACCCAATGTTTTGGGCCAGGTTCCATATACGCACCCTATTGTTGTAACGCCATCTCATTCAGCATTTCCCCGTCGGCTTTCCTTCGTCTACCATTTCTATTGAACTATTCATTGTCGTTTCTAAAGGTGTACCAAACAAGCTCTTGCAATGTCAAGGGTATGGTCAACTGCCTTTGTGAATGTGCCTTTTGCAGAGGCAAAATGCAGTACTTAGATGTGGTACCAGCACACAATAGCCTGCCCTTTGAAGAACAGAAAACATTACCGTATATGTAGCATTCCTCGGTTTATGAATAGCCAACATTTTGTCCATTTCAATGTAGGCACACACTTCACAAGATGTAGCAGCTGTCAACAACACGTTGGAGGTCGTATTCAATTGTCAAACCAGCAGAAAGGCAACTGGAGTTCCCTCCAAGTTGGGATAACTAAAAACAGGAACCCATTACACTAACATCACCAGCTGTGCTTCATGTCAGAAAGGTTAGCCAAACATTCCTGGCTAAGCCGTAACATTTGGGTCCTCATGATCAGCCAATTTGCATCATCGATGATGTGGAAACCGACCAGCTTCCGACTGCCGACACAAGTCACCTCATCTCTCCCGATTCAACGGCCGCAACGACACAATGGCAGCAACAGTTTGCGTCGCCTCGATGGAGAATCGCCACCTGTCCATGAATGCAGTTCCGCAAGCATTGGACAACAACTCAACCGATCCGAGGGACGACTCGAGGTGTTCTCATCAAAATTATTTCTGCAAACGTTCCACGGACGGCTTCGTCTCATCTTCACGTCAACTGTAAACACACAGCCATGCAAAGCACTTTTTAAATGTTTCTTTTTTTATCTAAGTGTGCAGACTTTACAAAAAAAAAAACATGTTAATAAAAAATAAAAATGTAGCCCAAGAAGCAAGGTCATCTTCGCATGACCATCCACTTCATCACCCCTTCACACCCTCTCCAACTCAACTTCTTTACTCTGCCATTGTCAGCACAAAACAGGAACTCCACGGGTTGTGCGTTTGAACGCTGAGCACCGGCAAAAGACCAAAGCTCTGCCACCCAAACCCATCTTCCATGAGAGATCAGCCCGATCACATAAGAAAACGGTATTTGTCTTTTCCCCTCAACCAGTGGCACTAACTTAAATCACAAGATGTAGAAGTATGTAATATGAAGCTTCCTTTTTCTAGCCATAGCCAAAGGTATCTTTGCCATATTTCTGTGGCTTTTGTTCCCATCCTGTTTCCACACAATTATTCCCACAGTTGTACCAGGGATTGATCCTTCGGACAATGTATTGACATGACCTTAATCATGATGTTGTGATTGCTCCAGCAGTTGCAGTGTTGTTTTGTTCTATCAGAATCAAGCAATTCACCTTTCATGATCATAATCAAAAACACCAAGACTTCAAGGAGTGATTATAATTTATATACAGTATATGAAAACATTTGTATTGTTTAAAAAAGGGAAATACAACATTTATTTTTCCATTCCCCCCCTTCCTCCTCCTCTTACTTATAATTATGTTTCGGGGTCAGAATCACATTGTATATTTCTCATTTTATACTGTTGCCAGATGTTCGTATCGATGAAGCACCAAAGCATTGTGGATTGTATCGATTATATTATAGGATAATATACGTATATCGCTTGTGTTTTCAGCTGTACACTTCAAAGTACATGTGATCATGCTTTACGTTTACATACACATATATGGAGGATATATTTATATTACACTTACGTGTACAATAAAATCTTTTTGTTCTAAAAGTTCGTCTGTAGTTATTATTTCCACCCTTTCCCCGAAAATTGATTTGTGGGTCACATGACGACATTGAGTGTAGCTGTCTGCAACGTGCTTCTTGCTTATTGCTTACTGGTTGATGATATAGACACCTGCAGTGGACAGATTGCGGAAGGCAAAGGAGGAATGAAAATGGAAAAAAAGACAAATAGGATTACTACTACTACTACTACAACTACTACTACCACTACCACCACTACCACCACCACTACTACCACTACCACTAACACCACTACCACCACCACTACCACCACTACTACGACTACCACCACCACCACTAACACCACTACTACCACTACCGACCACTACTACTGATGCAGCGCCACGGATGGACTACTACCACCACTACCACCACTACTACGACTACCACCACCACCACTAACACCACTACTACCACTACCGACCACTACTACTGATGCAGCGCCGCGGATGGACTACTACCACTACTAATCTACCACTACCACTGACATTATTCTAACCTTATGGTCATATATTAATCGGCTAAGCATTGTCTGCGCTTCTTCTTCTATCCACGACGACGTACGCGCATTTCTTTGACTGCAAACCCACCCTTGCGTGTTCGTCGTTTGCAGTAGCAATTATGACTTTTGTAAACCGTCATTTCAGGGTGTTTTCCAGCAAACAACATGCATTCCGCCCCTTACCGGCAGCCATTTTGTTTTTGTGTCGACGACATTATACGATATACATTTCGTGTATATACTTTGCCTTCACACTCAATGGTGTTTGTCATAAGCCTCAGCAGTTAACCTGCATGCCTATGGAACTGTATGTAACGAGTTTGAATCTTTCTGGCATCCATTTTGTTTTTTATCCATTTTGTTCAACACCACGAGCAAGCGAGCTTGACATACTTTCAGAGCAGGAGAAATATATTTAAGTTCCGCCGTCACACACGAGTTCTTTGTGGTGTTACGGAGTCCTCTACAATCTCCTGGTCTCGGTGACCTCCGAACTATGAGAGGAGCCCCGGCAGAAAGATATATTACCCTGTGTTGAAAATCAATAGTGAAACCACACCAATGATTAAAAATGAACAAAATTGTATTAGAAATCACACACAGGAATAACGGTATAACAGATGGCCATTAAGAGTGCACTCTATATATATATATATATATCTTAGATAAAGTCAGGTAACTCACTGCACAGCCCGCGAGTGAAAGGACACTCCTCAATGTCTCTATAACTTTTCCCAAGGCGAATGTGATTCACTCCAGCGGTCGATAGAACGAAATCCGGTCGAAGCCCAAATCTCGCTCTCCAGTCGATATCCGAAGCGCGTACAGTTGACAATGGGGACCGCCCCGCCGAAATTGTACAACGGCGCCCTTCAGAGGAGCACCTTCACCGCTCACTCAGTGAACTGCAACGTAATTGGAGACAAAGCGGTCGCACACACACATCCCCGACAAACGGTAGGATGTTGGGGTGAAGATGACACGAGGCAAAACCTCTGTAGGTGTCCGAAGCGCGGGGTTCACAATGGCCGACGGCCCTTACTTGAGCCTATGTGACCAGGCGCAGATTCGTCGAAATCTCAGCGCCCGAATCTGACTACGCAGATTTTCCCCTCCAGCGATAATTCCTGACGACGGATGTCCCTTCAAGGAACTCAAAATTCCCTCGCCATTGTCGGTAGACCTCGCTCGTTTCGGAGCGCTGACGTCACGCCTTCTTCTCCGACTTTGCTCGTGCCGCTTCTTCCTCTTCATCTCTTCCGGGACGGTTTCCTGTATCATTTAAAGTTAGCCTTTTTGACTTTAGATAATCGTTCCTGAATAATAAACCTTTTGAAGATAATAATAGTACCAAACATCAGAACTACGTCAAGTGGGTGAAAACCACAATAACGGAAGTTATGAATCCGTAACACTTCCCCCCCCCTCAAGAAAGAAAGTTTGAACACAGCGAAAACTTTCTTTGCATGCCCTCTTTAAACAGGCAAAAGTAAATTCACAACCCAAATCATCAATCCCTGTGGGCAACAATATTCAACCTTCCCCAAAAATAAAGCAACAACATTTCACACAACCCACAGAGATTTCTAAAGTTAATTCACTCTGGACAAAGCATTAGCAACGACATTGTCCCTGCCCTTTACATGTTCAATTTCCCAGTTGGACTCCTGCAAAGCCAAACTCCATCTCATCCCCCTCTGATTTTACTTTTCGTTTCTTTTGAATGAAGGTTAAGGGGTAGTAATCCAAAATCCCAAGTCAAGCAAAACTAAAACACTTTTCCCGGGAGGCCGAGCTGAAAGCCAGGTTCCATGATGGTTGGGGTGGTGAGGCCTGGAAGTATTTACTACATGGACGCCTTTAGGAACGTGGAGTTCACGGTTAATCCGTGTAGGAATCTTGGCTCGACGGCTCCGCAGCATTCAGTGCTTCAACTTTTCCGAACTTTCATAATAATTACGGTGGGACCGCTTGTCACTGTAGTCACATGAATAGCGGTCTCCTTCTCGGCCACTACTCTGACAATCCTTCCTTCAGGAGCTGCCGTAACTCTGGGAGCCTCCATTATAATATTGATTGCGGCCACCACCAAAACTACTACTCCGTGGTCCTCTTCTGTAGCTCCCACGACACCTATGAAATGCCTTCCCTACTGTTATGGCCCGACCCTCCAACTCCTTGCTATTCAGATCCTTTTCTGCATCTCTGGCGTCC
The DNA here is from genome assembly GCF_964187855.1 of Myxine glutinosa. Lineage (NCBI taxonomy): Eukaryota > Metazoa > Chordata > Myxini > Myxiniformes > Myxinidae > Myxine > Myxine glutinosa. Next base: position 72,278,046 of record NC_136272.1, on the reverse strand, counting down.
TTTGAGTTTTCAAATGTGACAAAGCCAAACCCTCTTGACTTTTGTGTCTCTCTGTCTTTTATCAGCAACACTTCCAAAAGCGGTCCATATTTGCTGAAGGCAGACTCCAGAACATCTTCCTTTGTTTTGAAGTTCAGTCCACCTACAAATAACTTGCTAAATTTGTCGCCATCTCTAACTGGTGTGGTGTTATTTTACCTACTGGGCTTTTTAACAACCATCGGGTTACCATAAACTTGACCACCGGCCAAATCATTCCCGATAACAACAGATACTCCCTCTACAGGAAGAGTGGCTTGTAAACCTACGGTGACTGGTCCTGACACCACATCGGCCTCCAACTGGATGGCATGAAGTGGAGCTCTAACACAGCCACCAATCCCCTGTAAACGAACACTATCACCAGTTGCCGTCTCTTCTGACAATGGCAAGATGCCTTCAAGCATTAAAGATTGATGTGCTCCGGTGTCTCTCAATACCCTAACAGGTCTCCGATTAGTCGAGGTTCCATCCAGTGACACAAACCCCTCTGAAATAAATGGTTGGTAACTCTTTTGAGGGCGATTTCTCACATTGGCCATTGCATTCGGAGTTGTACTAGTCGAACTCCGCTCCTGATTTTCGTTTCCCAGAGCATAACAGTGGGACATCAAGTGTCCAGGTTTATGGCAAAAAGCGCAAGTAGGCCCGGAGGAGAACTTCGTGGTTTGTCTCGAGCCCCCCGGAGGATATGTCTGCCTTGGAACTGGTACCTTCAGATTTCTAGAAGTCGTGGTATCAGAATGGTCCTCAGTCATCGCGAGGTCGCCCCCATAAAGTTTCGTTCTCCGCCCCTGATGTACCATAGCTCCCCTGGCTAGGTCTAGGCGAGAAGTTCGGTTTGTGGAACCCCATCCTGTGTGTTAAGGCATAGTCATCTGCCATGGTTGCTGCTTCATACAGCTTTGCTACTTTCCTTTCCCCCAGATGTACTTTAATGTCCTCGTGGACACACTGTTGGAATTCCTCCACCAGGATCAATTGTCGCAATAGTTTGAAGTCTTTCCCGACTTCTTTTGAATCACACCACCGATCAAACATGGTTTCTTTCATTCTGTCAAACTCCACATGGGTCTCATTCTCCCTCTTCCTGGCGTTCCGGAATTTTTGCCGGTAAGCTTCAGGGACCAATTCATAGGCCTTGAGAATGGTTTTCTTCACTATCTCATAATCTGCACATTGGTCAATCGGTAAAGCCGAATAAATATCTTGAGCATTACCCACCAGAACACTTTGCACTAATATGGTCCAGGCCTCCTCCGGCCATTTTAGCATTTGAGCCACTTTCTCAAAGTGTAAAAAAAACTTCGCTACCTCCTTTTTATTGAAGGGTGGAACCAGCCTCACATGTCTGCCAACACCCCAGGTATTTTGACTAGTTGTCGAACCAGTCGGCATGGGTGGTACCTCTCCCCGTTCTCTCATTAACTCCAGCTCCTTGACTTTAATTTCCTGCTGACGCGCCAATTCACGGTCCTTTAACTCCCTTTCGGCTCTTCTCCCCTCTGCTTCGAGTTCTCTTGCAGCTCTCCTTTCCTCTGCTTTTTTGTCTTCTAACATTTCCTGGAGTTCTCTTTCCTGGAGTTCTCTTTCCTGTACTTTTAACCTGTCCTGGAGTTCTCTTTCCACTCTCCTTTCCTCTGCTTTTTTCTCTTCTAACCTTTCCTGGAGTTCTCTTTCCACTCTCCTTTCCTCTGCTTTTTTAATCTTCTAACCTTTCCTGGCTCTTCAATTTGCATCTCCGTTTTTTGGAGCTCCACACTTTCTTGTTCTTCTGGTAACCAATCCAAGGCTCACTCTTTCCGTGTTCCTCGTTCCACCATAGATTCTATCACCACTGTCTGCATCTCTGTTTTCTTCATTTTTAGCTCGGACCTCCAAGCTAAAATGTTTGCCCAATATCAAGAGTTCCGATTTTAGTAACGCTCGGAACTGTGCCTCACTAGGGGTCGCTGTAAACTTCTCTGCATCAAACTCCATGGTGACTATCCGTTAACACCTGTTAACCTTCACACAAGAAATTTCCAAAAAAACACAAAAACATAATTTTTTTGTTTTTTGAAAAATTTGGGAATGTTGAAAACATTTCAAAAATTGGAAAATTTGTGAATGCTAGGGAATTCTATCCCGGACGATTTAGGGAATTTAATATCCCGGACGAAGACCCAATTGTCAATTGGAGTCAATTGGACAAGCCCCCAATTTATGTTACAGAGTCCTCTACAATCTCCTGGTCTCGGCCACCTCCGAACTATGAGAGGAGCCCCGGCAGAAAGATATATTACCGTGTTGAACATCAATCGTGAAACCACACCAATGATTAAAAATGAACAAAATTGTATTAGAAATCACACACAGGAATAACGGTATAACAGATGGCCATTAAGAGTGCACTATATATATATATATATATATATATATATATATATATATATATATATATATATATATATATATATATATATATATACAGTGATCCCTCGTTTATCGCGGGGGTTACGTTCCAGAACCCCCCGCGATAGACGAAAATCCGCGAAGTAGCGACCATATTTTTATTTTATGATTTATATATATTTTTTAAAGCTTTATGACCCTCCCCACACTCCTATTAACCTTTCCCACACTCTTATTAACCTTTCCCATACTCTTATAAACACTTCCTATACTCTTAAACACTTTTTACACTCTTAAACATACGTAATTTTAACAACATATAAAATTCTAATGGGTACTCACCATTGAAGATACTGTAGCTACCCATGGGTCCCCCAAGCAAGACCAGCATCAGAATCTCCTTGCTCCAGCCGGTGACGTCACCGGCGGGGATCCCCGGCGCGAGAGTGGCTGGTCACGTGACCGCTAAAGCGTGCCGCGCTTTGCGGGTATAAGCAGCTACACCTGTTGATCACGTGACCACCAAGCACGCCACGCTTGAGAGGCGTGGCTTTCGGTTTCTGGTTGTGCTTTATAATGCAGCCCGATAAACGGGCTTTTCAGTGTTCCCGAGTTGGTTTTGAGAATAAATATCTTCTCGGACGAGTTTGTGTCTTGCCCGTCATTTCGTCCGTATCAAGCAAGAGCCCCGGCTCTTCAATACTACAACTTGCGTGATGAAGATGATGATGAATTAGCTGTGCAGTACTGATGACGATGAAGGTGATGACGATGATGAATGTACTGCACAGCCAGAAAGAGCATTACAGTTACCCATTACGTGGGTAATTAGCGCAAGTGGAAGCTGCCGCATCTGCGTTTTCCATACGCACGACTCTTTGTCTCTCCTTCTACTGTACACTATGTACAGTATTTTATTTCTTGTAATATGTTTTAATTAGTGTATTTTTCTTATTTCTTTACGTTTTTTAATTTTTTAGGCTAGAAAATGCTTATTTTACCACAAAAATATTTAAAATAATAGTATATAAAAATACATTTATACCGCAAAATCCCGCAATATAGCGAAAAATCCGCGATATAATTTTACATATACCAGCGAGAAAAACCCGCGATGTACTGAAGCCGCGAAAAGTGAACCGCGATATAGCGAGGGATGACTGTATATATATATATATATATATATATATATATATATATATATATATATATATATATATATATATATATATATATATATATATATATTGTACACCGCTCCTTTCCTATGCCATCTCCAGGCATTGCAAATCGTCATTGCCGGGCACCAAAGGGGGCTCGGCAGTGACGCACGCTGAAAGAGAGTACTCAGTTTTCACTCTGGTTTCTTGTTTTCTTGTTTTCTTTCTTGCTTTCTTGCTTTCTTGTTTGTTTGTCCAGACGATATCTCAGCCATCCTTTAAGCTAGGAAGCTGAAATTTCGGCACAATAGTGAGCAAGTCCTTTGTCAAAAACGGTATTTTTTTTTTGATTAATCAATAAATTGAGGAGTTATTTAATTATTAGCGATTAATTAAGTACTTATTTAATTAATCAAATTTCCTTTCTCTTCTGAGCATTAACTCAGGCACCTTTTGAGTTAGGAAGCTGATATTTGGACATGCCAATGACCAGGTGATTTGGCTGCAAAGGATATTTTTGATTTATTAATTAATCGATTAATCGATTAATTATTTAATTATTCAATTAATGACCAAAAAAATTTTTTTTTTTAAGTTACAGATTCTGATGAAATAGTGGTAGTTTATGTGTTCTCTGACCAAATTGATTAATAATTTAATTTTTTATGATTATTATTTATTTATTTTCATTATTAATCATTTATTTATTTTCTTTCTCATTTGGCCAATATCTCAGGCACCTTTTGAGCTGGGAAGCTAATATTTGGACATGAGTGACCAAGTGATGTGGCTATCAAGGATATTTTTGATTTATTGATTAATCATTTCATCTATTAATTATTTATTGATTAATCGATTAATTATTTATTGAGTAATCAATTAATTATTTAATTTTTTATAAATGACTTATTTAATTACATTTCTAAAAGATACATCTTCGGATGAAGCACTAGTGGTTTAGTTATGCGATTAGCCAATTGATTATGAAAATATTTTGTGATAATCTTTTATTGATTTTAATTATACAATTAATCAATCAATTAGTGTACACCTCTCCCTCCCAATGCAGCCTCAATGAGCTGCACTGCGGTATTGCCGGGCGCCAGAGGCGCCCCGGCAATGCCACGCTGCAGCATATTTAATTATTTGGCATGGGGCGGTGTACTTTGAATGTATCTGTACTTGTCTTCGATAAAGTCAGGTAACTCACTGCGCGGCCCGCGAGTGAAAGGACACTCCTCAATGTCTCTATAACTTTTCCCAAGGCGAATGTGATTCACTCCAGCGGTCGATAGAACGAAATCCGGTCGAAGCCCGAATCTCGCTCTCCAGTCGATATCCGAAGCGCGTACAGTTGACAATGGGGACCGCCCCGCCGAAACTGTACAACGGCGCCCTTCAGAGGAGCACCTTCACCGCTCACTCAGCGAACCGCAACGTAATTGGAGACGAAGCGGTCGCACACACACATCCCCGACAAACGGTAGGATGTTGGGGTGAAGATGACACGAGGCAAAACCTCTGTAGGTGTCCGAAGCGTGGGGTTCACAATGGCCGACGGCCCTTACTTGAGCCGATGTGACCAGGCGCGGATTCGTCGAAATCTCAGCGCCCGAATCTGACTACGCAGATTTTCCCCTCCAGCGATAATTCCTGACGCCGGATGTCCCTTCAAGGAACTCAAAATTCCCTCGCCACTGTCAGTAGACCTTGCTCGTTTCGGAGCGCTGACGTCACGCCTTCTTCTCCGACTTTGCTCGTGCCGCTTCTTCCTCTTCATCTCTTCCGGGTCGGTTTCCTGTGTCATTTAAAGTTAGCCTTTTTAACTTTAGATAATCGTTCCTGAATAATAAACCTTTTGAAGATAATAATAGTACCTAACATCAGAACTACGTCAAGTGGGTGAAAACCACAAAAACGGAAGTTACGAATCCGTAACAGTGGTGGATGAGTTTTTAAAATGTCCGCCAAAATCTCCGTGCAATAATACGTTTGTGCAGTCTTAGTTGTTACAATACCTCCACTTCACTTTACCTTCAGTTGTGTCACGATATCGCACCCGTGATTTCATGGGTTTCCACTGGTTATTATTTTGTGTGCAGCACAAGGTTGCGGGGTAGCATCATTGGCTGAGGATGCGACCGCGCAGCTGATGCAATGCCCCAAGTGCCCCATAAGTCGATAACCCCCTTTTGCTGAGCTGAAGGTCGTGGAATATTTGAATAAAACGAACGTTTCTGGCGTCAAAATTTAGCTTGAGGATCAGACGAGAGATAGCGCTGCTAACCCTGTGCATTTGGCCCTTAAAATAATAAATAAGAGAATTGAAGACCGAGTCAGCAGGGTCAACATGTCTCTCGTCTGTTAAACATGTTTCTCTTCCACCGGGGAAATCGGCTGACGTGTGCATCTTCGATTCTTGGAATTTTTTAAAGGGCCAAATGCACGGGGTTAGCAGCGCCATCTCTCGTCTGATCCTCAAGCTAAATTTTGATGAATATGTGCAAAAATGTGAATACGTGCAATATTGAATACGTGCAAAAATGTGAATATGTGCAATATTGAATACGTGCAAAAATGTGAATACGTGCAAAAAATGTGAATACGTGCAAAATGTAAAATGTGAATACGTGCAAAAATGTGAATACGTGCAAAATGTAAAATGTAAAATGTGAATACGTAATGTGAATAATGTCAAATAATGTAAAATGTAAATAGTGTAAATATAATGTAAATATAATAAATAATGTAATGTAAATATAATAATGTACAATAATGTACAAATACAATAAATTCAATAATGCGATAATAATGTAATAATAATGTGATAATAATGTGTAATAATAATGTAATAATAATGTGTAATAATAATGTGATAATACAATAATAATGTACAAATACAACAATGTAAATATAATGTAATGTAAATATAATGTAAATAATGTAAAAATAATGTAAATAAATAATGTAAATAATGTAAAATAATGTAAATAATGCAAAATGTGAATACGTGCAAAAATATGTGAATTTTTTTTAAGGGCCAAATGCACGGGGTTCACAGCGCCATCTCTCGTCTGATCCTCAAGCTAAATTTTGATGCCAGAAACGTTCGTTTTATTCAAATATTCCGCGATCTACAGCCCGGGGTTAAAGACTTATGGGACCCCTGTAGATTGGAATGGAATTTCTATACGGCTATACCATGTTATCTTTCGAATTAGCATCGAGCTTCTTTGCAGTGGTGTTCAACTGGCAGAAGATGCATTCCAGTGACTCATTCTTTCCATCTTTGAGTCGGTGGAGAAGAATCATAACAACTGTCGTGATTATCATATACACAGTGTAGAGCTCGCCAATAAAACGGATTATGTTGATCAGCGATGCTCTTCTTAACCCCTACCGACAGTCTTCAAGGGTTATAGTGAGGAAGTCTTCAGATGTCCCAGGATCATCCAACATCATTCCTTGAATCCGTGAAAAACAAAGTAGGGGGAACACCTGTTGAGAAAAACGTAAGAAGTAAAGTATGTGAGACAAATATGGCTAACCACAGTTAAGTGAAAAAAAGAGAGAGGGTTTTACAATACCTGTCATTTCGTCTGAAACTACAGCATGAGATATAGGTGTTAAATTACTGATGTCAAAATAACTTTCGGTTATTCCGACAGGAAAGGATGTGATAAACTTTTCTTGAAGAATAAACTTGACGGCGTGAAAATAGCCCAGAGGGTATAGCTGTGACCATGCCAGACAGGTGAGTACCGTTTGTGGGGGGTCTGCCGTCTGCGCGGTGGATTGTCATTCTGGCAAATGTCAAACACCACCAGCATCTGAACGTTGTCAGCATGATAATATAAAAAATAGGGGCAATACTCCTGGTGCTCACCTGGTAGAATAAAGCAGTATACTGCACGGACTAAAGGTATTTCAAACCAATTTAAATGGTTGCTAGGAGACAGGGCATGTAGGACATGTAGAATCATACTAATGTAATTATCAGACTTTAAACAAACAAAAAAATACCTATTTTGGGGGGAAAGCTCCCCCGCCCCCACCCCATACCCCTGTAGACTACTCCCTCAGACACTGATTTTTCTAATGCCGTGAATAAACTGGTACACCAAGGGGGATAAAGGTTGTGGTCAGGTTTCATCAAAAATTCGGAGAAGACAGCAAATACCTAGTTTCGGGGGTCAAACCCCCAGCACACCCCCTTAAACCACAACTCTTTTAATGCCATGAAAAAGTTGGTATATTCACAGGTGATAAAGGTTGTGGTCAGGTTTCATTAAAAATTTGGAGAAGACAGCAAATACCTAGTTTCGGGGATCAAACCCCCAGCACACCCCCTTAAACCACAACTCTTTTAATGCCATGAAAAAGTTGGTATATTCACAGGTGATAAAGGTTGTGGTCAGGTTTCATTAAAAATTTGGAGAAGAGAGCAAATACCTAGTTTCGGGGGTCAAACCCCCAGCACACCCCCTTAAACCCCAACTCTTTTAATGCCATGAAAAAAGTTGGTATAGTCACGGGTGATAAAGGTTGTGGTCAGGTTTCATTAAAAATTCGGAGAAGAGAGCAAATACCGAGTTTAGGGGGTCAAACCCCCAGCACACACCCTTAAACCCGAACTCTTTTAATGCCATGATAAAGTTGGTATATTCACAGGTGATAAAGGTTGTGGTCAGGTTTCATCAAAAATTTGGAGAAGACAGCAAATACCTAGTTTCGGGGGTCAAACCCCCAGCACACCCCCTTAAACCACAACTCTTTTAATGCCATGATAAAGTTGGTATATTCACAGGTGATAAAGGTTGTGGTCAGGTTTCATCAAAAATTTGGAGAAGACAGCAAATACCTAGTTTCGGGGGTCAAACCCACAGCACACCCCCTTAAACCGCTAGTTTTTTTTTACATCCAGACTGCCCTAGACCCCAATTTGTTGTTTTAATGCCATGAACACACGTTGGTACATCACGGGTGATGAATGGCACGTTGTGGTTAAGTTTCATCGGAATTGCATGTGTAGTTTCAGAGAAGAACGCAAATACCTATTTTGGGGGTCAAACCTGGACCCGCTTTGAACCCCGGTAGACCCCCTTCTTCCCGGTTTTCTTCATGCTGTGAACAAACTTGAGTTGCAACATAGCAAATATCATTTTAGCCAAGATTGGTCACAATCACATCAGCAGGTTCAAATAAGAAGTTGCAAGTGTTTACAGACTGACGGATGACGCCCCAATCGCCCCATCCCATAAGGTCTAACTATGTTCCAGGTGAGCTAACAATATGGGTTCCCTTGGAAGGAACTTAAATGCAGGAGATTGAGAAGGCCATTATATTAGAGCCTTCCTGCACATGTATATGGAGGAGTAATTGGAATTTATTTTGGGTGTCAGTGATAACTCGCACACTATCCATGAAAACCATGTGATCTTTAACATCCACCAACTAATGCTGGCAGATGAGACATCCGGCTTAACGTGCATCTGAAGGACGATGCACAGACATTTATGCCTCGCCCTGCGCATGAAACACCAGGATGAGAGTTTATCGCTTGCCTGATATTCGAAGCCACGCCATTCAGCTCAGAGGTGAGTGCGTATATCTCATAATTAAGGTATCATGACATCCCAGAAAAAAGAACCACCTTTGGAGGCCATTTTTCCCCACAGTGTGGGGGTTGACCTTTTTCGGGCACCGTGGTCCCCTTTTTGAAGCAATGTTTTATGGCCGGATGCCCTTCCTGTCGCCAACCCTGTTAGTCGCCTCTTGCGCAACACAGGGAATCACTGGTACTCAATTTGCCGACCTCGGAAGGATGACAGGCGCTGAGTCAACCCCCCTGGTGTTAATTCAGCGATCGACCGGGATTCAAACCCAGGATCCTAGGATCCCAAGCCGGCACCCTAACCGCTAAGTCAACACCAGACTTGTATCATGACATCCCAAGACCAGAGTATGTTGTTTGGCGATAGTACAATAAAGACATTTCTTTCGTAACTGACATCTCCAAGATTGTTGGGTTGGCAGGATGGTCCAGCCGTAGGCCCTCGAGGCCTAGAGGTAGGCACACACATTGAGAGGTTTCATGGTATCGGTGTGGTACGTCTTATTTCCTTGTTATTCCTTATCTATACCTGTATACAGTACCGGTACCTAAATAAATGCAGGTTGCACAATTGTGTCTGAACGGGGTAAACGTCGTAACCACAGCACGTATAATACCGGATGATACGTCATTTGAGAGCTCTTGAGTCCGGACAACGCAACACATACGGAGGTGGATACTTTGAGACCCGGTGGGTCTCCATTCGACCTCCTGAAACCCACCCACGTGTAGAGATTGCATCCAATAATAACTTACACACACACACAACCTCATATCATTGTAGTTTTGCTCCGTTTGAAATTGCTGGTGTCTTGTGGTTTTGCTGTATGCACGTGTTAAATGGAAAGACTGTTATGGTGCAAAAACCGACTCCAAAAACTTCATTTAAGTGAACTAAACTAATGAAGATGTTTGTTCCGTGGCTTTCATATGCTTGTCCAACATGGCGTCTGCCGTCAAACGCCTAGGCCCACTCACGGCAACGCAAACTATCCACACGAACACGTCATCAATTCAAACTAGATACCTGCGATCACGAAGCAATCACCAAGTATGGGCTCCGGGGGAGGCTTAACCTTGGTGATCAGCCACGACTGATCACCAATGATGAGCGTATTTTTTCAGACCCACCATATGACCTTGACCTTCAATATTTATTGATAGAGTGCAAATTATAAGAAAATTTGTCCCTATCTACAATCTATCCATAAAACAACATCATGAATAGCAGAGGAAAATTATTCAAGTTTTGATCAAAAAAGTGTTTTTTGTTAATTAGGCCAGCGCTTCTCAAGGTCATTTTCCAAGGTCATTCACCCGAAATCAAACGGTTCCAAAAACTCATTCATCCCATCGCGAAGCAATGGAATCAATCACAGCAATTTGAAAAGGAAATGGTACCAAATACTCGGACCTATTGCTGATGAAATGAGGATTATACCTTTATACTACAGCCTCATTACCCACATCAGTTGTCTCGGCAAATTGCAGTCCGAAGCAAGGAGCTTCCGCCAGCCTTCCGAGCAATTGATCTTCTAAGTTGTCCCCAATTGATGTACATCTACTCTTCATTGTACAATTGGACGGAGGAATTATCTTGACCTTCAGGTATGGTAGTTCGGGAGTAGACTAAGATAAGTCACTAAAACCAAAATAGTTCACTTTGACAGTTGAGATGTGCACAGGAGACAGGAGACAGGAGAGTGAGAGGAAACTTTCTGTAACTCTAACAGGAGTTGTGAATAATTTGTTATATGGAAGAAACACATTGCCATGAACAAGAAATGCCTTTCCTGATTGGGCCGAGGCATGACTGGGAGGCAGACATGATTGTGTTGGAGGTGCAGTTGACACACAACGACACACGACCGGTGTGTACCCCGGTTTAGAATAGGTACACCGTATCCCTGCGTGTCTTAAGAGGTGACTAAAAGGGTTGGCGTCAGCAAGGGCATCCGGCCATAAAACATTGCCTCAAAAAAGGAACCATGACAATTACAACTACATATGGGCAGGGTACAGCCCAAAGTACCCCGTGGGGGACCTCACTCCCTCTCGTCAAAACTCAAGGTGGGGAACCCGATCGAAGCAAGGGTGGAAATCACTCCATTTATGACGACGAAACGTCTCAGGCCCGATGTAGAGATCGGTTTCTGAGGTTTGGGACATGGAATGTCGGGACAATGACAGGGAGATCAGGAGAAGTGGTGGAAGTATTGGTCAGAAGAAGAGAGGACATATGTTGTGTGCAGGAGATGAGATGGAAGTGAAGTTCTGTCTTCTACCGACTCCTCTCCGGCCTTGCTCCCTCAGCTCTCTCTCTGTGCTCTGTCCCCCCCAATATTCCTTCAGGTCGCACAAGATCTGCCTGCAACCCTCTTATGGTTAACCTGCCAAAATCTAGGATCTCTGCTCACCTTCACTCTTTCATTCCCCTTTTCTCCCGCCTCTGGAACAAACTCCCCCACTCCCTTCAATCCCACTCTTCCCTCCAGGTCTTTAAAACAGCTGTTCACCACCATCTCTTATCATCCCCCATCCAAAACCTTGATCTTTTCTACCCCTGCTAATTCACCCCAGAGTCCTTGCAGTGTTCATATGTTTTATACCTCTCCCACCTCCCCCCAAGTCCTCCCGATGTCTCTGCTCTCAAATGTTGTGTTTGTGTCCTCCCCCCTCTCTCCCCATATTGTCTGCCGCTCCCCTTGTTTTTTGTGTTTTGTGTGTCGGTTTGACTTTGTGTGTGATTAATATTAGCTCTTTCACGAGCCTCGATCTTGTATACAAAAAAAAAAAAAAGAAGTGGTGTGAGAATGGTGAAGGGGAGGCAGGGACAAAAATACAAGCTTGTGTGGCAAGGGTGCCGGGAAGGCGTGAATGGTGTTGGTGTCCTGTTTTCTGAGGAGTTTGTAGACAGTGTGGTGAGTGTGACGAGAGTGAGTGACAGGTTGATGATGGTGAAAATGATGATTGGAAAAGCTCTTGGTGAACGTCATCTCGGGATATGCTCCACAGGTTGGTCGAAGCGATGAAGAGAAGGACAAGTTCTGGTGTGCGATAGAGAAGCTGATGGAAAACGTGAAATATGAGGAAGTTGTTGTGGTAGGAGGAGACCGAAATGGACATGTGGGAAAGAGTATGGACGGTTTTGAGAGAGTTCATGGGGGTTACGGATATGGTGTGAGGCTGATTTTGGAGTTTTCTGATGTAGCTGGTTTGTTGATTTCAAATACTCAGTTCCAGAAAGAGGATAATAAGCTTGTTACAAACACGTCAGGTGGGTCGACGACAACCATTGGCTCTCTGTTGGTGCGTAGGCAAGATAGGGGGCACCTCCGGGACACAAAGGTGATCCCGGGGGAGGAGGGTGTTTCACAGCACCACTTGGTTGTCTGCGACATAAGGGTGGGAGACAAGCATGTGCGACATAAGGAGTGTGACGAGAGCTCGGTGGGTGAAGTACCAACCGAGAATGAAGGTGTGGATGTTGAAAGAGGCGACGGTGAGGGAGGCATTAAAAGAGAGGCTGAGTATGGCAGAGGATGATGTGGTTGTCAATGAAAGATAGTCTGTTGGGAACCGTTGGTGAGGAATGTGGATGAACAAAAGCACCACCGAGGCACTCGGAAACATGGTGGTGGGATGATGAAGTTGGAAAGAGGATTGACGAGAAGAGGAAGAAGTTCAAGGAGTGGCAGAAGGCGAAGGGTACGGGGGCAGAAAAGGCAGAGCATGAAAGTTATAAGGCAGCCAAGAAGGCTGCAAAGAAAGAGGTAGCAAAGGTGCAGGAGGCATGGAGGAAAATGTTCGGAGAACGCTTGGATTCGGAAGAGGGCCAGAGAGCGGTATTCAGGATTGCAAAGCAGATAGCGAAAGAGAGGTGTGATGTGATGGGGGTTTAGTTGCTTGAAGGATGAAGTGGGACAAAACATTGTGGACCCAGATGGAATTAAAGGAAGATGGAAGAGATATGTATATATGGAAATGCTATTGAATGCAGAGAATGAATGGGATGGCAACATAGAGAGTAACCCAGTTTTAGGAACGGCAGAGAAGATAACTGAGAAGGAAGTTGAGGAAGTGATAAAAGCAATGCAGAGTAGAAAAGCAGGAGGGCCGACGGGAGTTGTGGGAGATAGGTTGAAGGCAGCAGGAAGTTGGGGTGTTAAGAGAATGACAGATATCTGTAATCTGGTGGTGAAAGAAGGCCGCATTCCAGTGGATTGGGAACTGAGTACCCTCGTCCCTCTATACAAGGGGAAAGGTGACCCTCTGGAGTGTGGCTCGTATCGAGCAATAAAGTTATTGGAGCATGGAATGAAAGTATTGGAAAGGGTGTTGGAGAGGAGGATAAGGAAGAAAGTGAAGATTGACGAAATGCAGTTTGGATTTATGCAAGGAAGAGGCACGACAGACGTGCTCTTTATTGTAAGGCAGTTGCAGGAGAATTACATGGAGAAGAGCAAGAAGTTGTTTCTTGGGTTTGTTGATCTGGAGAAAGCATTCGATCGGGTTCCACGCAAAGAAGTGAAATGGGCATTGAGGAAGTTAGGAGTGGAGGAATGGATGATCAGAGTAGTGATGGCAATGTACGAGAGAGCACGCACAGTTGTAAGGACAAAGAACGGGAACAGTGGTGAGTTTGAGGTGAAGGTGGGAGTGCATCAGGGGTCGGTACTAAGTCCACTACTATTTGTAGCTGTGATGGAGGTGCTGGCTCGGAATGTAAAGGAGGGTTTACCGTGGGAGTTGTTGTATGCAGATGATCTGGTGTTGATTGCGGAAAGTATGGATGGACTGAAGGAGAAGATGAACAAGTGGAAGGAATGTATGGAGACAAACGGTTTGAAGGTGAATATCGGAAAGACGAAGGTGATGGCAAGAGTTAAAGCATGAGGTGAGTTGGAAAGAACTGGGAAGTGGCCATGTGCTGTGTGCAGGAAGGGTGTCGGAATGAAATCCATTCAATGTACAATGTGCGCTGAGTGAATTCATCAAAAATGTAGTGGTTTTAGAGGGTCATTCACCAGTGTGGTAGCTACATTCAAGTGTAAGGTGTGCACAGAGGGAGCTGCAGATGGAGGAAATGTTGAGTTGGATCTTGGAGAAGGCGTGAAGCTGGAAGGTGTGAAAACATTTTCCTACCTCGGAGACATGCTGAATGGAGAAGGTGGATCAGACTCGGCAATGGTTGCTAGAGTGAGATGTGCATGGAAGAGGTTTCAGGAACTGATTGGCGTGCTGACGAGGAGGGGAGTGTCGTTGAAGCTGAAGGGAAATGTGTATGCTGCATGTGTGAGATGTGTTATGATTTATGGGAGTGAGACATGCGTAATGAACGTAGAGCAGCAACGAAGGCTGGAAAGGGTGGAAATGCAAATGGTTCGGTGGATGTGCGGAGTATCGTTGAGAGAGAGGAAGACAAATGATGAATTGCGAAAGATGATGGGAATAGAGCCTGTGATGGATGCTGTGAAGAGAAACAGGTTGAGATGGTTTGGTCATGTGTTGAGGAAGGATGAAAGTGGATGGATGAGAAGAATGATGGAAATGAATGTAGAAGGAAGTAGAGGACGGGGAAGACCGAGAAAGACTTGGCTAAAGGTGGTGGAAGAAGAAATGCGGGCAAGGGGGTTAACAAGGGGAGATGCAGAAAATAGGACAAAATGGAGAAGATTTTCATGGGACCCGCAAGGCTAACCCCCGCTCCAGCAGGGAAAATGGCCTTAAATTGCCTGTTGTTGTTGTTGTTGTGCAGTTGACACAGCAGGGTTCCTCAGGCTCGAGTGTTTGGGGACTTTTTCGCCCCATCGTACACCTTACATTTTCCACCCATCATCATACACTTTGATAGGTTTTCTTCCTACGCTAGCTTGAGAATGGCTGAAAAGATCTAAGTCAAGCTTAGTGCAGGTATTATAATCAGGTAAAGATGAACTGATTAGATTTTTGGGGTTACAAGGTCAAAGGTCAGAGGTCATGTTAGGTAGAAATCCTGTTGCCGTGATAACTTGTGAACCAGTGATGGGATTTGACCAAAGTTGGTACAAATATGTATTTTGATGCAAAGATGAACTGATTTGATTTGGGGTGAAGAGGTCAAAGGTTAGAGTCTGTAATAGGTCTATAACTTGAAAACGGCTGTAGGGAACCAAGTCAAACTTGATATGATGATTATGTGTAAAAATAAATTGATCCGATTTTGGGGTCAAGAGTTCAAAGGTCAGAGGTCATGTTAAGTAAAAAAATTATGTAACAGACAAATTGTGATCCAGCGATTGGAATTTTAACAAACTTGGTATCTAATATATAAAGGTCTTTCTAACCACTGACTGACTTACTGACTGATTGACTGATATTAATGTTTGGTACCTTCCGGGTGTCTTAGAAAGCTGAAATTTGGCGTGCGGATGGATATAGGAGCCGGTACACTGGGAAAAATCACAGAACCGTCGGAAAGTGTCCGTAAATGAAAATTTACATTAAAAAAAACCGTAAGCGCATGTGTAAAAAAACAACAACTTCAATCAACATCTAGCAATTGAAAATTGTAATTTATATAACTGTAAACTGTAAAATATACATGATAATAATGTCCATTAAGGAAAAACAAAAGAAAAAAGCGTCTGTAAATGAAAATTTACGTATATTTACAAAAAGGTATCCACCTAAAAAAAACTCCATCGATATCTAGCATTTGAAAATTGCAATTTCTATAAATGTAAACTGTGAACTAAAAATCCCAATGAAAATGTACGTGAAAACCGTAAACGTGTCTGTAAAATAAATAAACAAACCTAAATTGATATCTAGGTCAAAGATCAGAGGTCATGTCAGGTAAAAATGCGATAATTTTAGAACAGCTGAAGGGATTTAAATCAAACTTGGTACAAGCATGCATGATGATGTAAACTTGAACGGACATTTTGGGGTCAAATCTAAGTCAAACTTGGTGCAATGATGTAATATGTAGTATGTATAATGATGTAATAATATGGGTGGAGGCATATCAGTCGACGCTGTGATATGGAAAAGTGCCATTTTAGTTTCCTTATCATCTAGAGGTGTATTATATGATGAGTAGTACACACATTCACACACCAGTCAATTCACTGCAGCAGAGGCATTCACCTCACTTTACCCCCAATCCTGACCTAATTTACACTTGGGTGAACCATTCATCCAGGTTGTAAAGTACAGAATTGGGTCACAATCCAAAAAAGCAGGTCAAGGACACAAATGAAATATCAAGTGCACAACATGAATGCAGGAACACTATTATGATGCAAGAACATCTTGGAAGGCCAAACGGTCTTTGAGAATCCGCATTGACTAGATTGAGCGATGACAAAAAAGCGTTCCCTTATTTTAGACCTCAATTTGACCATTGTGGTGCTGTGCACACACGACTCGATTGCCAGAGAGGTAGGCCACAACGCGTTGGGACAAACAAAGTCTTTATTAAGAGCTCGCACTTCAGCACTGGGCGGGCTCGAGCTTAGAGCCTGCATATATGTCCCGAGGCCACGCCTTGCCCCCGGGCGTGGCCGATCGGTCGAAAGGTGGGGCATGCGTTTTCGTTCCCCACCTGGACGCTCGCGCCACCCACTGGTGCGCGGAATTATTGTCCCTTGTGCCCGCCACACGCGCCCCCCCAGAATTCCCACGCACCTGAAGAGTGAGTTTGCAGGGAAGCCGGATGACCCGGCCGAAACGCCCCCTGGCGATGTGTGCAGGGCTGGGGAGTAGCGGGACGGTGGGGCTGGGGGGTGCCGGGGGTCCGACCGCCGGGGGGCGGCCTCGACGCGGAGGCAGAGCTGCTTGAGGGGGGTGGTCGAGATCGAGGTGGGCCGGCTTGAGGCGGTCCACGGAGATACGATCCGGGGAACCGCCGATGTCGACGGTGAAATATTTGTCCCCGGTCTCCAGCACGCGGAAGGGCTCGTCGTACGGGGGCCGCAGCAGTGCCCGGTGGGCGTCGTGCCGGACGAAGACGTACTCCGCCGTGCGAAGCTCCGGGGCGAAGTGGGAAGACGGGCAACCGTGGTGTGCCGTCGGCACCGGGGCGAACCTCCGGGCAGTCTCCTGCAGGGTGGAGCGCTGTTGCGCCGCGGACCAAGGAGCCGTGGAGTCAGGGATAAATTCGCCCGGTACCCGCAGTGGTTGCCCGAAGACCAGCTCCGCCGAGGCCGCGCGCAGGTCCTCCTTGGGCGCCGTCCTGAGGCCCAGCAGGACCCAGGGGAGCCTGTCGGCCCAGCTGCCGTCGCGGAGGCTGGCCCGGAGCGCAGCCTTCATCGAGCGATGAAAGCGCTCGCACAGGCCATTGGCCTGGGGGTTGTAGGCCGTGGTGCGGTGTAGTTTTACGCCGAGCCCTTGCGCCACCGCTCCCCAGAGCTCCGAGGTGAACTGGGGGCCGCGGTCGGACGAGATGTCCGAGGGGGAACCGAACCGGGCAACCTAAGTGGCGATGAAGGCCTGCACCACATCAGCCGCAGACGTCGCCGCCAATGGGACGGCCTCCGGCCACCGTGTGGTGCGGTCCACCATGGTGAGGAGGTGGGTGAACCCCCGCTAGGGGGGCAGAGGTCCCACCAAGTCGACGTGCACGTGGTCGAACCGACGCTCGAGCACCGCAAATGGGGCCAACGGGGCCTGGGTGTGGCGGTGGACCTTTGCACGCTGGCACGCGAGGCACGTCCTGGCCCAGTCACGGACGTCCTTCCTGAGGCCATGCCAGACGAACGTCGCCGCGACGAGCTTCTGGGAGGCCTTCGTGCCCGGGTGGGACAGGCCGTGGATGGCGTCGAACACTGGGCGCTGCCAGCCAGCGGGCACGATGGGGCGAGACCGGCCGAGGGAGACGTCGCACAGGAGGGCCGCGCCCGCGGCGTCGAACGGCACCTCGGTGACGCGGAGGCTCGTGACGGCGGTCCGCAAGGCCTGGACGCCGGGGTCGGCAGTCTGGTCCTCCACCATCCGGGCATAGTCGATCCCGAGGTGGACCGCGTGCGCGACGGACCGGGAAAGGCAATCCGCCACCGGATGTCTTTACCCGCCACATGGCGGATGTCCGTCATATACTCGGACACGGCAGAGAGGTGACGCTGCTGCCGTGCCGACCATGGCTCGGCGACCTTGGCCATCGCGAACAGAAGGGGCTTGTGGTCGACGAAAGCCATGAACGGGCGGCCCTCCAGCAGATGGCGGAAGTGTCGGACCGCCAGGTGGAGCCCGAGCAGCTCGCGGTCGAAGGTGCTGTAGCGGCGTTCGTGCGGGCGAAGCTGCCGGCTAAAAAAACTCCAGTGGCTGCCAAGCACCCCGCACCCACTGCTCATGCACCGCGCCCACCACGTAGTCCGACGTGTCGGTGGTGAGGGCGATCGGTGCATCGGGCACCGGGTGCGCCAGCATGGTGGCGTTGGCCAGGGCCAGCTTTGCGCCTGCAAACGCCGCGGCCATCGGCTCCGACCAGGCGATGTCACCTTTGCCCGGCTTGCCCCGGAGGGCCTCGTGCAGGGGGCGGAGGAGCTGGGCGACGTGGGGCACGAAGCGGTGGTAAAAATTTACCATGCCCAGGAACTCCTGGAGCCCCTTGATCGTGCGGTGTCGTGGGAAATCCTTGACCGCCTCTACCTTGGCCGGTAAAGGGACAGCCCCGTGCCTGGTGATGCCGTGCCCCAAGAAGGCGATGGTGGCGACGTCGAAATGGCACTTTGCGGGGTTGTTGATTAGGCCATGCTGGCCCAGGCGTTCGAAAAGCATGCGGAGGTGGAGCAGGTGCTCCTCCCGGGATGCGCTCGCGACTAGGATGTCTTCCAGGTAGACATAGAGGAAAGGTAAGTCGCGCAAGACGCTGCCCATAAGCCGTTGGAACGCCTGGGCCGCATTATTCAACCCGAAAGGCATTCGCAGGAACTCGAAGAGGCCGAAAGGGGTGATGACGGCCGTCTTCAGGACATCGCCCGGTTGTACGGGGACCTGGTGGTAGCCTCGGATGAGGTCCACCTTGGAAAACACAGTCGTGTTTGCCAACCGGGCGGAAAAGTCCTGGATATGCGGGACCGGGTAGCGGTCGGGGGTGGTGGCATCATTGAGCCGGCGGTAGTCACCGCACGGCCGCCATCCTCCGCCGGGCTTCAGCACAATGTGCAGCGGAGAGGCCCAAGTGCTGTTTGAGCGCCGCACGATACCCAGCCGTTCCAGCGTGGCGAACCCCGCCTTCGCCACGGCGAGCTTCGTCGGTTTGAGTCGGCATGCCCGGGCGTAGACCGGCGGCCCGACCGTGGCTATATGGTGCTCCACCCTGTGTTTAACGGCCACCGCTGAGAAGGTGGGCTGCGTGAGGGCCGGGAAACTGGCTAGGAGGCAGGTAAAGTCGTCCGCTGCCGGAAGCGTGCAAACTAAACTCGCCGGGACGGAACCTTTCAGCAAGCCGCTTGGCAAGCCGCTTGGTGAGCCGCTCAATGAGCCGCTCAGCGAACAAGCGAGCGAGCTGAAGGTTTCGGCCTGGACGAGACGTCTGCGCTTAACGTCGACCAACAAACCATGCGCACATAGGAAATCCGCACCGAGCAGGGCCATTGGCACGCTGGCGGTGACTAACGACCATTGAAACCGCTGCCCTCCGAACCGTAGTGAGAGGCAACGCTTCCCGAATGTGTGGATGGGTGTACCGTTGGCGGCAAGCAAAGCGGGGCCCCGGCCCGCGGCTTGCTTGTCGGACGCGGAGGCAGGGAGGACGCTTACCTGCGCTCCTGTGTCGCAAAAGAAACGGCGCCCGGTCAAGGTGTCCGTGATGAACAGGAGGCTGTCGGAATGGCCGACGCTCAGGGCCGCTAATGAGCGCCGGCCCAGTCGTTTCCCGACCCGTCAAAAGAGCACGGCGGGCGACACGTTTTAGCCTTGCGGCTGAACCTGGCGTGGTAGTAGCACCAGGCTTGCGGTGGTGACGGCCGCGGCGGCCATGGTGGTGGCGGCAGCGGTAGTGGGCGGGGCGCAGCAGCGGCCATGGGGGAAGCCGGGAGCGCTGTAGCCTCTGCCCCGGGATCCACTACGGCAGCACCGTAAACCGACCGCGTGTCGCAGGCCGCTTAAAACTTGTCGGCCTCTCCGGCCAGGGCGCGGGGTTCCGTGATTTTGGAACCGGCCAGCGCGAGGCGCACCTGTATCGGTAGCTGGTGGAGGAAAAGTGCGCGGAACAAGAAATCCGGGCGCTGGTCTCCAAGCAGCGGCAGCATGAAATCCATCCGGACGGATGGTCGTGTGTCGCCGAGGGCGGGAAGGTCCAGGAGGCGGTCGGCCCGTTCGATCTCTGTGAGCCCGAATGTGGCGAGGAGGAGATGTTTGAGCGCCTTGTACTTGTTGTCGCCCGGCGGGCGCCGAAGGATGGACACGACTCGGGCGGCAGTGCCGGGCCCGAGGGCGGCAACCACGTGGTAGTACCGGGTCTCGTCTGCCGTGATGCCTCGGAGCTGAAATTGAGCTTCGGCCTGCACAAACCAAACGTCGGCTTGTGCTTCCCAAAACCCCGGGAGTTTGACGGCGACGGCGTTGGTAGCCATGGCGCGTTCGGGGGTCAGCAACGGCTGAACCAATCGGGGTCACCAGTGTGGTGCTGTGCACACACGACTCGATTGCCAGAGAGGTAAGCCACAACGCGTTGGTACAAACAAAGAGTCTTTATTAAGAGCTCGCACTTCAGCACTGGGCAGGCTCGAGCTTAGAGCCTGCATATATGTCCCCAGGCCACGCCTTGCCCCCGGGCGTGGCCGATCGGTCGAAAGGCGGGGCATGCGTTTTCGTTCCCCGCCTGGACGCTCGCGCCACCCACTGGTGCGCGGAATTATTGTCCCTTGTGCCCGCCACACCATGACTTTTAACTCGGAGGGGTATGATCTAAATTAAGCGTAAATGCACAGTGCTCTAGGCTATCTAATGAGGCCAATTTATTTCTGATCAGATAAACATTAGTAGAGTTTTGGTGAAAAATGTTAGAATGTCTACAATTGGGTCATGGCCTTAAAATTAGGTCAAGGTCGAAAATTAGGTTGACGCCACATGCAGTTCTTTCTATTCACATTATTGATACAAAATTCCTTTCTGAAAGTCCCAGCCAGCTCCGACATACAGCCCAGAAATTGGTACAGTTTGGAAATGTTGTGTTGAGAGTGCAGGAAGAAATAAATAAATTATAAATGGTAGTTTAGTACTCGTAGTCGTCGGGGTCTAATAAGCTGTGGTGCAGTAGCATTAAAAATTGGGGGCACCAAATGTAAAAACAAACCCTACAATAGCTATACTTCCTTTATCCTATATTCCTATAATAGTATTCACATAACATGATGGTTTCATCATCACGCTTTGTGCAGAATGTTTATCGGAAAATCTGCCGTATTATTCCTTCTCAGCCATGGCGAAGTAGTTGGTATCAGAGACTGGCATTCCTTAAGTACTTCAAAATGTTTTCAGCGGTTATCTCATATTATCGCAGTGCATTGATTTATCATTTTGTATCTGCAAACCAATTTCCATTCGAAAATATCTTAGCCTAGTCAAAAAATCTGAAAATGTGCCTTTATAGAATGATTGAGGCATTTTTGAGTAAAAGCAAGCAAACCACTTTTTCTGGGGTAGTTTTTCATGCTGAATATGAATCTGTTGTTTGCCAAGCCCAAAAATGCGTAATTAGGTCACTAATCAAGGTCAAAGGTCAATGAGTGCAAAATTCAAAATTTTTGAAAAAATGCTTTATTTTACATCCCCTATCTGTACATTTCAATTATTTTACAATATTTTGTCTAGTAAGGTTGCTAAAGCTTTTCAAAATCTTATTTTTAAAGGAAAACGTGAGGACACATCTATGCTCATTTGCCTTTATCTCTGTAAGGGGCGACAATTAGTTTTTGCGTAATTTGCTTGCAGTTTAACCTCTAAATGCACAATGGGGCAGAGTTTTTATGCTCCTATTGATGGTTCTTAGCATCTCGCCAAGGAGAAAGCGAAAGATATTCCTGGACCACGTTCAACCAGTTGCACAGCACTAAGGAGGAACCACCCAAAACTACCATTGGCTATATGCCAATCATACTAGCCCCAGCTCATGAACATTCCACTTTGAACACCATGGTGCGCAGGGCACTACATGTCGCAAGGGCCCTGAATAACCGCTACGCTGTGATAACAGTTGATCAGGGGTTGTATCCCCAACTGATGGAGCTGAAATGGTCAGTGCCCGACTTCAGAGATACCCTAATTCCAAGACTAGGTGGGTTACATATCACTATGAATTTTTTGAAAGTGCTAGGGCAACATACAGAAGATTCTGGTATACATGAGCTGTGGGTTGAAAGTGGTTTACTTGGGCCAAATTCGGCTGACAAGGTTAAAGACGGAAAATCTTACGCAAAAGCAATGAGGGCACACAAATTAACTTGGCAAGCGCTATGGCTAATCTTGATTCCGCAATTCAAAAACAATCTGCAGAGTCAAGATCCCAAAACATGCCAAACACTGGAGAATTCACTAGCTAACAAAGAGTTTGACACTTTACTGGACATAGTGGGTTCTGAGACCTTTCGGCAATATCTCGCAGTCTTCGTTGAAAATCGACAGACAGAACCAAACTTCAAGTTCTGGTGGGAATACCTAAGGATGGTGACTATACTGCTTGCATTCGTTCGGGCACAGAGAGAAGGGTTGTGGACGCTACACTTGGAATCGTTCCGAGAAATGTTGCCATTCTTCTTCCGATACGATCACGTGAATTACGCAAGATGGGGCTGTGTTTACCTGTCACAGATGCATCAGCTCCCACCAGAAGTGGAGGAGGAGTTCCTTCTTGGCAACTTTGTTGTGAAAGGGTCGGACCAAAGATTCAACCAAGTAGATCCAGATCATAGCCTGGAATGGCTTAATGGTGTAGGGAAAAAGAGGGGTGGAATCATCGGAATAACCAAAACAAATTCAGCCCTGGCAAGATGGACTCTCTCGTACAACCACAGGACATGCATTTCAATGCAGACGTATGAAATGATGAATGTTGGAGTGGACACTGGTTACGTCCATAATGAAGCCAACTCATCCCGCACTAAACGTGACAACTGCGACGAAGAACTCATACTTCAAACTCTCCTGCGATTCAAAGTATTTGCTGAGGAATCTTCTAGTCGACCAAACCTCCTTAACTGCGCAACAAAAGATGTTGCAACTTCTGAAATAGAAGAGTCACTGCTGAACGCAAAAACATTAGGGCAGCAGCAGGTGGAAAACTTTGTCAAAGTGAGACTTGTTGAAAAATCAACTGATTTCCGAGATCGACTTCTGAAGGTGAAGGCTCCCACGTTTTCCTCACTCTATGAAATAGGAACCAAGAAAGCCAATGGAAAGATCGAAACCACAAAAGCAGACAGAAACTTTTTGCAGAGACTAATTGCAGCGTACAGAGCTGGAAGACCAGTTGAACTGGCTAGAATACTTAACCATGAACTGATGAAGGTGCCAATCAGCATTGTTGATACATCTGGCGAACTTAGAACGGGTGTTAAGGCTATTTTATTTGACATTCTTATCAGGAGTGTATCATGCCCCTCAGAAATCGCCTTTTATGGGCCTTCCTGTTTGATCATTGATGGGCAAGCTGCAGTTATGTCACTTGGAAAACCTAACACGGCGAACACCTTTGGTGATTATGCAGACGAATTTGCAAAGTTCATTTTCTGGCAAGGCCGGGCTTACAGCCGAATTGATGTTACCTTCGATCGATATAGAGACATTTCAATCAAAGTTGGAACTAGGGTCAAACGTACGAAGAAGTCAAGGCCAGTTCGTCGCCTGATTGAAGATAGAGATGTGCCACTCCCCAACAAATGGCCTGACTTTCTCGCATCAACTGAAAACAAGACAGAGCTTGCTCAGTTCCTGTCGAATGCACTCCTGGCAGCGGCACCCCCTGAAAAAGTGGTTGTTGTTGGTGGAGGTTTCGCTTCTGAAACAGAAGTCCAGAGTTCAGATCCTGCAATGAACACTACTTTGCTACAAAGCAATCACGAGGAAGCAGATACCAGAATGATTGTACACTGCCTTCATGCCGATGCACCAAACATTGTGGTCGCAGCGCGTGACACAGATGTGTTGGTGCTGTTGCTTGCCAACTTCAGTAAAATGTCTTGCGTAAAACTTTGGATGAGAGCAGGAACAATTAAGAAACGGAAGTATGTTCCTGTGCATGACATAAAGTCGGAACTTGGACTTGCTGATCATGTCTATGAGACTTTACCAGCATTTCATGCGTTGACAGGATGCGATACGGTTTCATTTTTCTCAGGACACTCAAAGAAAACAGAATGGGATATCTTCCTTGAACACAACAGTCTGCTTCAAGATCTTGGCAAGTTTCCGACACCATCAAAGAAGGTCACAGAAGATGCTGAAAAGTTCATTTGCCATATCTACAAGGAACCATCTGAGAACTGTAATCAAGCCCGCATTAAACTGTTCAACAAATGCCATGCAACGGAGACCCTACCTCCATCTAGTGATGCAGCAAAGTTCCACATAGAGCGTGCAAACTACCAAAGTTTCATTTGGAGAGAGGCCAGTAATCCAATGACAGATCTGCCACCGCCGACTGATTGTGGATGGAAACTCGTTGATGACAAGTTGTCACCGGTTCTTACAACTTTACCGTCAATTCCAAAGGGATGCCGAGAACTTACTCAGTGTGGTTGCAAGAAAGGTTGCAGTTCTGATAGTTGCTCTTGTCGGAAGTGGGGGAAACAGTTCTGCACTGAGGCCTGCAAGTGCAATGCCAGTGAAACACCATGTCGAAACAGGCCAAAGTAGGGGGGGGGGGGGGGGGGGGGTCAGAGCTTACACAGTTAAGCTAATTGGCATTCCCCTGGATGGCTCCTCCTTCCAGCCAATCAGTCTGACAGACTGCAATTGATTCAGGATTAATTAAGAATACATGTGATAATGATCAACTGCCTGCACTCCAAACATGTTTGCCATGAAGTGCATTTTGCGCCTTGTGCCATGTAAGTGCACTTTGCGCCTTGTGACCGTTAGCCTTAATTAAGTGGCTAATTAGTCAAATATTGACATTTAGTGTAGAAAACAATCTTGCTATTATATAGGACTCAGGTAAACCACTTCACTGATGGTATTTAAGGCAACAATTCAAGTGAATTAAAACAGTATGTCAAAAAACGAAAAGTTGCTTCATTACGGATATATTCACAAAAATCTGATTTTTTCCCTTCACAATTCCCTTTACTTTCATAATTGTGAAAAGCTGTAGTAACCTTACCAGACAAAATACTGTAAAATAATTGAAATGTACAGATAGGTGATGTAAAATAAAACATTTTTTCAAAAATTTTGAATTTTGCACTCATTGACCTTTGACCTTGATTAGTGACCTAATTACGCATTTTTGGGCTTGGCAAACAACAGATTCGTATTCAGCACGAAAAACTACCCCAGAAAAAGTGGTTTGCTTGCTTTTACTCAAAAATGCCTCATGAATTCACGTTTCCCAGAAATTTGACTAGTCTATCTCGTATTTGGTTAAAATAAGTCTTTTCCGAGCGTCTAACGGAAGTGGTTGAAGGCGTTCCCTCAGACGGTGGGTCGTAAATGAATAGACAAGGCCCAGCCGAATAACAACAACAACAAAAATATATCAATACCAGCAAAAATGGTTTGCAGTGGGGTTGGTGAGAACGTAGCTGTAGGAAATATCGCGAGATTTGGAAATAATCGCGAGATTTGGAAATAATCGCGAGATTTGGAAATATCGCGAGCATGAGATATCGCGAGATTTGGCTGCCTCGGTACATATACATACATTGATTGGTGGCTTCCTGTGGTGGCTGCAGCTTCACACTTGTAGTCATACCATTGAGAGTGGTATGGAGGCTTAGTGGGTGCATGGCGAGTTCGAAGCGTGGCGTGGATTGCCGGGAGCCCGCCATGGGTGAGGCAGTATCCCGGCGACTGCGGACGGAAGCACAGAACGAGGAGCGGTGTTTCGTGAACCGGTACTCTGACTACGAACCTTCGACGTCGTACAGTGACCTGTTCGACTCTTCCGGAACGGTGTGTCCTTAAGATGTTGGTTCCTGCAATCTGAGACATGTTCTATTGCAATATTGTCCTCGTCATGATATATTAACCGTGTAAGCATCGCCATTGTCATTGTGATCAACTGGAGTTTAAAGGGTCTTGTGGACTCGGTCGATATAAACTGTGTCACGTGATAATGATCAATTGTTCTGTCCAGATCGACGAGAGCTTCGCAAAAAGGCTGAAAATCAAGATCAAGGATCTACAGCAACAGATGGAGGAGGGTTTGACCACAGCAGACCCGCACGACTCCTCCGTTTACACGGGCTGGGCAGGTAGGTCTCTGAAAGCCGGTTGTGCTCATGACCCGCCATGTGCTTGTTACCTGCGCCACTGAAGGTGGACGTAGGTTGTTTTCACTCTTGTCTACATGATTGTCTGTCTGTTTGGCTGTGAGCAGGATATCAAAAAGTTATGGGTTGATTCGGCCTAAACGTGGTGGGTAGGTTGAGTGGTGGTGGTGGTGGTGCTTCGTGTGCAGCCTGTGGCTGCTTGGCTGCATCATTTTCTGGAGACATGGCTATGTCGCTGATGCAGTTCCCTCCATTACTAGTACGTTGGTATAGTCATTTTGCCAACCTCGGAAGGATGACGGGCTGAGTCAACCCACCTGGTGTTAATTCAAAACCATGACAGGGGCTTGAACTCAGGACCCTAAGAATAAGATCTCAAGACGGCCACCTTAACCGTTAATCCAACACCAGGCCTAGGTTGGGTATGTGACCAGGACGAATCTATTCAAATTTGGTGAAGATCTGGATATGAGAATTTATTTTTAATTTACAAGTGATTCGTCACCATTGAGTGACAGGGCCGAAACTGATATATGCCACGATATCTCAAAAAGTTGTGGCCGCGTTATTACAAAACCAGGCGGATGGGTTGGTTAAGCGACAAGAACAAGCAGATTGGATTTTGGTTCAGGTCCGAATCCAGATCCGGCCTATCAGTGGGATACAAAAAGTAAACTGTTCAGCCTTGGCGGAGGTATGCTCTCTGCCGAGTGCCATTCTAGTTTTTCTTCTGAAAGTCTATTCTGCTTCATCTCATTAATCTATCTATTATCATCAAGCGATGAGGCTGACAGGATGGCCGAGAGGTCTGTGCAGCAAAGTGAATGTGGGTCTGCATGGAGATTTACTTTAACATTGATTGTTCGTTCTCAGATCTAATGAAATTTTTGAACGCAATAAATCTTACATGAGAAGTCGATCAAATGGAAATGCTTTACATGTCTATTGTTCTGTTTTGTCAGTTTTTATTTATGATTTTCTTCATCCTCTTGTTTGGCATGTCTTGCTCGGCTTCGTGCCATATCTTTTATCTTTCTCTTTTATTATGATTTCTATCTTTCCTCAAAACAGTGCAAAAGTATTTCTTTTCTGCATTCCAAGAGCATCTCGTGCCCTCATGACACAGCAAGCATATATCGAGAGACTTCAAATGAGTATTTGTCCAAACATGTTAAAAAAAATAAAAATAAATAAATATAGGATTGAGGCTCATGCAAGAGTTAGGTGACAAATTATAAAAGGCAACCAGGAGGTGGTTACCGGAAGAGCGTGTTCATCCGAGAGAGCAGGGGAAGCGAGACCGAAGGAGAGGCAAAACCGAAGTCATTGACCTGCCATACCATGGCGAAGAATTTGTCTGCCTATGTAAAGCCAGTGCTAGCGATTCATTCTCAGGTTATTTGAAAGAGGCCTGCATTGCACATGGCATCTGTCTTTCTTTCTTCAATCAAAAGCAACTTGTTTTCCCTATTTTTTTTCCCCACCCACTTGAACTAACATACAATAGGTATAGGGCTGCTGTACCTCCGTCTGCACACTATGCACAAAGATGCTGCAGACTTGCGCCATGCCGTGGAGATATCGCAGCGCTCTTTGCGCTCACTCCGTGCGCGCCGCTTCTCATTCCTTTGTGGAGATGCTGGCCCTCTGGCACTGGGGGCCGTCACATTTCTTGCTGTTGGCGAGTTGGAGGAGAGCCAGAGCTGCGTGAATAAGTGAGTTAACATGTTTACCTTCGCCACAAAAGGTGGATGGAGGTTATGTTTTCACCCCTGTCTGTTTGTCCGTTTGTTTGTTTGTGAACAAAATATCTCAAAAAGTTGTAGACGGATTCAGACGAAATTTGGCAGAGATCAAGCGTATGTGACGAGGACGAAATGATTAGATTTTGGTGAAGATCCGGATTCGGATCCAGCTAGTGAGTTGTGATTCTTCACCATTGAGTGTTAGGGCCAAAAACTATACATAGCAGGATATCTCAAAAAGTTGTGGATGGATTTGGACGAAACTTGGTGGACCGTTTGGGTGTCTGACAAGGACAATTCGGTTCGATTTTGGTGAAGATATGAATGTGTTTCTGAATATGAATGAATGAATGAATGATCGTTTTGAGGCCATTTTCCCCGCGAGAGCGGGGGTTAGCCTTGCGGGCTCCATGACAATCATGGTTCCCTGTTTTGAGGCAATGTTTTTATGGCCGGATGCCCTTCCTGACGCCAACCCTTGGTCACGCTCTTCGATGCGCAGGGATACGGTGTACCTATTCTAAATTGGGGTAAACACCGTGATCATTCATCCCAGCAAGCTGGTACTCAATTTGCCGACCTCGGAAGGATGACAGGCTGAGTCAACCCCCCTGGCGTTAATTCAGCGATCGATCGGGATTCGAACCCAGGATCCTAGGATCCCAAGCCGGCACCCTAACCGCTAAGCCAACACCATTTCTGAATATGAATCCGTGTGTATCTGCATGTGTATATGTATGAGTATGTGTGTATGAATATGATCTGAATATGTGTGTATGAATATGATCTGAATATGTGTGTATGAATATGATCTGAATATGTGTGTATGAATATGATTTGAATATGTGTTTGTGAATATGTGTAAATTATGTTTATGTATGTGCTTGAAGATATTTTATGTGTTGTCTGTGTTTTTTACCTCTCCCACCCCCTTTCCCCCCCTTCGCCCCCCCCCCCACCCATTCCTTCCCATGCCTCCTCCCCTCAAGCCCTCTACCTCCCACAGATCTCCCGATGCCCCTGCTCTCAAATGTTGTACTTGTGTGCTTCTCTCTCTCTCCCCATCTTGTCTCCCGCTCCCTTTATTATGTTTTATGTGTCCGTTTTTTTTTGTGATTAATGTTAGCTCTTACACGAGCCTTGATGTTGTGTACAAAAAAAAGAAGAAAAAAAAAAGGATTCGGATATGAGTTATTTAATTTTTAAAGTGCTTTTTCACCACTGGGAGATCTGGCCAAAAACGATACATAGCAGGATATCTAAAAAAGTTATGGATTGATTTGGACGAAACTTGTTGGACAGGTTGTGTGTGTGACAAGGAAGAATCGATTCAATTTTGGTGAAGATCCAGATCTGGATCCAGCTAGAAGAAGTTTTTAAGTAATTCTTCCCCATTGAGTGATATGGCCAAAAACGAGGGGTAGATCAGGGTATGAAAGACGACCTATGGTGATTCGTGTGATTGATTTTGATTCAATGTGATTCTGTATTGTGATTTTCTGGTCTACTCTGTGATACAAAACGTAAACTGTTCACCAGGCGGAGGTATGCTCTCTATTGAGTGCCGTTCTAGTTATCCTCATGTGGTTTTCCACCTTCTAACTGTTGTATTTTGGAATATTGTGCTTGCTTGATCCACCCGTTTTTTGGGGGTTAATTTTTTTTCTTTTTCAGGGATTGTTTTTAGATCCATCTGTGTTGATTCTGTGCTTGGTTGCTAGACTGCTGCAGCTTCAGCCTGCCGTGATGCGTCTCGATTCCGATCTACCGGACGAGCTTCTCTATGGCCGTGCCGGGTACCTTTATGCCCTGCTATTTGTTCAAGCAAAGCTTGGACCAGATGCCGTACCAAAGGACAAGATCATTGAGGTGATCCGTTTGTCGGGTTCTTTACCGAGTAAGAGATACCTACCATTATGTTCAATTCATTGTAGCTCCTAAAATGGACCGCATGGAGCAACTGATATGAAGATTATCCTATGGATTTTGTAATGTACACGTATCCCCCACTTAACGAAGGGGTTACGCATCTTTATACCCTTTCATTATGCAGGAGCTCGATTTCCGTTGTTTTTATGGGAAAGTTACACTTTGTTTCCTAAACCTAGTTTTTTGGGGTTTAGTGAAGCCATATGCTTGGTATAATGATGGTTTTATTTGCAAGTAACATTGTAATATTATTATTTACCTAATGCAGTAATAAAGACTTAGCTCTTACACGAGCCTCGATCTTGTATACAAAAAAAACAAACAAACAAAAAAAAAACACAGTAAAACCATAACAAAGTTAATTTAGTTGTAACACTTGCCAAAACAATCTAGAGTCCAAGTTTCAATATGAGAAGGAGCCGAAAGAACCCTCCAATTTTTAACCTTTTCCTTCTGAAAAGTAGATTATTCGCAAGCCTTCTGAAAAGTCAATCCCCACCAACCTCCCCACCATCCAGGTCTGACCCCCCCCCCCCCAAATAGGAATTTGATTTTTCCCCTGAAACTACACACTCTATTTGGTGAAACTTGACCACAACCTTCACCACCCATGCTTTACCAAAGTTTGTTTACGGCATTAAATTTTTTTTCCCTTTGGGGATTTACGGGGGGTTGCCCCCCAAAATAGGTATTTGCTTTCTTCTCAGAAACTACACACTATTTCGATGAAACTTGACCACAACCTTCACCACCCGTGATGTACCAAAGTATGCTCGTGGCATTAAAAAAAATTAGGGTCTTAGGAGGTATATTGGTTTGGGGGAGGGAAGGTTGCCCCCCAAAATGGATATTTTTTTTGTTTGTTTAAAGTCTTATGATTATGTTTATATGATTGAACATACTGCCCTGTCTTCTAGCAACCATTGAAATTGGTTTAAAATACCCTTGGTCGGTGCAGTATACTGTTTATTCTACCAGGTGAGCACCAGGGGTATTGCCCCTATGTTTAAGAAGTCCCGTTAAGGGTTGATTGGTTGATGCAACTCCTCTTTGATACAACCCCGCTTTGATACAACCCCGCTTTGATACAACCCCGCTTTGATACAACCCCGCTTTGATACAACTCCGCTTTGATACAACTCCGCTTTGATACAACTCCGCTTTGATACAACTCCGCTTTGATACAACTCCGCTTTGATACAACTCCGCTTTGATACAACTCCGCTTTGATACAACTCCGCTTTGATACAACTCCGCTTTGATACAACTCCGCTTTGATACAACTCCGCTTTGATACAACTCCGCTTTGATACAACTCCGCTTTGATACAACTCCGCTTTGATACAACTCCGCTTTGATACAACTCCGCTTTGATACAACTCCGCTTTGATACAACTCCGCTTTGATACAACTCCGCTTTGATACAACTCCGCTTTGATACAACTCCGCTTTGATACAACTCCGCTTTGATACAACTCCGCTTTGATACAACTCCGCTTTGATACAACTCCGCTTTGATACAACTCCGCTTTGATACAACTCCGCTTTGATACAACTCCGCTTTGATACAACTCCGCTTTGATACAACTCCGCTTTGATACAACTCCGCTTTGATACAACTCCGCTTTGATACAACTCCGCTTTGATACAACTCCGCTTTGATACAACTCCGCTTTGATACAACTCCGCTTTGATACAACTCCGCTTTGATACAACTCCGCTTTGATACAACTCCGCTTTGATACAACTCCGCTTTGATACAACTCCGCTTTGATACAACTCCGCTTTGATACAACTCCGCTTTGATACAACTCCGCTTTGATACAACTCCGCTTTGATACAACTCCGCTTTGATACAACTCCGCTTTGATACAACTCCGCTTTGATACAACTCCGCTTTGATACAACTCCGCTTTGATACAACTCCGCTTTGATACAACTCCGCTTTGATACAACTCCGCTTTGATACAACTCCGCTTTGATACAACCCCGCTTTGATACAACCCCGCTTTGATACAACCCCGCTTTCACCAAATGCCCCAGGCGCTATCCTACCCACAAACGCAAAATCAGCTGGTTCTATTTAAAGTTAACTGATTTTACCAGATTTTCACTGTCGAGTCTAAAGCTGATAAGTGGCTGCACAAAATACCCATGGAAATGAGATTGAAGCTGAGGTGAGGGTGTGAGGACATTTGGTACACAGCTTACCTTAGCCGACCTGTTGTAGTAATCAGCACACATGTCAGCAGGCCTGCCACAACTTCATTCCAACAACCAACTATAGCATGCAGCGATATCTATAGCATTGGTGGACAATTCCTGCACACATCGTTATTCACAGCACATAGAATGCATGGTTCGAGTACTATCGGGGTATTTAAGTGGCTGTTTGACCAATTAAAATATATCAGCAGCTGCACAACCCCCAACATTCCATGAAAAGTGAAAATAGAATTCAAATCTGAGTTAAGACAAGCCCGTACGGCCAGCCTGCATGAATCGCGCCAAGTGAAAATTAAAACAAAGACCCACTTGCGCCTGCGGTAACTCGGTCAAAATTTATCCAATTTGCACCGGGTTTGTGGTAGCCGGGTGTTAACACACTCTCGTGACTACAAAATCTGAAAACCGAATTCAAATCCGAGCTGAAACACCCGTACGGCCAGCCTGTATGAATCGCACCAAGGGAAACTTAAGGCACGGCCCTTGGCAAAGGTGCGATTTATTTATTCGACGATAGCTTAGAAACTACAAATCCCACAAACTTCCAACTTATCTCGTGTTCTATTATTCTTCTCCTTGTGTTCTTATCTCTCAATCACCAAGGGTATGCGAATAGGGCTGCAGATTATTGTCAAAATGTGCCTTAAAAATGGTGGAACTGGCAACTGGCTTCCTATCAGCTACTTTTGGTATTTTTTATAAAGTAGGGGCCTTGACAAGTTCACAAACCAAAAATACCTAGAATACCTCTGGGGGAACATGCTTAAATGACGTCATCAAAATGGCTGCCAAAATTGTAAAGTTTGGCATTGTGTTCAGGTGCTGACGTGATACCTAACCGTTTATATAGTAGTTTTACTTGAGCAAAGGTATTGTACACAAAAGTAGAAGATCACTGAAACAAATGGTAACCACCAATGTGAAATGAACACCAGGGGCGCTAACAACATGGCCGCCAGTGTATTGAAATGGCGTTTTTCTTTTCTCCATATTTGATGAATACAGTGGAAGAAATATGATGTTTGCTTTTATGATATAGTTCCAATAATATTATACATGTATAAAGAGGGACTTGGCGTATTACCAAAAGAATGAGACCTGGTTGGTTACACGATATTGATTGCAACACTAAATGTAATAGTTCCTTTGGGTTTTTTTCCAGACATACTGAGATTGACATCCACAGATTAGTGATCGACTGCTAATTAAAACATTAGGAGCAGGGGCGGATCCGGGGGGGGCGCAGGGGGTGCGCACCCCCCCTCCCTCTTCAACGGCATGGATGTGCTGGAGGCATACTCTATGACTGACGACAAGAAGGACGCGCTCAATCAACTACGGTCAGATGCTGAAACTGAATTCTCTCTGTGGTTCGATCACGCTAAGGCCATGATAGAATCTGTAGGAGGTGATGTCATAATGCCGAGAGTTGTAAAACGACAAATCCATCGTCCAAACACTGCCGCCAATACTCCCTTGCTCTTCTACCTCAGAAACCTGTGCATTCCATTTCTCGACCACCCCAGCCACGAAATGTACACCCGATTCTGTGCTGAAAATCGGGAAGGTAGTGATCTGTTTCTGCTGATGCCATCTGCAATAATCGCCGATACCTGCGACATTCCAGCCCTACATCAGAAGCTATTGCGTTGGCAAAACGACATGGAACATCCCGCAGGACTGATAAATGAGCTTGGAGACTGGCAGATGTTTTGGAGAAGGAAGCCCAACAACACGCTTCCAGGCACATTCATGGATTGTTTCTATGCAGTAGATGGAGACGAATTTCCATCCATCAAAGTCCTACTCAATATTGGATGCCATCTGCAATAATCCATCGGGAAGGCACCCTCCCTGTAGGCTCCTGTGAGGCCGAACGCTCATTTTCTTGCCTGTCGTCTGAAGACCTACCTAAGAAATTCCATGGGAGAAAGTCAGATGGCATCTCTGGCCCTCATGAACATACACCATGACTTCACCATATCCCCACATGATGTGTGTGACATTTTCATTCAGAAACACAAGCGCCGTCTATTCCAAAATAGCATAATTTACGATGAATAAAATAATTCACAATCCGCTGTCCTATCTGATCTCTTTTGTGGGGAGAACCGCCTGCCTTGAGCTTTGCAACCAGGGCGCATGGCTGTGCCGGGCTTTGACCAGCACACAGTCTGTCATCGCCATCATTTTACACTGTGGGAGTGCACAGGTCTTTATAACTACTAGTGAGCCCGTTGGTCCAAATGGACCAAATTTTTATCGACTTCCATGGCCTTGCAGCATACCTGCCTGCTGTGGTGCTTGAGTTGGAATAAATGCTTTGTAAAATATTATCATTGTTTTTGTTATTTATTAGTAATGAGAATGGCATGCCATGGAAGGACCTATTAAGCTGCTCAAAACACCTTAACATGGCGTGCGTTTAGAAACATGGGAATTCTTCTGGATTCTTTGTAGTTAATGAGCCTAATTAACTCAGGAGATCATAACAATCATTTCGCTAGAACTACATAAATCAGAAATTGCATATCAGAAAGCTCCAGGAGAACTACACAAAAAACATTCCGCATGCACACACACACACACACACACACACACACACACACACACACACACACACACACACACACACACACACACACACACACACACACACACACACACACACACACACACACACACACACACACACACACACACACACACACACACAACACACACACACAATTCATCAATGTGTAGCAGAAGGATCAGCTGGGCAAGTCGTTTCACCAGTTCCTCTATCTGACCATTAGTCATCGCGAATCTGTTGAACTGTTGGACCAGGGAAGAACACAAGGAACTGCAGAAACTTCCAAGAACGTACGAAATGCCGTTTCTGACGATCCATTTTTTTAAATTTCCTGGTGGAGGACCCCCACACACCCAACCCCTTACCCCCTCCACCCCCCAGCGCTATAGTTTCATGCACTCCCCCCACCCCCCGTCTTGAAATTCCTGGATCCTCCCCTGAGGAGGTAGGCCCAGAGTTGATAGTTAGCTTTAAAATTATTCAGTTTTGTTTCATTCTTGTTTTTCATTCTTGTTTTATTCCAGTGCTTTTATTATGAGTTGATGATATTCATTTCAATGTTATTAATTTCTATTTCATTGTTGATTATAATGTTGATTATAAGATAATTATCCCAGAGTTTAAAGTGACTAGCAGTTAACCGATAGATTTAATGATTATCATTTTTGTTTCATTCTTGGTTCAGTTCTTCTTCATTCTCGATTCATCAGAGTTTTACCATTACATTTAATTTGTCTTTGTTTATTTATTCTTGGCAAGTTTACCATAACACTTCAGGTTCACTCTTTTCTTGGATTTCTTCGTTCAACATAATATGACCGTGGATACCTTATCCTTATTTGCTGTATTTTTGTTAGTTTATATACCTTGTGTTAATTTCTGCATCTGTTACTGTGCTTTTTCTAAGAATAGATTCATTACTTTTGTTCTAGGTCCACATCTTTAGATGAGATCAATGGACGAGCAAGAGCCATCTGCAAGTAGGGACTCTGATAATGTCTTGCGGACTGATATTTGTATAATTTGCAAAGGAGAGCAAGGACCTTTATCTGAGAAAGACAAGGCATGGACAATTACATCCAAGGGATTATCCACTTTTATAAAATCATGTGAGGAGCGACAAGATGAGGCTGCTGATGAAATACTGCCATTTCGTGAGACACCTCAGGTATCCCAGATCCGATTTCATTTTGCCTGCAAATCTACCTATACAGATTCACGAAAACGTCAAGCATCACAAAAACGCAGACAAGGGAGTAATTCCAATGACCACCAGCCGAAAGTAGCCAGGCTGTCAAGAGAAAAAACATCAGCCTTTTCCTGGGATGAACACTGTTTCATTTGTGGAGAACCAGAGAATAAAAAGAAAGGAATAAAACTTACAGCAGCGAATATGAAGCCAGCAGAAGTTCGTGCGAATGTTCTTCAGGGGGCTATTGCTGCAGGAAATCAGGTTGTTGTCCAACGTCTTTCTTTTGAGAAGGATATATTTGCAAAGAATGCGAAATACCACAAGATATGCTATCAAAACATTACCTCTTCAAATACCAAAGAGGCTAATAAGCGTAAAACAGAGAAAGAAAGTGTTGACTCTACTTTCAATCAAGCAGCTAGAAATGTCTACCTGGAATTTAAGGAAAGGTTGGACAATGGAACATCAGTGCTTCTATCAGACTTGTGCAAACATTACAGAGAATGTTTGGTCAAACTGGATATGGATCCTGACACTGCCAAACAGACACTGTCATTTTACATTAAGAAAAAAATGATCGAAAATTTTGGAGACGAGATAGCATTTTACAGTCAGATAGGATTGCCAGATGTTGTATGCTCCAGCAGCATAACAGTGGGCCATTTAGTTAGAGAGATGGCTAAAGTGTCAGAATCCGATATCGAGCAAGACCTGGTTGAGAATGATGATGGTTCTGATTGCAACAATGATTCCCAAATACTTCACCGTGCAGTTAGTATTATTCGCAGAGACATAGAAAAATTACAACCAACAACTGAATACCCTAATACCCAAGAAATTGATCTTAATGCATCAGCTGCGTTTGTTCCTGACTCACTCAAAAGCACACTTCAGTGGCTTATTGACAAGCAAGCGTTTGATTCAGCAGACTAAGATTACAAGTCACCAGAGACTACCAGACGTATACATTTCTTGAGCCGAGTGTCTTATTTACTGCAGTCGCCGTGGTAAAAGTCAAGTTATACCACCATTCCATGTTGGCCTCATGACCCAATTACATCATGAATAAGGTAGCAGAAATCTGATTGACACCCTAAATTCCTATGGGATGTGTGCGAGTTATGATGAGCTTAGGATATTCTTAGGATATTGAATTTGATTCTGACCAATGGAAGTATGTACACATCTATGACATTAACATCAAGTATGAAAGAGTGTGAAAGAATATAACATAAATAGTATAGGCAAATAGCGTTAGGAATTTATCGTTATGAAGACACTGGACATTTGTGGGATACATATGTTTTATACTACAACATTTAGGCTACGCAAACCAAAGTCTTTACCCGTGAAGTGTTGGAAGTTAAACCAAAGTCTTTACCCATGAAGTGTTGGAAGTTAATCGATCAGCATTCAAAAGTCACTAGTCAAAACTTGTACCACTGGAACAGCAATTAACATGCACATCTTATTATCATGCAAGTGAATGAATGAATGATCGTTTTAAGGCCATTTTCCCCTGCTAGAGCGGGGGTTAGCCTTGCGGGCCCCATGACAATCATGGTTCCCTGTTTGAGGCAATGTTTTTATGGCCGGATGCCCTTCCTGACGCCACTTACTATCATGCAAGTAATGGTGTTAATTTCGTTTTAATAAGACAAAGAGTTTCTTGCCGATCTAAATTATTGGTGAACAAGTGATAAACGAAAAGGTATTGGAATCACGATAACGATACATGATTAATGAAATATAATTCAAAAGCCTATAAAATGGCAGCCATTTTGTTAGTGTAATTTAAGCAATGCTCCTCCGTAAGGATTGTGGAATCTTTGTGTTACAAATCAGATATAAGGCCTTCCAAAATTATTTAAATCAGACGCTAGTATAATTTTATTACAGATCAGGACACAGGGACCCTCAATGTAAAAATAAAATACAAAAACTTAATAAAAATGGAGGCCATCTTGGTGATGTCACTTGAACATGTTCCCCCCAAGGGGATTTTGGGTATTTTTGGTGTGTGAAGTAGTCAGGGCCCATACTTTATAAAAAATATCAAAATTAGCTGGTAGGAAGCTAGTTGCCACTTCACCCTCATTTTCACGCTCAATCTGCAGCCCAAGAAGCTGCGACACAGGAAACCAATCAGTTACATGGCCTGAGAAGAAAAGGTGTTGTTTCTTCTTCTTTCAACAATAACGACTTCTATCTTCCAGACCATTCATGTTGAAATTTGAAACACTTATTCCCCGTGATGAGAGCTACATTACATTAAAATTTCAAGTCGATCAATGCAACAGTTCAAGAGATAAACTTTTAAATAGATTTAGAGGGGCAAGGTTGAAGGTGTTTTCCAAGATGGCGCCCATACCACGTGACCTATGACGTCATAATTAGCAGTACAAAATGATACTGCCTAGCCGATCACATGGTGAAAATTTTGTCAATCGGACCAACAGTTGCTGAGAACGTTATTTTTAAAGTTTTTGGAGATGAAAAATAGGGTGGACTAATAATAATAACTAGAACTGCCACTTTATAACTGCGGGCAGTGATAAACGGTTTACTCCGTGCCACTTTCATGCAACCCCACTTTCATCGGACATGCTTTGATACAACCCCGACACACACACACACACACACACACACACACACACACACACACACACACACACACACACACACACACACACACACACACACACACACACACACACGCCTGCACGCATGGATATTTTACATCAGTAAGAATTCACTTTGAAAATGCGATCAATTTAAAATGTTAGATTTCGAATAACTTCGTCATTTTTCATCAGATTTCCACCAAATAAAGGTTACCATTGCTTGCAGATACCTCTCTTTCTCTCTAAAAGTGAAGACAGGATGAACTTCAGAGCTAGAATAAAGCCGAGGCGGCGGAGAGTTTTACAATGTTATTTTCCAATGTAAATGACAATGTAGCGTAGTTTTACGAAAATTCATCAGAATTTGCCCAAATTTGTTGCATTCGAATGTTAACACCCTCTAGCGACTGCCAAATCCGAAGAGGTGGTTATGTCACATGGCCTGGTGAGGAAAAGTGTTGCGGTTCTTCTTCTTCAAGCAATAACGACTTCTAGCTTCCAGACCGTACATCCAATCATCTTAAAATTTTGCACACTTATTTGGCTTGATGAGGTCTAGAACGCATTAAAAATTCAAGTCGATCAATGCAGTGGTTCAAGAGTTAGAAGCTTTTTAGGATTTCCCTTCCATTATTTATTGCGGCCAAACCATGTGACTTATCAAAACGTCTCAAGTAACAATGAAACATCCCCCCATGAGGAACATTTGTGATAAGTTTCCACTCGATATCTCTACAAATTATGGAGGAGATACCATTTCTAGTTTATACTTAAAAACGGCATAACTCTGAAACCATGTGACGGATGATGTCGTGCTCCGTGACTTTTTTGTTTGTCATGTGTATGCGATTATGCATGCCAATTTTGGGCTTGATCTGTTCAGGCGTTTTGGAGAAAATGGGGTTTTAGTGTTTTTTTCAGACTTTTCACTCAAACCAATATGGCAGCCGAACCATGTGACGTATGACTTTGAAATTTTTTGCATTCTGAGTTTTTTTAATTTAAATAACCATCTGTGAAAAAAATATCATTTTCGGGGGAGAAAAAATTGTGTTTGACGAATTCTAACCTCTTAACGTTAGCATTTTTAATATACTCAATAAACATGTTTTTTGTTCCCATTGCAGAGTTCTTTAGAATGAGCCATTACTCAAATGTTTCCATTCAGCCGTTCCGGAGATATAGAGGTGTAAAGTTGAAGGTGTTTTACAAGATGGCGCCCATACCACGTGACATATGACGTCATAATTAGCACTAAAAAATTATACGAGCCTAACGGATCATTTGATGAAAATTTCCTGTCAATCCGACCAACCGTTGCTGAGAACATTAATTTTAAAGTTTTCGGAGGTGCAAAATAGGGCGGAAGAATAATAATAAGAAAAACTTTTGGAATAATAATAGGTTACTCTCCATTTCATGGAGAGTAAACCTAATAATAAGAAAAACAAAAGGTATTCCTCTGCATGAAATGCAGAGGAAACATAATAATAGGAATAGAATAGGGAATTCATATCTTCACCAAAATCGTATCGATTCGTCTTTGTCAGACACCCAAGCAGTCCAACAAGTTTCGTCCAAATCCGTCCATAACTGTTTTAGATATCGTGCTATGTATCGGTTTTAGCCGCATCACTCAATGGTGAAGAATCACTTTAAAAAAAATAAAAATCTCGTATCCGAATCCATATTCAGATCTTCACCAAAATTGAATCGATTCTTCCTCGTCACACATACAACCTCTCCACCAAGTTTCGTCCAAATCCGTCCATAACTTTTTGAGATATCCTGCTATGTATCGTTTTTGGCCCGATCTCTCAATATTGAAGAATCGCTTAAAAAGTTCTATAAGCCGGATCCGAATTCAGATCTTCACCAAAATCGAATAATTTAGTCTTTGTCACATACCCTATATCTCTGCCAAATTTCGTCCTAATCCGTCCTTAACTTTTTGAGATATCCTGTTCACAAACAAAGAAGTACAGATACATTCAAAGCACACCGCCCCATGCCAAATATATAAATAACATCCTCCAGGAGTCTAGCGCCTTTGGCGCCCGACAATACTGCCATGCAGCACGTGGAGACTGTATTAGGAGGGAGAGGTGTCCATTTTGCATAATTAAAATCAATAAAAGATTATCATAAAATATTTTCTTAATCAATTGGCTAATAGCATAACTAAACCACAAGTGCTTCGTCCGAAGATGTAACTTTTTTTAAATTGATGAAATAAGTCATTAATCGGAATTTTTTTTATTTTTTTATTTTTTTTGTATACAAGTTCGAGGCTCGTGAAAGAGCTAACATTAATCACACGAAAAGTCAAACCGACACATAAAACACAAAATAAGGGGAGCGGTAGACAAGATGGGTAGAGAGGGGGAAGCACACAAAATAACATTTGAGAGCAGGGACATCGGGAGATCTGTGGGACGGGGAGGGTTTGGGGGGGGAGGAGGCGTGGGACGTGGGGGCGGGGGGGGGGGTGAGAGAAGTATAAAATACAAGGGCACTG
Source organism: Myxine glutinosa (assembly GCF_964187855.1). Classification (NCBI taxonomy): domain Eukaryota; kingdom Metazoa; phylum Chordata; class Myxini; order Myxiniformes; family Myxinidae; genus Myxine; species Myxine glutinosa. The sequence continues at coordinate 72,236,613 of NC_136272.1, read as the reverse complement.
CAAGGACTTCCAGGAAAGAAGTTGGAATTTCAAAAGCAGTGGATCTGGGGTGAATTAGCGAGTAGAAAAGATCAAGGATTTGGATGGAGGAAGATACGAGATGGTGGTGAACAGCTGTTTTAAAGACCTGGAGGGAGGAGTGGGATTGAAGGGAGTGGGGGAGTTTGTTCCAGAGGTGGGAGAAAAGGGGAATGAAAGAGTGAAGGTGAGCAGAGAGCCGAGATTTTGGCAGTTTAACCATAAGAGGGTTGCTGGAAGATCTTGTGCGACCTGTAGGAATATTTGGGGGACAGAGCACAGCGAGAGCTGGGGGAGGAAGGCCAGAGAGGAGTCAGTAGAAGACAGAAAGACCACCAACCTGCCTGCGGTGAGTGAGTGAAAGGCCCTCAGAGTTAGCTTCATCGCAGGAGAAGTGCCTGAAATAATGCCCAGAAGAGAAAGGAAATATATAAGTACTTAATTAATCGATAATAATTAAGTAACATCAATTAATTGATTTATCAAAAAACTTAAAATACCGTTTTTGATGAAGTACTTACTCACTATTATGCCAAAATTTCAGCTTCCTAGATCAAAGGATGGCTGATTTATTGCCCGGGCAAACAAACAACCAGAGTGAAAACTGAGTACTCCCTTTCAGCATGCTTTATTGCCGAGCCCCCTTCGGTGCCCGCCAATGACGTTGTGCAGTGCCTGGAGATTGCATAGGAAAGGAGCGGTGTACAACAAGAAACCGGAGTGAAAACCGATTACTCCCTTTCAGCGCGCGTCATTGCTGGGCCCCCTTCGGTGCCCGGCAATGACGTGATGCAGCGCCTGGAGATGGCACAGGAAAGGAGCGGTGTACAACAGACAACAAACAGACATTCGGGTGAAAACATAACCTCCATCCACCTTCGGTGGCGGAGGTAATGGACCTCTATTGGTTCGAAAAGCGAAGCGATAAGCCCACCATCCCCAAATGACTGCCTGACCTCTGCAATGTTTGTTGGTTGTTTGGCTGTGCCAATTTCAACGATTGCGAAGCGACTGTTAGGGTCCTTTCTCCTGACTGGAATCCTCCAGATGTTGAAGTGCCGTCATTCCACAAAGTATGCACTTTCTGTTCTGGACCGGACATTCGTTTGATATGCTGTTGCTCGTTGATTGATTCAGTGAAAGAATGGTGCAGATTCAGTTATTTGACAAGTGCTTTGGATCATCTGTGTAGCATAATATCAGGTCAAAGACTAGAGTCGATCATTGGAGCTCAATTTGCTCTTTTTCATTGCGTAAGCTCGGTTTAAAAAAATTGAGGAGATGACATCAACACGCTTCCTTATTCCGAGAGGGTGGCAAAGGTTTTTGCATATTTATAGTTCACCGTCAACTTTGTTTCACAACCCCACTTCACATTTGAGTGCACAAGTCTATATGTGAATGGTTTCCAATCAGTAGAATCTCAATATATTGTACTGTGGTTCCCTCAATTAACACTGAAAGAACCACGGAAGGCAAACGAGCGTTAATGGAGGCGTTTTGAATCCAACTCTATGGCGGATTATACGCGAGGAGGAAGAAGAGTACCGACTTACCTGGACGGGTCTTGCCGACGTCTTCACCGTACTAAAATAACTCGAACCAACCGGATTTTATGTACAAAAATAAATGCCGGCTTTATTGAAATGAAAGGCCGGTAACAAACAAGGCAAACGTGGTGAACTAATCCCTCTAAATCTGGGGTTCTTAACCTGGGATATCCATACCCCTTGGGGGTTTGGGACTTGTAATAAATTATAATAATAGATTGTAATAAATTCAATGAAATATCAATGAAATATGATGGAGAAGATGAAAAGGCATTGCCTGGGGAAATACTTCAAGAAGTCAAGGACCATTTCAAAGTCCTAAGTACCAATTTTGAGGGTTACTTCTCAGATATTGATGATCTTAGCACGGAATCCGTTTGGATCCAGAACCCTTTCTCGTTTGATATTTCTACGATGAGTGACAATGATTTAGTGAAGGATGATTTGATCGAGTTCCAAGAAGATCAAAGAAAGAAAGCTGATTTTGTAAAGGCTGGGTTGGATTTTAAGCATTTTTGGTGTGAGCAGATAGCAGCTTACCCTAGCTTGGCGAAGAGGGCAATGAATGTGTTGGTTCCCTTCACAACTACGTATCTCTGTGAAACAGGTTTCTCTGCATTATTGAACCTGAAATCAAAGTGGAGAAATCGACTTGATGTGTCCGATGATATGCGAGTGGCGTTGTCACAAACTGTGCCCCGATTCCATATTTTGATTGCACGAAAACAGCAGCAACAATCTCACTAGATTAGTAAAACGGCTTCCATAAAACTTGCATGTTTTAGTTTAGTTTAGTTTGTTTTGTTTCTTTGTTGACAAGCAAAGAAATAAATAGGGATAAAATCCTAATGATTTTCTTTCCTGTTCTGTTCCTAATTATCCATATGTAAAACTAAGCTATTGAGATATTTTGAAGTCACTGGAACCGAATGGGACTGGTAATCAGGTGCGAATCCCCCGAACTTGGCCCATTTTCTGGGTAATAAGTTACCGATTTTCATCCCAAAAAAATAGGTAATTAAAGTAAAAACACCCCTCAGAATGCACCACAGAGCACCGAGAAAAAAATATATATATAGGGTGTCATGCCCCCAGTACCCCCTAGCTATGTGCACCTTGGGTGTGCCTTGGTCAATCAACAGTCTGGTGAAGGGGGTATGGGGACATCATGGGCAACCCGTTGGGGGTCTTGACAGGGAAAAAGGTGAAGAACCCCTGCTCCAAATGGTGCGCTCCTATTACACACATGCTCAGGGGACAAACTAACGAAATAAATAAGGGTTAGGATTTTATGTGTGACTTAGCTGATCGGTTGGGGTCTTTCGCTTGCACTCGTCGGCCCCGAGCGCGCTGTCTGGACTCACCTCCGTTCTTGGCGGGAAAGCACGCCGACTGGCTCCGACCCGCGCCTTCAAACCCCCCGACCGCTCGCCGTGAAGTCTACTTGACCACAGAGGCACCTTGAAACCTCCCCGACCGCTCGCCGTGAAGTCTCGCTGCTTTTCGGTGTGTTCGGCACGGCTTCAGCCGTGCGAGCTTCCGCCTCTCCCACCGAATCCACAAACCGCGACCTCTTCGCTGGCGTGTCCAGAATCGATACACCCGCCCCAGAAGCAGAAGAAGTAAGGACGAAGGACAAAAGCCTGAGGATGAAGGAAGGAAACAGGGGACCAAGGACGGCAAGAGAAGAAGAAGCACCCGAGAATGTCGCCGATCGACCTTTAATCATCCCTCCTCTGACGTCATCTCTCTACCCTGCCCAACAGTCCGTCACCTCTCGACCTCCAGAATGTTATTCTCGCGTCAGTCCTTCACCATTGGCCGAGTGCTTCGCGCTCTCCTTCTCAACCAATCATTGTCTAATCGCGCTTCCCCGCGCTAACCAATCACTGTCCGCCCATCAAACCCCCCCAACCAGTCGTGGCTCTCTGTGGTGTGGCTTGACGGAGTCGCCTGTCCTGTTCGATGTTTCCTCACCAGGTTGGTACAATGGGTGACAAAGCTTCCTTTTAGGCTTCCGGTGGTTTTTATTGTTGGTAATAATTAATTAGTGTACTAATGGCGATGGATTCCTAGTGTCGGTGGTGTGGTGCCAAAAGAGATAAAGGATAAATTACTGAGGTTTGACGAACAGGGAAATTAACATAATCCCGATACTAGTTAACATGCCCCATTCCTCGTAATGGAGACTAAGATACAAGCTTAATCCGAACACACGGCTAAACAGAGCTTGTTGCAGGTGATGGTTCTTACCCGACATCCAGAGCATGATACCTCCACAAAGCTACCTGACTCTACATATTACTACCCCCACAAACATAACAATATTTAAATACCTGGTACCTGCAAACCTAAATATGACAAAGGATACACAGATTTGCAGGACAAGAGCATCGTTGTTCGTCTTTTAGAGACAATGTTGTTGTACATGTGTTGGTGTATAATACATGCATTGGTCTGTCTATGGTACTCGGACATTCAGAAACCGAATGAACTCGTACCTGTCAGATTTGGTATTCGGTCATGAATCCAACCCGCTGCTTGTATCGTTATTAGTCCCCTACCGGTGTACACCGGAGGGGACTATAGGTTTGCACTCCGTCCCTCCGTCTGTCCGTCTGTCAGTCCGTCATGCAAATAACAGCTTTCCGGACTTTTTTTCTAAACTCTTAATGCTCATGATTTCAAACTTGGTACATGGTTTCCTCACGATAAGTTACAGATAAAGTTCGAACTTCACGACGTTTTGATCATTTTTGACAAAGTTATGGCACTTTGAACTTTGGGAATTTCCCCAACAGTTTACCGGACTATAATTTTGAGTGCGGTAAGTCAAAGCTGTTAATATTCCTTGTTGTTTAACGTATTGAACTGAAACTTGGCAGGGGACATGTATTGCAAAGCAATTCTCCCTCTTGTTGATAGGGGGTTGTGCTGCTGAACTGGTGCCCCCATATAATCCTTTGATAAGTTTCACTGGCTTTAAACTTTCTTGTGCTATTTGTTCGTTGTTATCTCCCTGTGATTTTGCCCCAGCTTACTGTGCACATGCCTAAATCACTGAGGGTGATGTCTGAATAGTTAAAAAGAAAATTGGGTGTTCCTTAGTTAACGTGTGTTTTGTTCCTTTGCTCTTAAGCATTATATATATAAGCAGTTTGTGATCTCAAGCCTTGTCAAATTGATGCCTTTGTTGTTCCATCTCTATTTTGAGCGTTTATTTGGATTCATTTGCTGACCGAGATGTCCCACAGGTGAGCAACGCGATGCTCGATTCGGGCCAAGCGCTGGCACGGGCTGAGCGGCGCAGCGACCGTTCACCATTGATGTATGCGTGGCATGGAAAGCAGTACTTGGGTGCAGCACATGGCCTGGCGGGAATATACTACATGCTCATGCAGGTTTGGTTTGCATTCCACTCTGTTCATGTGAACACATGACGTACTTTGTGGACGTAGTGGCTGGAGCTGGTCCTTTTATTTGTTTTATGCTCCTTAATCCCTCTCTCTCTCTCTCTCTCTCTCCCCCCTCTCTCTCTCCCCCCTCTCTCTCCCCCCCTCTCTCTCCCCCCCTCTCTCTCCCCCCCTCTCTCTCCCCCCCTCTCCCTCCCCCCCTCTCTCTCCCCCCCTCTCTCTCCCCCCCTCTTTCTCGCCCCCTCTCTCTCCCCACCTCTCTCTCCCCACCTCTCTCTCCCCACCTCTCTCTCCCCACCTCTCTCTCCCCACCTCTCTCTCCCCACCTCTCTCTCCCCACCTCTCTCTCCCCACCTCTCTCTCCCCACCTCTCTCTCCCCACCTCTCTCTCCCCACCTCTCTCTCCCCACCTCTCTCTCCCCACCTCTCTCTCCCCACCTCTCTCTCCCCACCTCTCTCTCCCCACCTCTCTCTCCCCACCTCTCTCTCCCCACCTCTCTCTCCCCACCTCTCTCTCCCCACCTCTCTCTCCCCACCTCTCTCTCCCCACCTCTCTCTCTCCCCACCTCTCTCTCCCCACCTCTCTCCCCCTCCACCTCTCTCTCCCCCTCCACCTCTCTCTCCCCCTCTCTCTCTCCCCCTCTCTCTCCCCCTCTCTCTCCCCCTCTCTCTCCTCCCCTCTCTCTCCTCCCCTCTCTCTCCTCCCCTCTCTCTCCTCCCCTCTCTCTCCCCCCCTCTCTCTTCCTCCTCTCTCTCTCCCCCTCTCTCTCTCCCCCTCTCTCTCTCCCCCTCTCTCTCTCGCCCTCTCTCTCTCGCCCTCTATCTTGAAAAATAAATAAACTACTAACTTCTAATATGGTGTGGGTGTATCTACGCATAAGGGAGAATGCTATTGAAAATTGGGTCGCCACGTCAAAATCCAAGATGGTCGCGTTGCGTCTTCCACTTTGTCAACTTGCATCACTTCACCGACGGGGGACCTAGGCGTAACGCTTGTCACTCTGGTTTTCTTGTTTGTTTTCTTGTTTGTCCAGGCGATATCTCGGCCATCATTTGAGCTGGGGAGATGAAATTTGGGCACGATCGTGAGTAAGTACTTTGTCAAAAACGTTATTTTTGGTTTTTTGATTAATCAATTAATTGATGAGTTACTTAATTATTATCGATTAATTAAGTACTTTTATATTTCCTTTCTCTTCTGGGCATTATCTCAGGCAACTTTTGAGCTAGGAAGCTGATATTTGGGCATGAAAATTACCCGAGTGATTTAGTTGTAAAGGGTATTTTTGATTTATTGATTAATCAATTAATCGATTAATTATTTAATTATTCGATTAATGACGCCGCTAATTCTTTTACCCCCGCGAATTCACCCAAGATCCACTTCTTTTTTTTTGAAACACCAACTTCTTTCCCGGAAGTCCTTGCAGTGTCCATGTGTTTTGTACTTCTCCCACCCCCCCCCCCCCACCCACCTTCACATGCCTCCACCCCCCCAGGCCCTCCCACAGATCTCCCGATGTCCCTGCTCTCACATGCTGTGTTTGTGTGATTCCCCCTCTCTCCCCATCTTGTGTACCGCTCCTGTTGTTGTACGTTTTATGTCTGTTTGATTTTTTTTTTTTTTTTTTGTGCGATTAATGTTAGCTCTTTGTGAAAGACCAAGTGATGTGGCTCTAGTTCTAGAGGATATTTTTGATTGATTGATTAATTAAGTACCTAATTTTTTTATTAATGCCTTATTAAATTTCTAAAAGTTACATCTTCGGATGAAGCACTCGTGGTTTAGTTATGCTATTAGCCAATTGATTAAGAAATTTTTTTATGATTTTATTGATTTTAATTATGCAATTAATCAATCAATTATTGTACACCTCTCCCTCCCAATACAGTCTCTTTGTGCTGCATGTGCCCCGGCAATGCCGCGTGAGAGGATGTTATTTATTTATTTGGCATGTGAGCGGTGTACGTTGAATGTATCTGTACTTGTTTTATTTTATTACTGTATTTTAGAGTCGAGGCTCATGTAAGAGTTAACACGTAAAACACATTAAAAAAAGTTTGTTACAGAGGTGGGGAAGAAAGAAATGAAAGAGTGAAGGTGAGCAGAGTTGATTTTGGCAGTTTCACTAGAAGAGGGTTGCTCGCAGATTTTCTGCATCCTACAGGAATATTTGGGGGACATTTAGAGCTCACCTGGACAGAGCAGGGGAACCTAGGCCAGAGAGGAGTCAGTAGAAGACAGAAAAACCACCAACCTGCCTGCGGTGAGAGTGAAATGCCCTCAGAATGAGCTTCATCATGGGAGATACCAATGATTCTGAAAGCTTTGGTTTCTACAGCGTAAAGCCAAGCTAGGTGTGAGGCAGGTGCACCAGCCCCGAGGGGAGACCAGTACTCCATTGAGCTGTGGATGAAAGTTTTGTATGTGGTGAGGAGCTCAGTCGTGCCAAATTGATTTAAGAATGAACAATTTGTGCAAACTTTAGATTTAAAAAAAATGCGAGAAGATGAAAAGTTCAAGTTGCCAAATTGTAATTAAACATAGGCATGCTTTCCTTGAAGTAAACTGTTGAAACTGGGAGGATAAACTTAGTTTAAAGGATGAAAGGAATATAAATAAACTTTACACTTTCAAGTATCTCATGTGTCTCTTTCGAAATGACGTATTCCACCCCAAAATGTGTGGTGCACATGGCCAAAAATCCCAGGAAACTGCCTAGGTTGGGGTGAAATAATATGTGTTATGTGTCCGGGATAAGGATTGTTCCTGGGCATGACTAGCAAAGCTTCTGAAAGAAGCCGAGAATACATGGACAAGTACCTGTGAAAAAGGGCTGTACATCTGTTCAATAAAAGACTTGGACAACGTTCTCATCTTGCCAAACGGGCACCCACTTGTACTACAAACTCCCGACCAGGTGGGATAATGCAAGGCCTGAGTAGACGGGCGCGTACTCGACAAACCCCCGATGGATTGCTACCAGTTAATGGACTGTGTATCTGGATAAGGTTCTTCTAAACACTTGTATGAAGGTCATATCTGGGGCTTGTGCATGTACAGGGTAAGTTTTCTATCATGTCGTGTCCCCGAGATTATGACCCCTGGTTGATGGATGGCCAACCGAGCTTTAACTCGGAGGCGTATACTCAACTATGGCAGTAGTGACACATGAGGCGGGGGTGGGTGTAGTGGAGGGCAGCGAGGTCCTTACCTGTACGGCCAGACTCGACGATGGTTTTCCGAACCACAAACATATAAACGGACAAGACAAGGAATTTAAAATGCAACAAATAATGATTTAATGAAAGTAATGCAAGGATAACAAAGAATGTGTGGTAAAATATATCCTATATTGAGACATCTGGCCTGGCGTTGGCTGCGGCTGTTGCGGCTGCGGCTGCGGTTGGCTGCGGTTGGCGGACATATTAGCCTGGCGTTGGCTTAGCGGCTAGGGTGACAGCTTAGGATCCTAGGATCCTGGGTTCGAATCCCGGTTGATCACTGAATTAATGCCAGGGGGGTTGACTCAGCCTGTCATCCTTCCGAGGTCGGCTAATTGAGTACCAGTTCACTGGTAATTCCCTGCTTGTCGTAAAAGGCGACAAACAGGGTTGGCGGCAGGAAGGGCATCCGGCCGTAAAACATTGCTCCAAAAAGGGGACCGAAAAACAACAACAACCACGGTGCCCGAAAAAGGCCAATCCCCGCTTGCGGGGAAAAATGGCCTCTAAAGGTGGTTTTTTTATTGAGACATCTCCTCACGGACTCGAATGCAGGCACAGGGAGAAAGAAATGAAAGTAAAAATGTGTGTGATGTTAGCTGGTACTCTGCTCTGGTCTCCCCAAGCAGCCCTCGAACCCTGTCAGTTGTCAAACGGGTCCCCGAGTCTCTGCACGGGAAAGCACGCCTGGGGAACGGTCACAGGGAAGTCATGTTCCCTGTCAGCCGCCGACGCGACGCGAATAGGCCCACGCTCCTTCCTCGACCTTCCTGCTCGGCTGCACCAAGACCCGATGTTCATCTCAGGCACACACGGCACCAAGCGCAACTGCCACGAGCCAACACCGAGAGAGAGAGAGTTGCGTCCGCCTTTTCCCCAGCCCGGAACAGGGAGAGCGAAAATGCGACCAGGACAAGAGAGAGCAAACAACTGGGACCGCCCGCAAGGAAGGCAAGACCAAGAGAGGGGGAGAGAGAGAGAGTGCAAATAATAAATGCGACTGCTCGTAATCAGTCAGAACCAAAAGAGAGCGTATAACTGCGACCATGACAGGATGAAAGCCAGGACCAAGAGGGAGCAGGAAGTGCGACTGCTCGCAATGAAACACAGGGCAAGAGAGAGCGAAAATGGTGGGACGTGTCCTTTTTGTCCCTGGCGCTAGAATGTTCTCTGACGTCACCCGCGCTCCAATCAAAGAGCGCCATCGCATCAGTCTATGACTATCAATAATTCCTTTTGGGGTGAAGCCTCACGGCCCTTCTTGACGCCTCTTGAGATGGCTCGGCTGGTTAGCGTCAGTGGTAGTGTTCAGATCCGGTCGGCGATTGTGTGGTTTAATTTAGGTGCTGAATGCATGGCTGGTGTTGTAAGTGTGTGTGTCATAAGGAACGAAGGGAAAACCACAGAGGCAATTTACACACTGGGAAAGTTACCTTTATATCCTAACTAATTAGCTCCACCCCTCGCATGGAGACAAATATACACTTACACGGACATCCGGCTCTACTTGGTTACAGGAAAGTTTCTACACGGCATACGGAGCACACTAACCTATACCATCTACCTGGACTAAGGTATTTCATTGCCTACCCCCATCAAAATAACAATATTTACTATTAATCATGCGGAGGGGAAGTAGGAAGAGGATAAGAAGTGGGGTGGAGTAGAAGTTGTGAAGACTGTTATAAATATATTGTTATGTTAAAATACGAACTCAACACCTCATCCGTGGATATTTCTCGTAGTTCCGCGAGTCCAATTTTCATTCAGGAACAGAACAATTATGGTTAACCATTTTTAGCTCACCTGGAACATAGTTGAATGTTCCAGGTAACATCACGCTATATGCCGTTCAGGCAAAACATATCGTTGAACCTGTCATATATCACAATCGCCATGCTCTACCTTTACGCTTTTCATTCAGTGTGAAACACAAACAAACCGTTCCAGGGAGATTATGTGGTGGCGTGTCATCAGTCCGTTGGTCCGTAAACACTTGCAACTTCTCTGAAACCGCTGATGTGATTGTGACCAGACATGGCACAAATGGTATTTGGTATGTTACAACTCAAGTTTGTTCACGGCATTAAAAAAAAAATCAAGGTTTAAGGGGGCCTACCGGAGGTCAAAGTGGGTCCAGGTTTGACCCCCTAACATAGGTATTTGCTTTCTCCTCTGAAACTACACACATGATTTTGATGAAACTTGACCACAAAAGGCCTCATTTAGCATTCATACGTCATTTTGAAAGTTGCGTATTTTTCGCAAACATTTCCTGCGTAGGACATCGTATTGCAATGTGAGCAGTGCTGTGGCCAGCAGTCGCTGTCAATGCAGCTTAGATTGAGGCCATTTGTCCCCCATGCGATCGATTTACATCCTTTTATGCACAGCTAATGTATCAGATCTGATCTGAGACAGAGCAAATATTTTTAGAAAAAATTGGCAAAAAAGGCAAATAAAAGCTGAATCCAAACTGAGTTTTTCTTACCGAGTCACTGCCCTAAGTCATTGTCGTGTGTATATCCAGGGATGTTTCATTGAGCTGCGTATATTTAAGATTGTTTGCAATCCCGATTATCTATTGGATGCCAACTTAAAGTACACTGTTGATCACCACAGGTGTTTTGTGTGTGCCTCCTGTATTGGTACCTTTGTTGAATTTTTGTTGAATCGTTGTTGATATTTTTTTCCGTAGTATTCAGATTGCATCGTTTTTTTTTGTTTGCTTACAGCCTGGTGCGGGAGTAAGCGAGGAGTCTCTCACAGAACTCGTGAGACCCAGCCTGGACTATCTGAGGCATCGGCGTATGCGCTCCGGAAACTTCCCTTCGTCGCTAGGAAACGACACCGACCGTTTGGTGCATTGGTGTCACGGTGCGCCCGGGGTCATCCACGCCTTGTTACTGGCATGCACTGTGAGCGGATCTCTGTGCGCACCTGCGCATTGCTACCTGTACCAACATCGGATCGTCAAAATAATTGCAGATTCTGCAAAGTCTGAGCTTTATGAAAGCTTTTCCTGGCCTTTTGATGATTGTTTCTGGTTGTCTGGCTTGGTGTATTCTTTCCCGTCACGATCCAAGCCTCGAAACCGTCCCATTACGTCTGTTTCATGCAGGTATTTAAGGAGGAGAAATACCTTCGTGAGGCAGTGGAATGTGGGAGACCTGATATGGCAGCGAGGTTTGCTGCATAAGGGCTATGGCCTGTGCCATGGTACTGCTGGCAATGGTTACGTCTTCTTGGCACTGTACCGTGCCACGGTGATCATCGCCATCTATACCGTGCCTGCAAGGTGCATACTCTTATATACTCTGCAGGAGTTTTTACGGCGCAGCCCATCGGGGAAAGCCATCTAGAACTGTGTTTGTCCGTCCGTCCATATATATGTATGTATGTCCCCTCAAACATATACCAATCAGAGCTGAGGATCTGGTCACATGACAGGGTGATGTGATTACATCTGTCATTACGGCGGGTGCGGCGGCTGACTCCCGCATACCGCCATTTTGATTTATATGCTGTTCAGGCAAAACATATCATTGAACCTGTCATATATCACAATCGCCATGCTCGACCTTTACGTTTTCATACAGTGTGAAACACAAACAAACCGATTGTGTTAAAATGACCATCAAATATCGAAAGCATAGACGTTACGGCTCTTCCATCAATACGGTACGTATCTCGGGCGTAGAACCAGGTTCCACAACTTGAGTTCAGGGAATAACAAGCATTTATTGAAAGACCAATTACACAGCGCTGTGGAGGGCGTATGGGGCATACAATTCACAATTGAACAGCATGGACCCATACACTCCTGGGTTCCTGACAGAAAGTTCTTCCTTATATACTTGCAGAGTGTGATAAGGATCTCTGCGAACTTTGGCAAGCTTCATCATGGTGGAACAAGGAGACAGAATGGGCCTCAAAGCCCCTACCTTTGTCCTATCTTATTTGGCATGAGCCAAGGGAAAGATGTGGGAGAAGGAGCATAGAGACATTCCAAAGACTTATCTTCTCATGCCGGCTTTCGGTCAAGGACAGAAAGACGTGTTTCACGAGGGAGTTTAACAGAGCAAGCAGTTTCACAATCTTGCTACATTCCTTGCCACAATTGGACAATAAAGCATATTTCGAAGTGAGAGAGATCATAGAAACTTAATCCTATTTCTTTTATAAAGCAAACACTAATTAAATGCAAACAATAATTTAGAAAAGGAACAACTAAATGCATGATCTCGTATGTTCATGTATTACGATGTGATTACGTCTGTCATTACGGCGGTGCGGCGGCTGACTCCGCATACCGCCATTTTGATTTATATGCCGTTCAGGCAAAACCCATCATTGAACCTGTCATATATCACAATCGCCATGCTCGACCTTTACGTTCTTCATACAGTGTGAAACACAAACAAACCGATTGTGTTAAAATGACCATCAAATATCGAAAGATAGACGTTACGGCTCTTCCATCAATACGGTACGTATAGGCCTTAGGCATTATGCCTCATCGTCGGACCGCTTCGGACAAATTAAGCCCTTCTTAATACAGTCGTGTATAGTTTCAGTAGTATCGTTTTCGTAATAATAATAATTTAGTAAATATAACCGTAACACTTTAATCCCAATGTCATGAATATACAGTTAATGGATATAAGCGGTGTATATATATATATATATTTTTGGATACACGAGGTTCGTGAAAGAGCTAACATTTATCACACAAACAAATCAAACAGACAAACAAAGTATATAAAAAGGGGAGCGGTAGACAAGATGGGGAGAGAAGGGGAAGCACACAAACACAACATTTGAGAGCAGGGAAATCGGGAGATGTGTGGGAGGGAGATGGGTTGGGGGGACGAGGTGTGGGAAGGAGGGGGGGGGGGGTGGGAGAAGTATAAAACACAAGGACACCAAGGACTTCCAGGAATTAGCAGGGGTAGAAAAGATCAAAGTTTTGGACCTGGAGGGAGGAGTGGGATTGAAGAGTGTCCACTTTCTAAACTCCCCCCTTGCCCCTCCCCTCCCAAACTCCCCCCCAACCCCTCCCCTTCAAATTCCTCCCCCTCCCACCTCCTCAAAGCTGCCTCCTCCCCACTTCGTCTCCCTTCTAGCTCTTACCTCCACCTTCCCCAACCTTCTACTTTCCTCTCCCCCCCCCCCCCCCCCCTCAAACAACCCCTCACTGTGCCTCATCCCATCACCATCAAACCTTTCGTCCTTCTCATCCTTCCCTTTCTTGTAACTCTTCTGTAATCACTGACACACTATCAACTGCTCTCCCTGCCTCCCCCTCTCATCCTCCATCTGACCCTACCCCTCCACTCCCCTGTCCTGCATCCGATGCTCCTCCTCTCTCCTCATTAACGGTATGGACCTCAAACACCCAGGGCCTTCGCTCAAACCTGATTGATCTCTCCATTCAGGTTGCTTCTGACAATCCAGACTTGATCTGCCTAACAGAAACTTTCCTCCTTCAAGATGTCTCTGATTCCCTAATATCTCTTCCTGGTTACTGCCTCCTCCGGTATGATAGACCTGAGCCTCGTCGTGGTGGTGGGGTGGCTATCTTTATCAAAAACTCTCTTCCTCACTCTCCTTGCACTGCCCTCTCTCCACCCCACCCCCAGGAGTACCTCTGACTACGGCTTCCTCTCCGCTCCCACCTTTTGTTCATATGTGTTCTGTACCGTCCTCCAAACAGTGATGACTCCATTTACATTTCTCTGTCGGACAACATGGACCAACTTCTATCAACTCATCCAAACTCTCTCTTCCTCATATGTGGCGACTTCAACTGTCATCATGCCAGCTGGCTGGGTGTGGGTTCCTCTCTCACCAGCCATGGCACCTCAGCAAAGGACTTCTGCGACTTTGTGACTGACACAATCTGTCTTTCCCGACGTGACAAAGCAAAATCACGTGACAAAGCCGAATGCCTCAACTCTGTGTTTGCCTCAAAATCTTGTGCCCCAAACCCAATCTCTCTCTGTTCCCACCTTTCCCAGTCGAACCCAACTGCTCCTGGACTCTGTGTCCTTCTCTCCTGACAAGGTGGAGAAGTTTTTGTCAAACCTCGACTCTGATTCTGCAACTGGACCAGACAGCATCAGCCCACGGGTCCTAAAATCCTGCTCTGCCGCTCTATCTAACCCTTTCTCTGTTCTTTTCACCCTCTCTTTTGCTCAAGATCATCTGCCAGCATCTTGGAAATCAGCAAACATTACCGCTTTACACAAAAAAGGTGCAAAAACAGATCCTTGCAACTACAGACCAATCAGCCTGCTCCCAATTATCAGCGGATATCAAATCCTTCCTCTTCTCCAATGGCTTGATCTCTGATCATCAATTTGGATCTCTGATCACCATTGAGCTAGGAGTTGGCTTCATCGCGGGAGATTCCAATGATTCTGAAAGCTTTGGTTTCAACAGCGTGAAGACGAGCTCGGTGTGAGGCAGGAGCACCAGCCCAGAGGGGAGAGCAGTATTCCATTGAGCTGCGGATGAAAGCCTTGTATGTGGTGAGGAGCTCAGGTGTGCCAAGGAAGGACTTCGCACGACGGAGGATGCCCATTCGGCGACTGGCTTTGGAGGCCAGATTTGAAATGTGGTTTTCCCAGGAAAGATCATGGCAGATAGTGAGACCCAAAAGCTTGAGTGACAGAACTTCTTGGAGAGGATTATTCAGAAAGTGGATGGGAGGGTTGTCCAGTCGGTCTTTTCGGAGAGACATCGTAAGAGTGTGAGATTTGTCAGGATTGAAAGACATGTTCCACTTGTTTGCTGAGTCTGTGATTTTGTCCAGGTCTGCAGAGAGTGAGGAGGCTGCAGACTGCCAATCTGAGGGATGAGGAATGGAGCAGCAGAGAGTGGAGTCATCAGCAAAGAGATAGAGAGGATTTTCAAGTGAGTCAGAGAGATCATTGATGAAGACCAGAAAAAGCACAGGGCCCAGAACACTTCTTTGGGGAACTCCAGCCTGAACAGGAAGGGGAGATGAGAGAAACCCATTCAGGGCCACACGTTGACGACTGGAGAGGAAGTCCACCAGCCATGCGTGGATATTTCCATGGATACCATAGGAGGAGAGTTTGGTGAGCAGAGCGGGGTGTCAGACCGTGTCGAAGGCACGTGATAATTATGTCAAGGGAGACGGCTCTAATTTCCTGTTTGGCATTGAGGACCTCCATCCATTGTTGAGACGGCAGAAGCAGCATGTCCAGAGTAGAGTGACCTGGTCTGAAACCAAATTGATGATCAGAGATCAAGCAGATGACCCTGTGGAGGGGGGGGGGGGGGGGGGGTGAGAGATAGATTTTAGCAAGCATAGTGCTCTGCATGACGCTTCTTGTTTGTTTGTCACCGACCTACAGGTCATAATTCTAAACTGATCATCATGAAATATCAACAAGTTGTCGAGGTCGTCACAATTGAGAAGCATATTGATTTTGAGGTCAAAGGTCATCTGTAGGTCAAATTTCTAAAATCGCTATTTTTAATCCAATTGACTTGAAAATTGAACAGCATTTGCACATTGATTCACTAAATGTGTGAAAGCAACCATTTTTGAGGTCAAAAGGTCAAAGGTCAACTCAAGGTCAAACTTCCAAAATCAAACTTTATTTTTTGCCATTGCGAAAAATTTAAAACTGCCCAGGTTAAGCGTTACTATGATAAAAATGGGAACTGCAGGTCTACTATTAGATTGGGTAAAAATGTCACGAACAAAAATTGGGCAGGTGGGTATGATTTTGTAAGCTGGGGCTGTGGTGAAAAGGTGGCGTTAGGTGGCGTTAGTGTCTTAGTATAATAAGTGATCATGAGATAAGAATTGATGTGAAAGTAATTTCCATGAATTGCCCCCGCTGACTGCAGAGAGAAAAGCGACATCGCGAGATTTCTCAGTCACACCCAGAATGCTTTGTTCGGTTGCATCACCTCCCCCAATGTCACCGACTGATTGTAGACAGTCGAGTCCAGTGTTGTCAAATGCATAATTTGCGTAAAAACTCCTCCACAAGCCTTGGACCCTGTAATAACAGAGCTGATTTATTCCATCACCAAACACAGGAATTGACAACCTACCAAACTAAAACGAATTTTACGTAGATTTTACCAAATAGTCTGACTGTAAAGTAATAAGATTATTTCCTCTTAAATAATAAACCTCTTATTTAACCAAAAAAAAAATTGTGCTTTAAGTTTCGAACTTTTTTTTTTCAATCCGAAGCTCAAACTTTTACCCAATCGTTTTTACTTGTTCTTTATGGCTTATTGCTCCATCATAACTCTTGTTCCTCATTTTATTTGTTTACTTGAGAGCAGAGATGTGAATGTTAGGTGTGCACCTGCCTCGTTATCAAGGTAAAAAAAAAAAAAAATTGTATTATTTTTTTAACTTTGCTAAGCGATAGCTGATATATTTTCCCCTCACAGTTTGCCGAGTGGTGTTTGGACTACGGTACCCACGGTTGCAGGATTGCTGACCGCCCGTTCTCCTTGTTTGAAGGTGTGTGTGTGTGTGTGTGTGTGTGTGTGTGTGTGTGTGTGTGTGTGTGTGTGTGTGTGTGTGTGTGTGTGTGTGTGTGTGTGTGTGTGTGTGTGTGTGTGTGTGTGTGTGTGTGTGTGTACACGTCCGTATGTGCTGTTTGGTGTTTATCTGATATGATCTCTCCCAGCCATTAGTGATTTGCATCAGCAGGCATGGGATTTTTTTTTTAACATCGAGTGAATGCTAGCATTTGGTACAGCCGGCTTAACTCGATGCGAAACACTGTATACTCGCTGATCCAACCCTCTCCTGGCAAAGCACCAAGATAACGGTTTTATGATCCAGTCGGGAATCGAACCTAGACTAGACTAGACTAGACGAGATGGCTCCAAAGGCATGTGTCCTGCACAGCGATCCTGGCCGCATATTGCTCTTTCAACCCTCTTATAAATCGGAATATTTTTGGACGGTCTTGCAAAAACAGCCTCGTGTTCAAATGTGCTGGAATATTTGGGGTGCAAATCCAGTCCAAAGCTTTATCAAGAGATTTTCACAGTTCCTTATGCTTGTCCTGCACTACATGGATGCTGTGCTTGGTAGCATTGTCATGGTGAAACATCATGATGAAGACCATCTGGATGTTTTATCAGCTCCAAGTTTTGATCCTGATTTACATTCTGGATCGCAATCCATTTATCAAAATTGTTTTGGAAGTCCAAAACTGCATCGGTATCCCATTCTCCCGACCAGTACTTCACCGCTATCAGCCGGAATAGTTTTTACATATGCAGTCGTGGAGCCCATTTTGTTTGGCTTCCATGAATGTGAGCCCTTCCACCTCTTGGTTGTGAAATGAAATTTGTCAGGTGGAATATTTTCTCGTACCAGTTCAAAATATTCAAACAGCTCTCACTTGACAGCACATGCAATTCATGTGTGGAATTAACTTGCGAAGGCCTGCATAATAACCAGCCAATTTTATAGCACAGCGGGCATTTGATAGCATGACCTTTAACCTTCCTTCTCTTTGGGTTATTGTGTGATCTCATCCGATGTTGAACATTTCCATTATTCGATAAACTGGGTTCTATGTTTCTTTCTCATGATGTGTCAAATGCTTTCGTGAGCCCAAATGGAATTTATTTGCATCAAGTTTCTAAATGGGCTGACAAGATGGTCCACACACTCACCTCTCAGCTGTCTAGCCTGGGTTCAAATCCCGACTCAGCTATAAAGTGTCATCCCAGTGTTTCACAGGCAGGGCAATTCATCAATGTGTTCTGTCCCTCAGGTGGACGTTAAACTAGGCGTTCCATCTTTCGGCATTCGGTGGTGAACGTTAAAGATCCAACAGTGTCCTTCGTTGATTGCAAAATTGCAAAATTGAATTGCAAAAGATGATGGGAATATTGCCTGTGATTGATGCTGTGAAGAGGAACAGGTTGAGATGGTTTGGTCATGTATTGAGGAAGGATGAAAGTGACTGGTTGAGAAGAGTGATGGAAGTTAATGTAGAAGGAAGTAGAGGACGGGGAAGACCGAGAAAGACTTGGCTAAAGATGGTGGAAGAAGAAATGCGGGCAAGGGGGTTAACAAGGAGAGATGCAGAAAATAGGGCAAAATGGAGAAGATTGTCATGGGGACCGCAAGGCTAACCCCCGCTCTAGCAGGGAACATGGCCTTAAAATGCATGTTGTGTTGTTGTTGTAGTGTCCTTCGTGAAAAGTAAGCGAGCTATCACCGGAGCCATGAAAAAATTACAAATTCTTGCCCTGGCTTCTTGTGTTCGTCTGTGTTGGAGTGGCGACCCATTCATGATTGTAGCCCCAGCCAAGGAACTGCTTCAGCTGGCACATGAGTGAAGAATCTTTAAATGGTTGATTTATGTGAGACCATAAAGTTGTATCAAAAATCTATTGTACAAAAAAAAAATTACTTTGATTTACTTTTTTGGCCCCCACATCTCTTGCTCTAGCTGTGAGCATAATTGAGACATCTTGAGGACATTAAATATATACACTTGTATATTCTTCATAAAAAAAAAAGCAGCATAATATTAGGGTTGATTTCTTGAGCTGTGTGATTAATTGTTGACACGTGCATTGTCAAGAGTCGTTCATACAGGCAAATAATTACATTTAAAGCTATGTAGGGACCCATCTATATACAGTCGTGGCCAAAAATATTGGCACCCTTGCACTATTTTTCAAAGAATGCACCATTTCTTCCAGCAAATTGTTGAAATTAAAAAATATTTTGGGATCCACATATGTATTTCTTTCGTTTGCAGTGGAACAAAACAAAAAAAGGTGAAAAATTACTAAATCTTAACTTATTAGCTGGGATAATTTAGCCGGGATAATTTAGCCTTAACTTATTTAGCCGGGATAATATTAACACCTTTTAGAAGTTGTTAGAAATAGACCAAGCAGGTGATTCTCATTTACTTTGGAATTGAACTCACCTGGGGTGAGTTGGAGGTTATGGTTAAACCGGGATAATTTAGACCACCAACCGGGATAATTTAGCCTTAACTTATTTAGCCGGGATAATATTAGCACCTTTTAGAAGTTGTTAGAAATAGACCAAGCAGGTGATTCTCATTTACTTTGGAATTGAAGTCACCTGGGGTGAGTTGGAGGTGCCTGCAATATAAAAATCACTCATTCAACCAGTTCGAAAAGAGAAAAAGAGTCATTCTGCTGTTTTGTGTCACTGTTTGTACTGCAATGAGCATGGAGAAAAGAAAGAAAACCAGAGAATTGTCTGAGGAGGTCAGACGCAAGATTGTAGCCAAGCATAGACAATCTCAAGTCTACAAGTCCATCTCCAGAGACCTTGATGTTCCTGTGTCCAGTGTACGCAATGTTATCAGGAAGTTTAAGGCCCATGGCACTGTAGCCAACCTCCCTGGACGTGGCCGCAAGGGAAAACGTAATCAAAGATTGCAGCAAGTATTGTTTGAATGGTGAAGAACGCACCTCGATCAACTGCCAAACAGATTCAAGCTGACCTTTCAAACACAAGGAATGACAGTTTCAACTCGCACCATCTGTCGGCAACTCAATGAAAGGGGGTTCTATGGTATGATACCCAGGAGGACCCCACTGCTGAGAGAGTGACGAAAAACACACCTGAACAAGCCAAAATCCTTCTGGAGAATGTCCTGTGGACAGATGAGACCAAATTAGAGTTTTGTAGTAAAGCACATCATCTCTATGTCTACAGAAAACAGAATGAAGCCTTCAAAGAAAAGAATTCCTTCCCTGCAGTAAAACATGGAGGAGGTTCAGTGATGTTTTGGGGATGCTGTGCTGCCTCTGGCACTGGGTGCCTTGAATGTGTGCATGGCATCATTAAATCAGGAGATTAACTAGAACGGAACTCAGTAGAGAGCATACATACCTCCGCCTGGTTGGCCATATCACTCAATGGTGAAGAATCACTTAAAAAATTCTACTAGCTGGATCCGGATGCAAATCTTCAACAAAATCAAATCGCTTCTTCCTTGTCACTCACACAACCTGTCCACCAAGTTACGTCCAAATACGTCCATAACCTTTTGAGATATCCTGCTATGTATCGTTTTGGCCCTATCTCTCAATGGTGAAGAATCACTTAAAAAAGTAAATAATTCCCATATCTGAATACATATTCAGATCTTCACCAAAATCAAATCTATTCTTCCTTGTCACACGCAACCTGTCCACAAAGTTTCGTTCAAATCCGCCCATTACTTTTTGAGATATGCTGCTATGCATATTTTTTGGCCTGATCACCCAATGGTGAAGAATCATTAAAAAAAAAAATTCTAGCCGGACCCAAATCCAGATCTTCACCATAATGTAATCATTTTGCCCTTGTCACATACGCTACCCCTCTGCCAAATTTCGTCCGAATCCATCCACAACTTTGTTCACAAACAAACGGACAGACAAACCGACAGACAGGCGTGAAAACATAACCTCCATCCACCTTTGGTGTTTTTTTTTGTTTGTTTTTTTGTTTGTTTTTTTGGGGGGATTTTTGTATACAGAATCGAGGCTCGTGAAAGAGCTAACATTTATCACACAAACAAATCAAACAGACAAGCAAAATATATAAAAAGAGGGAGCGGTAGACAAGATGGGGAGAGAAGGGGAAGCACACAAACACAACATTTGAGAGCAGGAACATCGGGAGATGTGTGGGAGGGATAGGGCTTGGGGGGAGGAGGCGTGGGAAGGGGGGGGGGGGGGGAAGTATAAAACACAAGGACACCAAGGACTTCCAGGAGAGAAGTTGGTATTTCAAAAAAGTGGATTTGGGGTGAAATTAGCGGGGGTAGAAAAGATCAAGGTTTTGGATGGGGGAAGATAAGAGATGGTGGTGAACAGCTGTTTTAAAGACCTGGAGGGAGGAGTCGGATTGAAGAGAGTGAGGGAGTTTGTTCCAGAGGTGGGAGAAAAGAGGAATGAAGGAGTGAAGGTGAGCAGAGAGTCTTGATTTTGGCAGTTTAACCATAAGAGGGTTGCAGGCAGATCTTGTGTGACCTGTCGGAATATTTGGGGGACAGAGCCCAGAGAGCTGGGGGGACAAGGCCTGAGAGGATTCGGTAGAAGACGGAAAGACCACCAACCTGCCTGCGGTGAGTAAGTGAAATGCCCTCGGAGTTAGCTTCATCGCGGGAGATTCCAATGATTCTGAACGCTTTGGTTTCAACAGCGTGAAGACGAGCTTGGTGTGAGGCAGGAGCACCAGCTCAGAGGGGAGAGCAGTATTCTATTGAGCTGCGGATGAAAGCCTTGTATGTGGTGAGGAGCTCAGGTGTGCCAAGGAAGGACTTCGCACGACCGTGGATGCCCAGTCGGCGACTGGCTTTGGAGGCCAGATTTGAAATGTGGTTTTCCCAGGAAAGATCATGGCAGATAGTGAGACCCAAAAGCTTGAGTGACAGAACTTCTTGGAGAGGATTATTCAGAAAGTGGATGGGAGGGTTGTCCAGTCGGTCTTTTCGGAGAGACATCATAAGAGTGTGAGATTTGTCAGGATTGAAAGACATGTTCCACTTGTTTGCCCAGTCTGTGATTTTGTCCAGGTCTGCAGAGTGAGGAGGCTGCAGACTGCCGATCTGAGGGATGAGGAATGGAGCGACAGAGTAGAGTCATCAGCAAAGAGATAGAGAGGATTTTCAAGAGAGTCAGAGAGATCATTGATGAAGACCAGAAAAAGCACAGGGCCTAGAACACTGTCTTGGGGAACTCCAGCCTGAACAGGAAGAGGAGATGAGGGAAACCCATACAGGGCCACACGTTGACTACGACTAGAGAGGAAGTCCGCCAGCCATGCGTGGAGATTTCCATGGATACCAAAGGAGGAGAGTTTGGGGAGCAGAGCGGGGTGCCAGACCGTATCGAAGGCACGTGATATGTCAAGGGAGACAGCTCTAATTTCCTGTTTGGCATTGAGGACCTCCATCCATTGTTGAGAAAGCAGAAGCAGCATGTCCAGAGTAGAGTGACCTGGTCTGAAACCAAATTGATGATCAGAGATCAAGCCATTGGAGAAGAGGAAAGATTTCATATCCGAAGCAATGATGGATTCCATGACTTTGCTGATAATTGGGAGAAGGCTGATTGGTCTGTAGTTGCTAGTATCTGTTTTTGTGCAAAGCGGTGATGTTGGCTGATTTCCAAGCAGATGGCAGATGACCTTGAGCAAAAGAGAGGGTGAAGAGAACAGATAGAGGGAGTGAAAGAGCGGAAGAACAGGATTTTAGGACCTGTGGGCTGATGCCGTCAGGTCCAGTTGCAGAATCAGAGTCGAGGGTTGACAGAAACTTTTCCACCTTGTCAGGAGGAAAGGACACGGAGTCCAGGAGCAGCTGGGTACGACTGGGTACGGTGGGTACAGAGAGGGATGGGTTTGGGACACAATATTTAGAGGCAAACACAGAGTTGAGGCATTCAGCTTTTTCACGTGCGGAGTCAGCTGTGTTGCCGTTTGAGGTGAGGGAGGGGATGGAGGGGGAACAAACACCAGAAACAGATTTGTCCAGACGCTACCAGGATTTGGAAGAGGGAGACAGATAAGAGAGTTCGGTCTTGAGAACGGAGAGATATTGTTTCCTGGCTCTCCTGAGGGTGGACACACTTGTTTCCGGCTTTGTGAAAGGAAATGAGATTTCCTTCCATTGGATTTGCTTTCCAGGAGACGAAGGCAAGTTGTTTCTGGACAACAGCCTCACCACAAGATTCCGTGTACCATGGACGGGAGGAAGGGTATGACAACTGAAGAAGAGATGGGATAAATCTGTGCATGAGAGAGAGCAATTTACTTTGGAAGAATTCCCAGGATGAGTTGATGTCAGAGGCGGTAGAGATGGGAGACCAGTCCAGATGATTGATGGCTGCTTGAAGACCATGCCAGTTGGCTTGAGTGAAATGCCAGACTCGTCGACGCTGAGGCTCTCTGAGAATGGTCAGAGAGATGTCCACTTTAACAAGCACATGATCAGATGAGCCGATTGGACCAGACCGACATTTTCAGGGAAGTTAGTCATAACCAAGTCCAGAAGAGAATATGCTCCATTGACTGAGATCCGGGTCGGGAAATTGACAGATTGTGTCAGTCCCAGTGAGTCGCAGAAGTCCTTTGCTGAGGAGGCATGGCTGGTGAGAGAGGTACCCACACCCAGCCAACTGGCATGGTGACAATTGAAATCACCACATATGAGGAAGAGAGAGTTGGGATGGGTAGATAGAAGTTGGTCCATATTATCAGACAGCGAGATGTAGATGGAGTCATCACTGTTTGGTGGACGGTACAACACACATATGAACAAAAGGTGGGAGCGAAGGGGAAGCCGTAGCCAGAGGTATTCCTGGGGGTGAGGTGGAGAGAGGGCAGTGCAGGGCAAGTGAAGAAGAGTTTTTGATAAAGATAGCAACCCCACCTCCAGGACGAGGCTCAGGTCTATCATACCGGAGGAGGGAGTAACCTGGGAGAGATACCAAGGAATCGGAGACATCATGAAGGAGGAAAGTTTCTGTTAAGCAGATCACGTCTGGTTTGTCAGAAGCAACCTGTATGGAGAGATCAATCAAGTTTGAGCGAAGGCCCCGGATGTTTGAGGTCCATACCGTTAATGAAGAGGAAGGGGGAGCATCGGATACAGAACAGGGGGGTGGGGGTGAGGGGTAGGGTAAGATGTGGAAGATGTGGAAGAGGAGGAAGAGGTAGGGAGAGCTGTTGAAGGTGTGTCAGATTTCAGAATAGCTTGGAGAAAGGGAAGGATGGGGCAGACAAAAGGTTTGATGGTGATTGGGTGAGGCACAGTGAGGTGTTATTTGAGGAGGGGGAAGAGCGAGGCAGAAGGTTGGGGGAGATTAAGGTGAGAGTTGGAAGGGTGAAGAAGCGGGGAGGACGCTTTGAGGAGGAGGGGTGAGGGGAGTCTAGGAGGGGAGGGGTGAGGGAGAGTCTAGGAGGGGAGGGGTGTGTGGGGAGTTTAGGAGGGAAGGGGCAAGGGGGGAGATTTGAAAGGGATGGGTGATGGGGAAGATTTGGAGGGGAGGGGCAAGGTGGAAGATTTGAAAGAGATGGGTAATAGGGAAGATTTGGAGGGGAGGGGAAAGGGGGTAGATTTGGAGGGGAGGGGTGATGGTGAAGTTTTGGAGGGGAGGGGTGATGGTGAAGTTTTGGAGGGGAGGGGTGATGGTGAAGTTTTGGAGGGGAGGGGTGATGGTGAAGTTTTGGAGGGGAGGGGTGATGGTGAAGTTTTGGAGGGGAGGGGTGATGGTGAAGTTTTGGAGGGGAGGGGTGATGGGGAAGTTTTGGAGGGGTGGGGTGATGGGGAAGTTTTGGAGGGGAGGGGTGAGATTGGATTTTAGAAAGTGTACGATTAATGGAAAACGATCATTTATTGCAAAATGAGTTTCTTGTGACCTTCGAGTCAAAAATACGTTTGAGGATGCTGGAGGAGGGGTGGAGTGCAGGAGAGTTTCAGGAATGTAGAAAAGAGGAACTGTAAGAGATGGAATTTTTTTTTGGAATGAATAGATTTTGTAATTTGGAATGATTGGTGGAGGTAACAAAACATTTTGGAGCGCAATGTTCAACCTAGTGTCAGAAAGTTGGGTCTCCGTCGAACGTCATGGGTCTTGCAGCAGGATAATTAGCCCAGACACACTTCAAAAAGCACCCAGGAATGGTTCAAGACAAAACGCTGAACTGTTCTGAAGTGGCCAGCAATGAGCCCAGATCTAAATTCAATTGCACACGTGTGGGGAGATCTGAAAACAGCAGTTGGGAGAAAGCACCCTTCAAATCTTGGATAACTGGAACAGTTTTCACAAGAAGAGTGGGCCAAACTGCCAGTAGAGAGGTGAAGGAAGCTCGTTCATGGCTATGGGAAGCGCTTGACTGCCGTTATTTTGTCCAAAGTCTGTGCTACCAAATATTAAGTCTCGGGTGTCAATAATTTTGTCAATGCCATTTCTTTTTATTTTCTGATTTAAAAGTATATATTAAGTTCTGAATCCAAAACAAAGGCTCTGTAATATCAACAGCGAAATAAATAATTGTGGAGACCAAATACTTTTGTCAATGTCAACTTGTTTTTAGAAAAAATTGAAAATTGTGAGTTATTTGAAAAAAAGTGCAAGGCTGCCAATATTTTTGACAACGACTGTAAGTGCTGTGGCTTGGAAATATGAAATACAAGGTGTGGTATAAGAGCAGAGAAGAGGTAGAGGAGGAGGGGTGAAGGGAACAGGTAGTAGTGGTGAAAGGTGGCTGTGGGTGTCAAAATAGCCATTGTTTATGGCACTTGAAGGATGAGCAGAATTTAAACAAACTTGCTAATGTATCTCAAAAAAATAGCCCCGGGTGAGCCCCTGGTAGGCTCACACAAAGTGAGCCCCTAGTCCGCCCCATCTGAAGTCGAAAAATCCAAGACCGAGCAATCCAGCATATCATCGAGTAGAATGGCTGTATCTGGTTTCAGAGCATTCATTGGGTAAATATGGGACAATTATTTTATTATTCCCATTAATATTCCCCCCCGCCCCCCCACTCACTCCCCACCCGGGAGCCCCCATGATACAAAATCGAAGAATTGAAGCCCGAGTGACTGTGTGGGCTACTGTCCTGTATTAATGTGCCAAGTTTCAGAACAATCAGCCAGGTGATAAGGGAGGAGTCGCAAAAACTTTAACAAATGGACAGACAGACTTCCAGCATCACGACTCATTTTATAAGGATCATCTCTTTGAGATCGAGATGAGATGAACCAACCAGTTGTTTGATCATCAGTCTGTGGAGGTGTACACGGGTGTGTATGTATGTACGAAGACGAAGGGTGTGTAAACTGATAAAGGGTTTTGATGGAGAGAAAGGGAGAAAGTGCGGAAGTATGAAAAAGAGAGGTGTGTCGTCAGTGTCAACATCGTCCATCCCAATTCGAAAACGATGCGAGTTACCCTCCTCAATTCAAGCAATCTTATTTTATCATTGATTCAGTCCTTGGCCTGGGAATCTGGCTGCTTTCTGCTGCTCTACCTGCCACACCACTTGGTTCTGGTGTATAGTTTTGAAAAACAAACACAAGTAACGGTTGTTTAAACTTTGTGTGGTTTTAAAAGCCCACTGTGCTTATTAGCATTGCTCTTGGGACTGTTTGCCAGCAGATTGTATTCTTTATGCACGGCGATGTCATTCCACAGGCATGGCAGGAACCATCCACTTCCTGCTGGACGTGCTCGATCCAAACACAGCAAAGTTCCCAGCCTTTGAACTCTGAGTCTTTTCCCGTTTCATCTGCAACATTGTTTCATAGTCTCTGACTTGTCAAATGTGTTCAAGAAAATTATTTTTTCTTTTTTTATGGGATTGGGAGATTGTGAAGGTTTTGATTTATTTTGGATGTCTCGCATGATGTGTAATCTGCAAGAAGCAGTATTTTCAGGACCGCACTGTGCACTGGATTTGGAAAAAGATACTTCCTTGCCGGTGGTAGCATGTTTGCTTGGAATGTCATTTTAACCTTCCTGGTGATTGGTTAAAGCATGGGTTCCCAATCAGTGGGCCATGGCCCACTGGTGGGCCACAGCACGTTTTCCAGGGGGGCCACAGAGACTGCCCAATATTTGCCCAAATAATATAATCTTTTCACGCACAAGGCCTAAAACAAGAGTTCAATTCTGTGTGTGTTGGTGGTGGCCAGTGGTAGCCACCCACTATTCCTTGCATATTTTTTTTAGTCTTGTTTTTTTATATATTTTTCCTTTTTTTTTTTTTTCTTTTTTTTTTTTCCAGAAACCCTTCTGAAATGACAAAACGAGGATATGATGAGCAATTCATAAAGTTTGGACTCACATCCTTACATGATCGTGGAGAATTAAAGGGACAATGTGTCCTGTGCCAGAAAGTTCTCGGAAATGAATCTTTGCGGCTATCGAAGTTGAAGGTCCACTTGGAGAAGATTCGTCCACATCATCAACATAAGGATGTGGACTTCTTCAAGCGAATGGAAGAGAACGTGAAGCGCCAGCGCTTGGATCAAAGTGGAACATTATGTCAGCAAAACAAGCGTCTTACTGAAGCTTCTTATGCCGTCAGCCTCCTCATTGCGCAACAGAAGAAACCTTACACAGTCGGAGAGACTGATCAAGCCATGTGCTCTGAAGATGGCGAGGATTCTGCTTGGAGAAGAAGCTGAAAAAAAGTTCAACAAAATGTCTGTCAAATAATACGCTTCAAAGGAGGATTGCTGACTTGTCCAGTGACATAAAAGAACAGGTGATTGCTGAAGACGCTGCATTTGGACTGTTCTCAATTCAGTTGGATGAATCCACAGATGTTTCATCCTGTTCCCAGCTTCTTGCCTTCATTCGGTATGTGAAGGGTGATTCCATCAAGGAAGAATTTTTATTCTGCCGTTCTCTCGAAAGAAATACCAGAGCTGTGGATGTGATGGAAAAAGTAACAAAGTTCTTTGACCATGAGGAACTGAACTATCACAATCTCTGTGGAGTGTGCACCGATGGCACCCCAGCTATGCGAGGTGCAAAAAGGCTTCCAAGTGCTTGTTCGAAGTCTATCTCCAGGCATCATTTCTGTTCATTGTCTGATTCATCGGCAAGCTCTTGCTTCAAAAACCCTTCCATCTCATCTTCAGGATGTTCTTAAACAAGTCATCAAAATTGTGAACTATGTGAAAAGCAGTGCTTTGAATTCCCGATTGTTCAAGCAATTGTGCACAGAAATGGATTCAGAGCATAAGAACCTGCTTTAATACACCAAGGTGTGTTGGCTATCAAAAGGAAATGTTGTGGCACGAGTGTTTGAACTCCGAGAAGAGATGCAGAGTTTCCTACAGATGCAAGAAAAGCACAAACTTGAAGCTTCCTTCCATGAAAAGCTGTGGGTCTTTTGCCTCGCATATCTTGTGGATATTTTTGATCAACTGAACAGACTGAATCTAAAGCTGCAAGGAAAGGGAACAACTATCATTCAGTTCATTGACACTCTCAGTGCATTTATACATAAGCTTGAAAACTGGAAACGAAAGGCTGAGGAAGGGAACGTTACCATGTTCGAATCTCTTTCAGAAGTCACTATTAATGAGCCGTTGGATCCTGGCGTTGCAAAGGATGTTGTGACACCTCAGCTGTTTCCGAGAAGAATTTCTGCAGTACTTTCCAGAAATTGGGAGAGGAGGACTGGTGCTCATGAGGAATCCTTTTCTTGTTAACGTCAGTGACGTCCAGGATGACCTGCAAGATGAACTGATTGAATTTCAAAATGATTCTGGATGCAGAGATGTCTTTGAAGCTTCCTCTATCTCTGAGTTTTGGCCAAAAATGATGGGAAGCTCCCCCAACATTGCAAAGGAATGCCTTCGGAAACTCCTGCCCTTTGCAACAACTTATCTTGGTGAATCGGGCTTCTCAACGTTGGTGCATCTGAAGACAAAGGCTCAGAACTGCCTTGAATGTGAGTCAGATCTTAGATGTGCACTTTCTACAACAGAACCGAGGATTTGGAAGCTGGTGCAGAAAATTCAGGAGAACATGTCTCATTAAAGTAGCTTTAGGTTAAACTGGTTTGAGTTTTTTTTCAATTGGCAGGTACTGCAATGTTTTGTGTTACAGCCCACAAGCAAAGCATGCTGGAGATGAGTTTTCAAATTTTTTTGTTTTCCTGGTTATTATTGCAATGTGTTAGTAGAGTTTCATTTCTTAATTTAAAATAAATATTTGTTTTTTGTGGAAAAGCCTTGAAGTCTGAAGTGTTCATTTGTCTTTTCAATTCATTTTCTTGATGTTCTGTTCTAAAAATTTCTCGCAAGATCCTTTGTCACAAATAAATTTGCTTTACTTGCCTCACATTAATTCATTTCACAAAAAAATTGTTCAAATGAGAAATATTGTTACATTAAATACTCTGAAAGTCTAAATTGAATTAAGTTGTGGTTCTTATTGACATTTCTTTGGTTTCAAAAAATGGGTCATATCAGGTGATGTGAGCCAGCTCTTTAGGACACTAAGATCAGCATGAGATTACAAAGTGCCACATCTTGGAGGTTTTTACATGAGTGCACATGCTTTGCTTGCTACATGTATGCATAGTTATAAAAACCATTGAGAACCTCTTGGCTAAATTTTATACCATCAATCCAATGTGGGCATGAGCAGCCTGATTGCTATAAATGTATTGTTGTGGTTTTCCGAAGCCCGTTCCCTTACAAAGGGGAGATTAAGCCCCTTTTTCTCCTTGGGTCTTCGAACCGCGAGACTGAGTCGCCACTTCCAGGCAGACGTGGAAAAGGGTCTCGGGACAATTTCGCACGTACCTTAAGTACCCACGCCGCAGCAGAAGCGGAGATCGAGTCTCGTCTCGCACGAACCACGCGTAATTGAGTACACCCGAGCGGATGGCGTACCACGTGACCCGTGCTGTTACCTTGTTGTTGAACCCGATTAGAATGATCTAATTCGTACCACGCGAGGTCAATGATGGAAAACACAAGACCGTCGAATCAAAGAAATAACACGATTTAATTATTATTTACACAATGTACAATGATTCGGTAGAAGAAGAGACACAGGGCAGTCTTAAGCAGTCTTACTTGTATCCCCAGACAATGGGCCCACTTACACACACAGGGAGCTGGAGGAAGAGTGTTCGCGCGCCGAACGCGCCTGCTTTGGTCGCTCCAGGAACAGCTCACCCGGCGTGGCCCTCTGGTGGTCACCGCACGTATCCCGGCAAAGGCAGGCAGGCGGGAAAATCCTCGCGGCGCATATATTGGCAAAGGCAGGCAGAAGGAAATATGCGCGTCTGTGGCCCGGCGCAGGTCTCTATTTACAGCCGCGATTAATACTGCGCGGAGCGTGGGGAGCAGGGCAAAGTTCGAAAACGCAGAGTTATTCAGTTCCTCTGATCTGACTCGACAACACAATCTCACACGCGTCTTCTCATAACTCCGATTCAAAACTCTTCTCATGGGCTGCGCAACTCATCTGCTGATTTACCAACTGAGCACTCCGAACTCGTAACTCGTAACTCAGCACATCCCCTCTCATAACTGAGGCGGGGGGCTCTGGGCACAGGGTTATATGGCCCTGCCCGAGCCCCAATCGAATGTTCCAAACCCCGCCTTTTGCCGCAGTTGTAAGTCACTCCCCTCGAGCCCTGATTGGCATCTCGCGCTTACCGTCGGCTCTTCCTCCGCCTTCCTTTGGCCTTGGTCGACTTGTTCAGGCCTGCCTCATGGTATTTGCGCCAAAACCAAAAGCATCGAGGCATCGTAAAGGGACCTAATTCTCATCCTACTCAACGCAAAACTAAACACAGGAAAGGTCTACGCTTACATTTATTAAGAAAAAACTGAGCTTTAAACGAGGCTGCATGTTGTAGTGTAACTAAACTAGGAGGGGAAATTAACCTTTATTATAAAAACACAAACCCGCAAAACTACACCCCTCCCTCGTCAGACTCGTCCCCGAGTCGGAACCACCAATGGAACGACCGGTTAGAGATGACATGCAAAATTAATTTTACTTTTACATGTGACACATCGGCGTGGTTCCCCCTAACATTTCTTCTGACCCGTGTATGCGACAGTTTTAAAACACTAGATATGTCCCTCCTATTGCGTTGAGTAGCTACACATCACATTCACACGCACAAATAACCGAGTATTTCCGGAATTTTTCAAACTAAACACATAGCCGGTGGGCAGCATTCTTATATTTACAAGCACAGAACTTAACCTTATTTACAATTCTATGACCCAGGACCTGTCCTTTTTGGAAGAGAAGATTGGAGGGGAGAGAAAGCATAGCAAAAACACACTCATCAATCATGACACTTGCTGCTTGCTTCTTGCATCTTGCTTCTTGCTTCTTCTGTGTGCATCTATCAAACCGGCTAGACCCCGGACCGGCATACAGGCCATTTTAATCTTCAGGGCTATCTAACTTTACACATCTTCTCATACCTAGCACACCATAATAAAAAAATGCACAAAAAAAATGCTTTCATTTCATTTCTTTTCTTCTTTGCCAGGCAGGGCCACTCCCATGTGGTCCAACTGCATGACATTAATGCGACTCAAACAAGTGGTCCGAAAGGTGCAAGATGATGTTGCAGCAAAATGCTGCACAGCAGAAGTGCAAGGCCACAAGGCTTGTGGTCCATAAGTTTGATTAGGTGCAGCAAAGGGTTGTGGCAGCAAAGTGCTGCACAGGTGCAGCAAGGCTTCAGCAAAAGGATGTGGCAGCATAGTGCTCCGCAGTTCGGCTGCACAGATGCAAAAGTTGCAGAAGGGATGCTGCACCGGTCAATGGTGCTGCACAGTTCCACCTCCAAAATGGTCCTGGGGTGGAGGGAGAGACGAGGCACAACAAGCAAAGCGGAAAGGACGCAGCGGCACATAGAACAACAAGGTAATGCAGCGTGAGGGGCGCGGAAGAGTGAGCAGAGCAGGCTCGTCCCTAGCCGTCCGTACCCCCCACCGTCGGCTTACAATACCCTAGCCCCCCTTGTATTTACAATCTGTCTCTACGTCTTGTCTCCCATATCCCCCTATATTCCAAATTAGCCTCCCAATCCCAGGAAGGAAGGGATGGAACAAACACAATGTCACACTACGTCGTGATGCGTTTTTACTACTCAAACGGCTTACAGAGCCTCGGTGTGGAGCTTCGTCCTCCTTGGTGATTGGCTGTGGATGGTGCGAAGGGATTTCTCATCCTAAATACACTACTGACATTTACTTTTAAACTACCTGGGGTCGTACCCTGCCAATCACCGCTTTGCACAAAAAAGGTGCAAAAACAGATCCTAGCAACTACAGACCAATCAGCCTTCTCCCAATTATCAGCAAAGTCATGGAATCCATCATTGCTTCGGATATGAAATCTTTCCTCTTCTCCAATGGCTTGATCTCTGATCATCAATTTGGTTTCAGACCAGGTCACTCTACTCTGGACATGCTGCTTCTGCTTTCTCAACAATGGATGGAGGTCCTCAATGCCAAACAGGAAATTAGAGCTGTCTCCCTTGACATATCACGTGCCTTCGATACGGTCTGGCACCCCACTCTGCTCACCAAACTCTCCTCCTTTGGTATCCATGGAAATCTCCACGCATGGCTGGTGGACTTCCTCTCGAGTCGTAGTCAACGTGTGGCCCTGTATGGGTTTCTCTCATCTCCTCTTCCTGTTCAGGCTGGAGTTCCCCAAGACAGTGTTCTGGGCCCTGTGCTTTTTCTGGTCTTCATCAATGATCTCTCTGACTCTCTTGAAAATCCTCTCGATCTCTTTGCTGATGACTCTACTCTCTGTCGCTCCATTCCCTATCCCTCAGATCGGCAGTCTGCAGCCTCCTCAGTCTCTGCAGACCTGGACAAAATCACAGACTGGGCAAACAAGTGGAACATGTCTTTCAATCCTGACAAATCTCACACTCTTACGATGTCTCTCCGAAAAGACCGACTGGACAACCCTCCCATCCACTTTCTGAATAATCCTCTCCAAGAAGTTCTGTCACTCAAGCTTTTGGGTCTCACTATCTGCCATGATCTTTCCTGGGAAAACCACATTTCAAATCTGGCCTCCAAAGGCAGTCGCCAACTGGGTATCCTCCGCCGTGCAAAGTCCTTCCTTGGCACACCTGAGCTCCTCACCACATACAAGGCTTTCATCCGCAGCTCAATGGAATACTGCTCTGTGCTCTCCCCTCTGGGCTGGTGCTCCTGCCTCACACCTAGGTCGTCTTCACGCTGTTGAAACCAAAGCGTTCAGAATAATTGGAATCTCCCGTGATGAAGCTTACTCCAAGGGCCTTTCACTCACTCACCGCAGGCAGGTTGGTGGTCTTTCCGTCTTCTACCGACTCCTTTCTGGCCTTGTCCCCCCAGCTCTCTCTGGGCTCTGTCCCCCAAATATTCCTACAGGTCGCACAAGATCTGCCTGCAACCCTCTTATGGTTAAACTGCCAAAATCAAGACTCTCTGCTCACCTTCACTCCTTCATTCCTCTTTTCTCCCACCTCTGGAACAAACTCCTTCACTCTCTTCAATCCCACTCCACCCTCCAGGTCTTTAAAACAGCTGTTCACCACCATCTCTTATCTTCCCCCACCCAACACCTCGATCTTTTCTACCCCTGCTAATTTCACCCCAAATCCACTTTTTTGAAATACCAACTTCTGGCCTGGAAGTCCTTGGTGTCCTTGTGTTTTATACTTCTCCCACCCCCCCCCCCCCCATTCCCATGCCTCCTCGCCCCAAGCCCTCTCCCTCCCACACACTTCCCTGCTCTCAAATGTTGTGTTTGTGTGCTTCCCCTTCTCTCCCCATCTTGTCTTCCGCTCCGTCTTTTTATATATTTTGTTTGTCTGTTTGATTTTTTTTGTGAAATAAATGTTTGCTCTTTCACGAGCCTCGATTCTGTATACAAAAAAAATAAAATAGGCCTCTTTAAATGATGTGGTTCTCAGAACTCGAATTCCCATTTCCCACACTGCGGTGCCCTTGAAATTTGGGTCTCACTCCCAACGAATTTTCTCACTGTGGCCTTGCACAATTTCAGTGCTGGGTCGTGTGGCCCTACCAGCAGGTCTACCTACCTGCGCACCTCCGCCACTGAAGTCGCCACCCGAGCTCACCTGCTCCTGCGACTACCTAAACTGGGGAAGGCCCCTCCTGGCACTTTACCCCCTGATGCCCACCTTGGCATTGGGCAACCCAGGTCCTTCCCTTGGATCCTCGGGCCCCATTCACAACTACTATTAACCGGCTCCCAGAGCCTACCTGTGGCCTCACCTGGCTGCCAAACTACCAGTGGCGGAGTGCCCCAATAACCATACGCACCAATTAAGCCACACGCCCAGCCATTCCACATACTCATGCACCCAACAAAACACTTCGTTCTTCTAACTGCACCACAGGTGTCAATATCCATACAAATTTTGTCTATACCCTCTACCTGGCTTTACACTACCCACCCTGGGCGTCCGTGAATGGGTTCCACCTCCCCCCATTCACTCCTTTGCACCATGCATTCCACACCTTTTATTCCACACCTTTTATTCCGCACCAAGCATTTTCACACCAAATATTCGCACACCAAATATCTTGCACACTATTTTTCTAGCACACCATTTTTCTCGCACACCTTTTGTGCTCACATACCTCCAACACAATTCCACTTTTTCTCACACAATTCTCAACCACACAGCATCATCTATCTATCTCGTTCTCCCCTAAACATGTGCTTCCCCGTCGTCCCTTTAAACGATGCACACCCT
This sequence comes from Myxine glutinosa, assembly GCF_964187855.1. NCBI lineage: Eukaryota > Metazoa > Chordata > Myxini > Myxiniformes > Myxinidae > Myxine > Myxine glutinosa. The sequence goes on along the minus strand of NC_136272.1, from coordinate 72,202,108 downwards.
CTTTCATTTATCAACCATCGAAGCTACCTACGTCCCCTGTACAGTACAGGTGTCACTACTTAAATCTTGTCCCGACAGTCTGCTAAATCCCTACCATTATCCTAGCCCTCCCTCGGCTAGCTTCGGTGCCCCATGGATGTAACCATTGCTGGCACCCCCATGTGCCTATCACTGCCATCCCCCTAAACTAATGCTCATGGGCCCTGTGTGAGGAATGGTGGCACTACCATTCCTCCACATAGGGTACACTACTCTCATCAGTCCACTACACTTGAACCTCTCCATGTGGATGTACTTTGTCATGGCTCGGCCTCGAAGGGCCGAGCGGTCCATGCGTGTGGTTTGGCACCTGTATGTTGGGTCCGTCTGGCATTTTCGATCCAGGGGAGGAGGTATTGATGGGCCGAGGTGCAGGGCTCCATCCCCGCGCAGGGCCTCGCGGTCCTCGCGGTCCTGTGTGCATGGTGACCCAACCCGCCACGGCCGGAGCACCGCACCCGCTAGGGTGCGCGACTCCGAAATCTACCTCCCCTTGAACCTCGCCGATTGCCTTTGCCGCCACGGCACGGCACCAACCATACAGTGCGGGGGCCGGCACGAATCGTGCACGCCGGTCCTTGGGAGACCGACGCGGCCCCGATCCCCGCCGGTCCCTGCTGCACACAACTCACCGGGGGCTCGCGTCTGCTACCCGTCCTGCTAAACGCTACCCCGGTCGGTGTCGATGCTTGAGCCGCGTCCTCACACCTCACGACCCACTCCGCACTCGCACACCCAGGTGTCCCCGCGCCTCCCATACACTCCGTTACTGCACACTCTCCTTCCACATTCTCTGGTGTGCATTCTCCCTCACACTCTACTCGTACCTGCACACCTCGGCGCACTCACGCCTTTCACACACTTCAGTACGCACTCGGCCCTCGCACACTTTTTCCACCTCCCCAGGTGCATGCTCCCTCGTTACACACTCCGTAACACACCCTTCTCTCACACATTCGCACTCCACGCAACCCTCATACTTCATGCCAGTCGCCCTCGTACACCGCACAGTGGACCTTCCGTGAACGCCCAGGTCTCGCCTCTGCCCCAAGCGCGCCAAAAACCCGTTCGCGCCAAACATATTCGCGCCATTTTTTCCACTCACCTTGGGGTCCTCCTTCCCCGGCTGCACCTGCAAACTTTTAATTGGGTTAGCAAGCCCGGCATCACTGTGCAAATACAGACTTTGTTCGGGTTCCATTACCTTCTCCCGTGATTTATTCTTTGGCTCTTCCGTCTCTTCAGCCCCAATTATTTCTTTTTCCTCGGCGACCGCCGGCGCGCATGAAATTTTCTTTTCCAATTTGACGATCGTCGGTTTTTCTACACCCCACGTCGCGACCTCCATAGCCCCGGTCAACTTGGCCGTCCTTTGCTCAAGCTCACTCCCCACGCGTTCCTCACACTGCTTCACCTTGTCGCGTACCACTGTGACCTCCTCGCTCAACCCGCACCTAATGTCCTCCCCCACCTTTTTCATGTCCCTTTTTGATTCTGCCCTCAATTTTTCCATATCGCACCTTGCTTCGCCTCTGGGTGTCCATCTTGCTTTCCAATCTCTCCATGTTACACCTTGCTTCGTCCCTCATTTCTTTCATTTCTTCACTCCTTTTATTATTGTCGCATTTTGACTCTGCCATGTATTCGCTGAATCGTGCCATGAACTGCTGCAGGTCAAAGACCGTTGGTACAGCAGGCTCGGCTTCTGCTGCCACGTGTGAGGCGCCGCCATTTTCTGCGCCAGCTACCGCCCCCTCTTCGGCTTCCTCCACTACCAACTGTCTCTCCTGGTCTTGGGTCATCAATTCTACCTCTTCTTCTACCCCCACCGGCATTCGACCGCCTTGGCCAGCCATGGTACGAATACAATTTGGATTTTACTACTAAATTTAGTTCGCTCATAATTTCGCAGCACGTGAAATGTACTGCAGGTCCAATCCCACTCCCGGACACCAAATTGTTGCTGCCAATATGTACAATTTGGTGTCCAAAATGTTTTTCAGGGTTCCAAATCCCACTCCTGACTACCAAATTGTCATGGTTTTCCGAAGCCCGTTCCGTTACAAAGGGGAAATTAAGCCCTTTTTTTCTCCTTGGGTCTTCAAACCGCGAGACTGAGTCGCCACTTCCGGGCAGACGTGGAAAAGGGTCTCGGGACAATTTCGCACGTACCTTAAGTACCCACGCCGCAGCGGAAGCGGGGATCGAGTCTCACACAAACCACGCGTAATTGAGGACACCCGAGCGGATGGCGTACCACGTGACCCGTGCTGTTACCTTGCTATTGAACCCGCTTAGAGCGATCTAATTCGTACCACGCGAGGTCGATGATGGAAAACACAAGACGGTCGAATCAAAGAAATAACACGATTTAATTATTATTTACACAATGTACAATGATTCGGTAGAAGAAGAGACACGGGGCAGTCTTAAGCAGTCTTACTTGTATCCCCAGACAATGGGCCCACTTACACACACAGGGAGATGGAGGAAGAGTGTTCGCGCGCCGAACGCACCTGCTTTGGTCGCTCCAGGAACAGCTCACCCGGCGTGGCCCTCTGGCGGTCACCACACGTATCCTGGCGAAGGCAGGCAGGCGGGAAAATCCTCGCGGCGCGTATATTGGCAAAGGCAGGCAGAAGGAAATATGCGCGTCTGTGGCCCGGCGCGGGTCTCTCTTTTCAGCCGCGATTAATACTGTGCGGAGCGTGGGGAACAGGGCAAAGTTCATATACGCGGAGTTATTCAGTTCCTCCGATCTGACTCGACACAACGCAATCTCACGCGCGTCTTCTCACAACTCCGATTCGTACCTCTTCTCATGGGCTGCGCAACTCATCTGCTGACTCACCAACTGAGCGCTCCAAACTCATAACTCGTAACTCAGCGCATCCCCTCTCATAACTGAGGCGGGGGGCTCTGGGCACAGGGTTATATGGCCCCGCCCCAGCCCGAATCGAATGTTCCAAACCCCGCCTTTTGCCGCAGTGGTAAGTCACTCCCCTCGAGCCCTGATTGGTGGCTCGCACTTACCGTTGGCTCCTCCTCCGCCTTCCTTCCGCCTTGGTCGACTTGTTCAGGCCTGCCTCGTGGTATTTCGCGCCAAAACCAAAAGCATCGAGGCATCGTAAAGGGACCTAATTATCATTATCCTACTCAACGCAAAACGAAACACAGGAAAGGTCTACGTTTACATTTATTAAGAAATAACTGAGCTTTAAACGAGGCTACATGTTGTAGTGTAACTAAACTAGGAGGAGAAATTAACCTTTATTATAAAAACACAAAACCGCAACAGTATTCACAGGTAGGAGGCCGGTTTGCCATAGTAAGATCACAGTTGTTACGTCATCATAAGACAAACTATTTACAGGTGGTTGGTTCTGGATGATGAAACTCAGGACGTCATTACAGCTCACACTGATGGACCAGAGCAACTTTCAGTTATGAGATATTCCCCAGGTATGGTTGGACTCCTATTCATTCCTACTTGCATAGTAAATGTGAAATTCGAATGTACTATTGTTGCTATCTCGGGGTTCTGGGGTTCATCATGAGGGGAGCTCTCGGGTTCGTCCCGACCTCCAGCACCTGTAGGCTGCCGACTCCTCTGTTGTCTGTCGGATCATGAATGTAATGATGCAACCGTAAACTGCTTGACTTAGAATTACCGGCCTGGCAGGGTTACATTCTTCTGTTACACGATACCTTTCCATTGGCAAGGCAACCTAACTGGAGGCCACACCCTCAATAACCACTTGTCTATTTAGTAAGGCCGTGCGGACTGTGAAATAGTTATTGGCTAAGTCCGGAGCCAATCACAGGGGGGCCCAACTTCCCATCTAACTGTGCTTATACCTGTATCGGACCAATGAAGGAAAATATGTAAATGAGTTGGTCTGAAATGCTTCCATCATTTAACAAGCACATTTATTGCCAATTAACACTTTTTCTCAATTCAAGTCAGTCACAAACACATGTGTTTACAATAATTACTTGCACAATCACATTTGTTTACAATCAAAGCAAAGAAAGCACATTTCATAGATACATTAGAAAGTGTTTATCTTGATGCTTATGCCGCCCTCTTGAGCAGTTTTATCTATCGCTATACACTTGATATGACGCATCATCAATCAACCGGGTAACAAGTGGGAGGAGGGTGGATTATGAGAAGGTCGAGGGAGAGTGGGGTTTGGTTCGGCCCCTGGCTCACCCAATGCAGACAATGTGGGCCTGCATTGGTCCCAATGTGGATGGGGGTTGGGGGAAGGAACGTGGTATTGAGACAAAGATGCATCAGTTTGATAAACCCAGATGGTTGAGAGCCGCCATGTTCAGTGGCTGGTACCAAGGAGGGACATGTGCTGGGAGTTCGCGATCCGAAGAGACCATTAGCCCATGTTGCCGATATACATGAAGGCAATTTACCCTGCTGGTCCGACCGATTTGAGCGGCATAAATCTTCCGCCCAGACAAGGTCGCCCAAGCAGCCAACACGAAGAACTTGGACCAGGGTCCAAGGTTTGAACAGGGGCTTCCCTCCAGAACCTTCGGTGATGGTGTTCCTCGAGGATGTCTTCTTCTCTCCGGCTCTCTCCTCTCCCCCCAGCGGCTCTCCTCTCGCCCCCCCCCCCCGCCAGTGGCTCTCCTCTCCCACCAGCAACTTTCCTCTCCTCTCAGCGGCTCTCCTCTCCCCTCAGCGGCTCTCCTCTCCCCTCAGCGGCTCTCCTCTCCCCTCAGCGGCTCTCCTCTCCTCTCCCCCATCGGCTCTCCTCTCCCCCCCAGTGGCTCTCCTCTCCCCCCAATGGCTCTCCTCTCCCCCACAGCGGCTCTCCTCTCCCCCCAGCTCCTCTCCTCTCTCCCCCCAGCTCCTCTCCTCTCTCCCCCCAGCTCCTCTCCTCTCTCCCCCCAGCGCCTCCCCTCTCTCCCCCCAGCGCCTCTCCTTTCCCCCCCCTCAGCTCCTCTCTCCCCCCCCCCCCCAGCGGCTCTCCTCTCCCTCCCAGCGGCTCTCCTCTCCCCTCCCCCAGCGGCTCTCCTCTCCTCCCCCCATCCAGCTCCTCTCCTCCCCCCATCCAGCTCCTCTCCTCTCCCCCCCCCCCAGCGCCTCTCCTCTCCCCCCCCCCCCAGCTCCTCTCCCCCCCGCCCCAGCGGCTCTCCTCTCCCCACCCCAGCGCCTCTCCTCTCCCCCCAGCGGCTCTCCTCTGCCCACCCCCCCCCCCCCCCGGCGGCTCTGGCTTTGCTGGCCCACGCCTGCCTTGCATCTCGTCCAGCGCAGGCGTGGGTTGGAGTCTTTCCCGTTCACGCACGGCATCTCTTCATTGCTCCCTGGTGCGTCAAAAGTTCCAGTATCGTCCAGACGAATCTACAGATGACGTGAGTGCCAGAAGTGACTGACTGCCTGCAGTGCCATTTGACCCTTTCGGCAAAGATCGATGCCCATCATCTGGCAGTGCCACCAACGCACCATGTGATGTTCTGTGAAATAAACGGTCTTTATAGTCGGGAGGTTTTAGCGTTAATGACTTGATGACGATGAATAAAGGTTAATAAAGGGAAGTGGAAGATGAAACGACAAAGGAGATGAAAGGACAAAGAGGTGGTGTTAAATTACGGGAGTTGAAGGGTTGAAACGTTATTCAGCAATGGAAGCACGAAATGTGGAGATGAAGTCCGGCTGGGTACTGGACACAGGATAATTTACTGGCTGGAATGATAAAGAAGGGAAAGTCATAGGTAAACCCTCAACTCATGTGTCCCTTAACCCTCTAGATGTGGTAAGGACCAACAGACGCATCAACACCACATGCTCTATTCTATATTCTTCTCTTTTCATTTCTCTTCCTTTACCATTTATCCTTCTCAATTATCCTTTTTAAAACTTATCTCGCTCAAACTTAGATGCTCGTGACGTTGTTTTATTTAAACAGTTCTATATAATTTATCTCTATGATGTGCTTTTAGGGTCACTCCAGTTTCATCACCCACCTGGACTGGTCAGCTGATGGTAAACACCTCATATCCAACACAGGAGACTATGAAATCCTCTACTGTAAGTTCCCTCATGTTACTGTATTTACTTGCAAGGAAACATGGATTGGTAAAGACCATTTAAGCCTGTGTTGCAAATGCCATATACAGTATCTAATCCAAATAATATTGTAACGGACTCGGGGGAGTGGAAGGGGGGTAATGGGTGACGTGAGACCACTGGAAATGAGACATGTTGGATAAAAGGAAGGATTTGCAATGATGCGATGGCTGATGGATTCCATGACCTTGCTGATTGGAAGAAGCTAATTGGTCTGTAGTTAAGGGGATCCGTTTTTGCTCCTTTTTATGTAATGATATGATGTTGGCTGATTTCCAAGCAGATGGAAGATGACCTAGGGTGAATTATAGGGTAAAAGGGGCAAATAGAGGATGTGCAAGAGCAGCCAAGCAGGTTTTTAGGACCTGTGAGCTGATGCCATCCAGTCCAGTAGCAGAGACAGAGCCAAGCACCTACCAAAGCGATGCATACAGCGATTCGTTGGTACGAACATCAGACATTCATTGATGTGAGTGAGGAAAGTGACAAAATAAATTTTGAGCACTCAATCGTGCAGAAACCATTGCAGCCTGTTCCAAGACGAGGCATTTTTGGGCAGGCCGAAACAAAGATTAAGACCTCTAAAGAATAGCAGGCTGACCAAGGATGAAGCCTGTTTTTGTTTTTGTTTAATAAGCTGGTTAATTACCTTTAAAAGGTGTATAGATTTACCCAAACACCAAACACCCAGTTTTTATTCATGCACTCCCTTATTGGAGCTCCTTTAGTTTGCATGCAAGGTTTTGGGCCATGAGGTTTCATGGTTTTGGAGTTATGGAGGAGACACACACACACACACACACACTAACTAACTGAGTGATGCACATTGTCTTTTATGATTATGATTATGATGTTAATTGGCGTTTGCATCTTTGACATCTTTGGCTGCCAAAATGTATTTATTGCATCTTTGGATCATGTTCCTCATTTCCTGCTTCTGTATGTCTAGGGTTGGCAACTTCTTGTAAGCAGGTGACATCGGCAGCGAGTGTGAGGTCTGTGGAGTGGGCTACTTACACCTGTGTTCTGGGTTTCCATGTCTATGGTAAGTACCATACATAAAAATTTGCAGGTAATTTGTGTGATATGCAAAACATATTATTTTACAAAGAAATTGAAATTCTTTATTCGGCTTTCATACCGACAAATGGTTTGTGGGGTTGAGAGCAGGATGAGGAACTAGTGCAATATTAACAACAATTGTCAGTAATAAAAAAGAATAACGTAATACCTCCTGACCGCTCCCAAAGATATATTTCAAAATTATTTTATGTTTATTGTATGGAATAATTATAAGCATTGAACACGTTTTTGTCATAATGTCATAATGGAGATTTATCTTTACTTTATCAAAAAAATGATAAAGATCAAATAAAAAATTATTTCTCGGAAACCGCTGAATGGAAAAATTTGAAACTTTGCACATTGTCAAGTACTCCCAATGGGGAACAAAAGCATGATAATGATGACATACGTGAAGTGGTATACAACATACAACATGCATTTTAAAGGCCATTTTCCCTGCTAGAGCGGGGGTTAGCCTTGCGGTCCCCATGACAATCTTCTCCATTTTGCCCTATTTTCTGCATCTCTCCTTGTTAACCCCCTTGCCCACATTTCTTCTTCCACCATCTTGAGCCAAGTCTTTCTCGGTCTTCCCCGTCTTCTACTTCCTTCTACATTCATTTCCATCACTCTTCTCAACCAGTCATTTTCATCCTTCCTCAACACATGACCAAACCATCTCAACCTGTTCCTCTTCACAGCATCAATCACAGGCTCTATTCCCATCATCTTTCGCAATTCATCATTTGTCTTCCTCTCTCTCAACGATACTCCGCACATCCTTCGAACCATTCGCATTTCCACCCTTTCCAACCTTCGTTGCTGCTCTACGTTCATTACCCATGTCTCGCTCCCATAAATCATAACATTTCTCACACATGCAGCACACACCTTTCCCTTCAGCTTCAACGACACTCCCCTCATCATCAGCACGCCACTCAATTCCCGAAACTTCTTCCATGCACATCTCACTCGAGCAACCGTTGCCGAGTCTGATCCACCTTCTCCATTCAGCATGTCTCCGAGGTAGCAAAATGTTTTCACACCTTCCAGCTTCACGCCGTCTCCAATATCCAACTCAACATTTCCTCTATCTGCAGCTCCCTCTGTGCACACCTTACATTTGAATGTAGCTGCCACACTGGTTAATGACCCTCTCAGACCACTACATTTTTGATGAACCCACTCAGCGCACATTGTACACTGAATGGAGTTCACTCCGACACCCTTCCTACACACAGCACAGGGCCACTTCCCAGTTCTTTCCACCTCACCACATGCTTTACCACTTGCCATCACCTTCGTCTTTCCGATATTCACCTTCAGACCTTTTGTCTCCATACATTCCTTCCACGTGTTCATATTTTCCTTCAGTCCATCCATACTTTCCGCAATCAACACCAGATCATCTGCATACAACAACTCCCACGGTAAACCCTCCTTTACGTTCTGAGCCAGCACCTCCATCACAGTTACAAATAGTAGTGGACTTAGTACCGACCCCTGATGCACTCCCACCTTCACCTCAAACTCACCACTGTTCCCGTCCTTCGTCCTTACAGCTGTGCGCGCTCTTTTGTACATTGCCATCACTACTCTGATCAACCATTCCTCCACTCCTAACTTCCTCAATGCCCATGTCAATACTTTGCGTGGAACCCGATCGAATGCTTTCTCCAGATCAACAAATCCAAGAAACAACTTCTTCCTCTTCTCCATGTACTTCTCCTGCAACTGCCTCACAATGAAAAGCGCATCTGTCGTTCCTCTTCCTGGCATGAATCCAAACTGCATTTCGTCGATCTTCACTTTCTTCCTTATCCTCCTCTCCAACACCCTTTCCAATACCTTCATTCCATGCTCCAATAGCTTTATCGCTCACACTCCAGAGGTGTGGTATGAGCCACACTCCAGAGGGTCACCTTTCCCCTTGTATAGAGGGACGAGGGTACTCAGTTCCAAAGCCACTGGAATGCAGCCTTCTTTCACCACCAGATTACAGATCTCTGTCATTCTCTTCACACCCAAACTTCCTGCTGCCTTCAACATATCTCCCACAACTCCCGTCGGCCCTCCCGCTTTTCTACCCTTCATTGCTTTTATCGCTTCCTCAACTTCCTTCTCAGTTATCTTCTCTGCCGGTCCTAAAACTGGGTTACTCTCTATGTTGCCATCCCATTCATTCTCTGTATTCAACAGCATTTCCATATATCTTTCCCATCTTCCTTTAATTCCATCTGGGTCGACAACGATTTGTCCCACTTCATCCTTCAAGCAACTCACCCCCATCACATCACACCTCTCTTTCGCTATCTGCTTTGCAATCCTGAATACTGCTTTCTGACCCTCTTCCGAATCCAAGCGTTCTCCGAACATTTTCCTACATGCCTCCTGCGCCTTTGCTACCTGTTTCTTTGCAGCCTTCCTGGCTGCCTTATAACTTTCATGCTCTGCTGTTTCTGCTCCCGTACCCTTCGCCTTCTGCCACTCCTTGAACTTCTTCCTCTTCTCATCAAGCCTCTTTCCAACTTCATCATCCCACCACCATGTTTCCGAGTGCCTCGGTGGTCCTTTTGTCCATCCACATACCTCACCAACGGCTCCCAACAGACTAGCTTTCATTGACATCCAACCACTTTCAAGCTCAACCACATCATCCTCGACCCTACTCAGCCTCTCTTTTAATGCATCCCTTACTGTCACCTCTTTCAACCTCCACACCTTCATTCTCGGTTGGTACTTCACCCGCCGAGCTCTCCTCGCACCTTTCACCCTTACGTCGCAGACAACCAAGTGGTGCTGTGAAACAGCCTCCTCCCCCGGGATCACCTTTGTGTCCCGGAGGTGCAACCTATCTCGCCTATGCACCATCAGGTAGTCAATGGTTATCGTCGACCCACCTGACGTGTATGTAACAAGCTTATTATCCTCTTTCTGGAACTGAGTATTACAAATCAACAAATCAGCAAACTCCAAAATCCTTTCACCTTCTCCATTTCTCACACCATATCCGTAACCCCCATGAACTCCGTCAAAACCAACCATACTCCTTCCCACATGTCCATTTAGGTCTCCTCCTACCACAACAGCTTCCTCATCTTTCACGTTTTCCATCAGCTTCTCTATCGCACACCAGAACTTGTCCTTCTCTTCATCGCTTCGACCAACCTGCGGAGCATATCCCGAGATGACGTTCACCAAGAGCTTTCCAATCATCATTTTCACCATCATCAACCTATCACTCACTCTAGTCACACTCACCACACTGTCTACAAACTCCTCAGCAAACAGGACACCAACACCATTCACGCCCTCCGGGCACCCTTGCCACACAAACTTGTATTTCTGTCCCTGCCTACCCTTCACCATTCTCACACCACTTCCCTTCCATCTCATCTCTTGCACACAACATATGTCCACTCTTCTTCTGACCAATACTTCCACCACTTCTCCTGATCTCCCTGTCATTGTCCCTACAATCCATGTCCCAAACCTCAGAAACCGATCTCCACTTCGGGCTGTACCCTGCCCACATGTAGTTGTAATTGTCATGGTTCTCTTTTTGAGGCAATGTTTTTATGGCCGGATGCCCTTCCTGACGCCAACCCTCTTAGTCGCCTCTTACGACACGCAGGGATACGGCGTACCTATTCTTATCCAGGGTACACACTGGGAAACGTTTAAAACATGGAAATTCTGGGGGGCGAGGGGGGTGGGGCGGGGGGGGGGGGGTGGGGGGGCGGCGTCAGCATCACGGCTGCGGTTTAAACATATTTAAATAAATATTTAAACAAAACCATGAAAAACAATTTGGGAAAAGTCTCTAAGTGAGAACGTGGATTTAAGAAGAAAGCAGGAGCAGAGGTGAAAGAACAAACGAGATAAAGGGGGCGGGGCACAAGTCGAGACGAGGAGGCCGCACGAGACACCAGGCCGCACGAGCCGGACGAGGCGCACGAGGCGCGAACAAAGAAACGACTAATTACACACAAATTTGCAACAACTACAAAACCAAAACCAAATAGAAACACACAATAAACACATACACAATAAAATACCAGCGGAAATTTGACAAAGAAACGAACGGGAAAACACTCAAACTTTGATGCCGTGGAGAGATCGAAGCAAGCCAACTGGTATACCAGCCAAAAATGTTTTAATCGAATTCCTTATCCTAAAAATCTGACATTGCATGCACATTAAATATTAAATTTGTGACATCATAGATCGCTTGGTTTGGCAGCCATATTGGATTGAAGGAAAATATTAAATAATGATATCTCTGAAACCACTAACCCTATCGATGCGAAATTTTACAAATATCATCTCACAGCACTGTTGCATATAGTTTGAAAATGATGACGTCGTAGGTCACGTGGTTTGGCAGCCATCTTGGATTGAAAAACTAACCTTATCTGATCAGCATGACACTTCACAAACGTGATCCCCTACCAATACATGTGCAGAGTGTACATTTTTAAGGTCATATGTCATGTGGTATGACAGCCATATTTGCTTGAAAGCCCATATTTAAAGAAAATCCCTTCTCTGCTTCACCGATCGATGTGAATCCTGTCATGTCTGGTAAAAATGTGATACTTGAGAACAGTGATACAAATCCTTGATACAAATCACAAAATCCTTCTCTTCTTAAAATCTTCCTTTTCTTAAAATCCTTCTTTAAAATGTGATACAAATCCTTCCTCTTCTCCAATGGCTTGATCTCGGATCATCAATTTGGTTTCAGACCAGGTCATTCTACTCAGGACATGCTGCTTCTGCTGTCTCAACAATGGATGGAGGTCCTCAATGCCAAACAGGAAATCAGAGCTGTCTCCCTTGACATATCTCGTGCCTTCGATACGGTCTGGCACCCTGCCCTGCTCACCAAACTCTCCTCGTATGGTATCCACAGAAACCTCCACGCATGGCTTGCAGACTTCCTTTCTGGTAGCAGTCAATGTGTGGCCCTGAATGGAATTCTCTCTTCTCCCCTTCTTGTTCAGGCTGGAGTTCATCAACGCAGTGTTCTGGGCGACGTGTTTTTTTCTGGTCTTCATTAATGATCTCTCCGACTCTCTGGAAAATCCTCTCTATCTCTTTGCTGATGACTCCACTCTCTGCCGCTCTATATCCCAACCCTCAGATCGGCAGGCAGCAGCCTCTTCACTCTCTGCACAACTGGACAATATCACAATCTGGTCAAACAAGTGGAACATGTCTTTCAATCCTGACAAATCTCACTCTCACTTTGTCTCTCCGAAAAGACCGTCTGGACAACCCTCCCATCTACTTTCTGAAAATCCTCTTGAAGTTCTGTCACTGAAGCTTTTGGGTCTCACTATCTGCCATGATCTTTCCTGAGAAAACCACATTCCCAAGTTGGCCTCCAAAGCCATTCGCCGACTGGGCATCCTCCGTTGTGCGAAGTCCTTTCTGGGCACTTCTGAGCTCCTCACCACATACAAAGCTTTCATCTGCAGCTCAATGGAATACTGCTCTCCCCTCTGGGCTGAATTCCTGTCTCACATTTGCCTCATCTCCTCTCCCCTCAAACTGCTCTCCCCTCAAACTCCTGCCTCATCGTGGCATCGTCTGCCGCGATGAAACTGATTCTGAGGGCCTTTCTCTCTCTCACCTCAAACTCCTCCCTCATCGTGGCATCACCTGACGCGATGAAGCTGATTCTGAGGGCCTTTCTCTCTCTCACCGCAGGTGGTCTTTTTCTCACCACAGGTGGTCACTGTTGGTGGTCTTTGTCTTCTACCGACTCCTCTCTGGCCTTGCTCCCCATGTTCTGTCTGTGCTTTGTCCCCCAAATATTCCTGCAGGATGCACAAGATCTGCCAGCAACCCTCTTATGGTGAAACTGCCAAAATCAAGACTCTCTGCTCACCTTCACTCCTTCATTCCTCTTTTCTCCCGCCTCTGGAACAAACTTCCACACTCTCTTCAATCCCTCTCCTCCCTTCAGGTCTTTAAAACAGCTGTTCATCACCATCTTTTATCTTCCCCCATTCAAAACCTTGATCCAAAGCGAATGATAAATGAAATACAGTACAGTACTGTACACAAATTTTACCATGATAAACAAAAGCAGTAATCACACTCGCACCCACGCACTCACAATGAAGAATCCCCTTTTCGGAAAAAGTCAGATGAGTTGGTCTCAATCCACCATTTTTTGATAAAACAATGTATTTTAAGGAATAAAAAGTTTTGAAAATGTTTTTTGTTTCGACCCATGTGGGAAGGGCTGGCAGGATGGCAGAGAGGTACGCACATTCTATTTTAGCTTCCTTCAGTTTGGCTTCTGTCTGCCCAACTTCTTATTCTCAATATAGTTAGGCCAAAAAAACAAAAAACATGTTTAGCGTCCTGCCTTTTTGAAAAAAAGGAGGAGGAGGCCCTTTTTTTTTCTTTTTTTTTTTCAAAATGGCCACCAGCCTCATTTTTCCCAAGATGGTCGCCTGCTTTTTTGTTTCTTTAGATTTGAAATACATGTAGAATGTTTGGGTCTTGACGAAATCAGAGCATGTAGAAACTACAGCACGCTAGCGCTAGCGCTAACATTATACAGCACGCTAGCGCTAGCGCTAACATTCTACAGCACGCCCACATGTGTTGCTAGTCTACAACAACCAGCCGCATATTACTGCCGGACCTGTATGTACGTGTATCACAGACGGGATTATTTTGTGTGAGCGGCCATGAAACAATTATGATGGAGACTATCAAATCGAGAGAGTGAGAAAATTGATTGTTCGCGATCAGTTAAAAAAAAATCGATCAGATCAGATGTTTAAAAAAAAAGAAAAAAGAAAAAGAAAAAGGAGGAGGCCTCTAAAAAGGAAGCGGGCGGGGATGCTAAACATGAATATTTTTATATTATTTTTTCTTCAAAAAAAACCAGCCACATCACAGCATTCAGACCTTTCCATGACCACGTCTTCCAGGGTGTAAATACTTTTAGTAAAATAGAAGATAATTCACTAAATCTAGATGTAAAATTGTTGGAAAGTTCGTCTCACTTCTGTTATTTGCTCTATTCAGCAATTATTTCGGGTCTGTGTTTCCTTTCACTTGTGGTGTTATTAATATCGATCCCGAGACATTGTCTTGTTTTATTTTTGTCTGACTGTCTGCCAGTCCGTGTGTCATGCTATCTCCTCTTTACCATTTGGTTGTGCAGAATTTCACCAAACTTGGTAGTTATGATCACCACATGGCAATACGGTGCAAGAGCAGTGTCAACTTTGGCCCAGCTCCCTGGGGAGGGGTCAAACAGTAAAATACCGAAAAATGCAATTATGGGCACAGTTTACCACATTTTTAAATGAAACTTTATTTCGGTGATACTGACCACGACGGCTGGACGTGATGACAATTTTTGCACGTTGAAATGTTCCGACTCTGAATGACGGAACTTATCATTGGACTTTGCTTACCATGCAATCAACATTGGGGGACGCATGGAATATGTAACGATTTTTTGTCTTTGACCCCTGGCTCATGCCCCAAAGGGTGAGGACTTGGACTCGGTCAGAGGAGTCAAAATGGGAAAAAGATATTTAACTCCAAATTTGACATTTTGTCAATCAATTTGTCTCTGTGAATTCATTATCAGATTTTCAGTCAAATCTGAGAAGGTAGTTGAAAGGACTGAACATGGGCTGACAGGATGGCTGAGAGATACGCACGCTCTCCTCCAAGCTGCCTACCCTGGGTTTGAATCCTGAACCAATTATAAACCGTCATCCTGGTGTTCCACTTCCCTGTTTGTCGTTAAAGGCGGCAAAAAGGGTTGGCGTCAGGAAGGGCATCCGGCCGTAAAACATTGCTTCAAATAGGGGACCGAAAAACAACAACAACCACGGTTCCCGAAAAAGGCCAACCCCCGCTTTGTGGGGAAAAATGGCCTCTAAAGGTGGTTTATCCTGGTGTTCCACAGGTCATGTGATTCATCAATGTGTGTGCCGGCCCTCGGATGGACGTTAAACTACAGTTCCGCACATCATGTCATGCATGATGTCATGCATGGGGGTGGGGAGGTCTGGGAGTGTGTGTGTTTGGGGGGGGAGGTGAGGTGTGGGGGTATGTGTGTGTGAGGGGGGGGGGGGATGTGTGTGTGTGTGTGGGGGAGGGAGATGTGTGTATGTGTGTGTTGGGGGGGGGGGGGGGGGAATGTGTGTGTGCGTGTGGGGATGGGGGGTGTGTGGGGGGGGGCGTGTATGTGTGTGTGTGTGTGTGTGTGTGTGGGGGGGGGGGAGATGTGTGTGTGTGTGGGGGAGGAGGGGTGTGGGGGGGGGTGGTGGTGATGGGGGGCGTCTGGGGGTGTGTGTGTGGGGGGGGGGGGTGTTTGGGGGTGAGGTGTGGGGGTATGTGTGTGTGAGGGGGGGGGGATGTGTGTGTGTGTGGGGGGGGAGGGAGATGTGTGTGTGTGTGTGTGTGTGTGTGTGTGTGTGTGTGTGTGTGTGTGTGTGTGTGTGTGTGTGTGTGTGTATATATGTGGGGATGTGTGTGTGTATGTGGGGATGTGTGTGTGTATGTGGGGATGTGTGTGTGCAGGTGGGGATTTGTGTGTGTGTGTGTGGGGGGGGGGGGGGGGGGGTGGGATGTTTGTGTGTGTGATGGGTACCCAGGAGATATTGACCGCTGATTCGAAGAGAGCTGGACTTGACCTCCAGAAAATATTTTGAGCAGTTTCAAGAAAATGTAGAACAGGATTGATTCAGGAAGAGTTGAAATGAAAACCAAGGTGAGAGAAACATGGAAAGGTGCTTATGGATGGATGCTTGAGGGAAATGAAAACCGAGGTGAGAGAAACATGGAAAGTTGCTTCTGGATGAATGCCCAAATTTTTTGAATGAACATGCATGTTTTTTTTGTTTTTTTTTAGTCCTGGTGCACTTGTATGGTGGAGTGATGAGAGACCCATTGCCAAACATTGCATCTTCCTCTCCATTGGGTATTCCTATGATTTTTTCCTCTGCAACACACCAAGAAAAGCAAGTGAAAACCACTCAATAGCATTGTCATCATCATCTCCATCATACGACAGTAACGAAGTCACGCCTCATTTAGATTAATGAAGTGATGCATGATGTACAGTCACAGTCATGCATAATGTACAGTAATTAAATCGCACAACTAAAGCAATGAACTCACATAATGTACAGTAATGAAGTCGTCGATGAAATACAGTAACGGTCACATGTGATGTGCAGTAACGACGTCAAGCATGATGTACAGCAATGCAGTCATGCATGATGTACAGCAATGCAGTCATGCATGATGTACAGCAATGCAGTCATGCATGATGTACAGTAATGAAGACACATGATGTACAGTAATGAAGACACACATGATGTACAGTAATGAAGACACACATGATGTACAGTAATGAAGACACACATGATGTACAGTAATGAAGACACACATGATGTACAGTAATGAAGACACACATGATGTACAGTAATGAAGACACACATGATGTACAGTAATGAAGTCACACATGATGTACAGTAATGAAGACACACATGATGTACAGTAATGAAGACACACATGATGTACAGTAATGAAGACACACATGATGTACAGTAATGAAGTCACACACGATGTACAGTCATGAAGTCACACATCATACACAGTAACAGTCACAAAAAGGACGCGAGTCATCAAATAAAGTCCATCGAGGGTTTATCGCACCTTAGTTCTGGAGACTGATGTTCATTTGAAAAATTTTGAATTCGCCATCATCAACAACCTGGCATTTCTTTTTGTATTCCTGGAGCGCTTCCCCGGCGGAAAGATGACAGACTCACTGCCAAACGTTTCATCTTCCTCTCCAGCGGCCATTACGATGACTTCTTCCGCTGCACGCACATCAGCAAAAGCAAGTCAAAAGCACTCAACAGCATCGTCATCATAATCTCCATCATTCTGCTGCCTCCCAACACAATCCTGGAATGAATAGCTCTCGATCTCTTTTTCTGTGCCCTCCCCTCTCCCTCGTTTTCTGTATTTGAGTTCATGTTTTATTTCACTTTTCTCTGCAATTTCACATCTGTATTTTCTTAATGAACAACTCCCACTGGACGAGAAAGAATGTTTACGTTCTGTCACTTTACAAGGGAATTTAAGCGAGTTGATCCATCGTTCCTGTGCCTCATGCCGAGCCCACACATCCCCACTTACTGCACAAATTTTAAAATATTAAAACCTCATCTGATGGCCGAGAAGCGAACCCTGATGAACTCCTCCGGAGAAGGAAGCTCGAGTCACCTGTCACTGATTGAGAGTGGAATTGGGAAAAAAATTAATTTTCAAAAAATTAATTTTAATGATCATCCAGGTGTACACTTGACTTCTGTATGGATACATTAACACTCATGCCGGACTTCCACCACATTGGAAGATTTGTTTTCAACACTTCCGAGGCAGAGAAAATGGGACACGATGGAGGTGAAGAACGTGCAGCTTCGACAAAGTTGGGAATAATTGGTGATGTCAGGCAAGATTCTTGGCAACTTACGTTCCAACTTGTGAGATGGTTTCACGTAGGAGGGTGGTGGAGGAGGGAAGGAGCGCCTCTTCTGGGGGGCCTTTGGAAAAACAAAACATGAATGATTAAATACATTGATGTCTTCATCAGTTTGATAACTTGTTCAGGAAAGGACACATGAGAAAATGCACTGATGGAACATGTAATGGATGAAAAGCTTGAATTAGCTGATCCAATCCAATCGAGGGGAGTTAAAATTCTTGGGAATTGTCCTTCATGGGGAATGGCTGATCCAATAAGTTTCACTTTCCCAGCAAAATTATAATTACAATTATTTCCACAATTAAGGATATTCCTCTTCATCAAAGGAAGAATTAACAGCAATGTCTATCAAAGACGAAGTGCCAAATTTATTTCAACTTATCATGTTCATCTTCGGTTGGCTGTGTTTGTCACCTGTATGTTCACTCCAACCTATCCAAAGTCCTGAAGAATGCTTACCTGTTGAAGGTCATGAATATGGTAGGGCACCTCAACACCATGCTGCTGCTGTTCCAGCCCTTGATCACCGTGAGGCCTCTGCTCCTGGTGAAATCCCTGAACACCATGTTTCTGTTGTTCACGGTGTTGCTGTTGCTGCCCATAATCACGGCGAAATGTCTGTGCCTGCTGCAGCCCTTCAACAACATGCTGTTTTCGTTGCTGCTGCTGCTGCAGCCCTTCGACAACATGCTGTTTTCGTTGCTGCTGCTGCAGCCCTTCGACAACATGCTGTTTTCGTTGCTGCTGCTGCAGCCCTTCGACAACATGCTGTTTTCGTTGCTGCTGCTGCAGCCCTTCAACAACATGCTGTTTTCGTTGCTGCTGCTGCAGCCCTTCGACAACATGCTGTTTTGGTTGCTGCTGCTGCAGCCCTTCGACAACATGCTGTTTTGGTTGCTGCTGCTGCAGCCCTTCGACAACATGCTGTTTTGGTTGCTGCTGCTGCAGCCCTTCGACAACATGCTGTTTTGGTTGCTGCTGTTGCAGCCCTTCGACAACATGCTGTTTTGGTTGCTGCTGCTGCAGCCCTTCGACAACATGCTGTTTTGGTTGCTGCTGCTGCAGCCCTTCGACAACATGCTGTTTTGGTTGCTGCTGCTGCAGTCCTTCGACAACATGCTGTTTTGGTTGCTGCTGTTGCAGCCTTTCAACAACATGCTGTTTTGGTTGCTGCTGCTGCAGCCCTTAGACAACATGCTGTTTTAGTTGCTGCTGCTGCAGCCCTTCGA
The DNA here is from genome assembly GCF_964187855.1 of Myxine glutinosa. Taxonomy (NCBI): domain Eukaryota; kingdom Metazoa; phylum Chordata; class Myxini; order Myxiniformes; family Myxinidae; genus Myxine; species Myxine glutinosa. The sequence goes on along the minus strand of NC_136272.1, from coordinate 72,183,138 downwards.
CAACATGCTGTTTTGGTTGCTGCTGCTGCAGCCCTTCGACAACATGCTGTTTTGGTTGCTGCTGTTGCAGCCCTTCAACAACATGCTGTTTTGGTTGCTGCTGCTGCAGCCCTTCGACAACATGCTGTTTTGGTTGCTGCTGCTGCAGCCCTTCGACAACATGCTGTTTTGGTTGCTGCTGCTGCAGCCCGTCGACAACATGCTGTTTTGGTTGCTGCTGCTGCAGCCCTTCGACAACATGCTGTTTTGGTTGCTGCTGCTGCAGCCCTTCAACAACATGCTGTTTTGGTTGCTGCTGCTGCAGCCCTTCGACAACATGCTGTTTTGGTTGCTGCTGTTGCAGCCCTTCGACAACATGCTGTTTTGGTTGCTGCTGCTGCAGCCCTTCGACAACATGCTGTTTTGGTTGCTGCTGCTGCAGCCCTTCGACAACATGCTGTTTTGGTTGCTGCTGCTGCAGTCCTTCGACAACATGCTGTTTTGGTTGCTGCTGTTGCAGCCTTTCAACAACATGCTGTTTTGGTTGCTGCTGCTGCAGCCCTTAGACAACATGCTGTTTTAGTTGCTGCTGCTGCAGCCCTTCGACAACATGCTGTTTTGGTTGCTGCTGCTGCAGCCCTTCGACAACATGCTGTTTTGGTTGCTGCTGTTGCAGCCCTTCAACAACATGCTGTTTTGGTTGCTGCTGCTGCAGCCCTTGGACAACATGCTGTTTTGGTTGCTGCTGCTGCAGCCCTTCGACAACATGCTGTTTTGGTTGCTGCTGCTGCAGCCCGTCGACAACATGCTGTTTTGGTTGCTGCTGCTGCAGCCCTTCAACAACATGCTGTTTTCGTTGCTGCTGTTGCAGCCTTTCAACAACATGCTGTTTTGGTTGCTGCTGCTGCAGCCCTTCAACAACATGCTGTTTTGGTTGCTGCTGCTGCAGCCCTTCAACAACATGCTGTTTTGATTGCTGCTGTTGCAGCCTTTCAACAACATGCTGTTTTGGTTGCTGCTGTTGCAGCCCTTCAACAACATGCTGTTTTGGTTGCTGCTGCTGCAGCCCTTCGACAACATGCTGTTTTGGTTGCTGCTACTGCAGCCCTTCGACAACATGCTGTTTTGGTTGCTGCTGCTGCAGCCCTTCGACAACATGCTGTTTTGGTTGCTGCTGCTGCAGCCCTTCAACAACATGCTGTTTTGGTTGCTGCTGCTGCAGCCCTTCAACAACATGCTGCTTTGGTTGCTGCTGTTGCAGCCTTTCAACAACATGCTGTTTTGATTGCTGCTGCTGCAGCCCTTCGACAACATGCTGTTTTGGTTGCTGCTGTTGCAGCCTTTCAACAACATGCTGTTTTGGTTGCTGCTGTTGCAGCCCTTCAACAACATGCTGTTTTGGTTGCTGCTGCTGCAGCCCTTCGACAACATGCTGTTTTGATTGCTGCTGTTGCAGCCTTTCAACAACATGCTGTTTTGGTTGCTGCTGTTGCAGCCCTTCAACAACATGCTGTTTTGGTTGCTGCTGCTGCAGCCCTTCGACAACATGCTGTTTTGGTTGCTGCTACTGCAGCCCTTCGACAACATGCTGTTTTGGTTGCTGCTGCTGCAGCCCTTCGACAACATGCTGTTTTGGTTGCTGCTGCTGCAGTCCTTCGACAACATGCTGTTTTGGTTGCTGCTGTTGCAGCCTTTCAACAACATGCTGTTTTGGTTGCTGCTGCTGCAGTCCTTCAACAACATGCTGTTTTGGTTGCTGCTGCTGCAGCCCTTCGGCAACATGCTGTTTTGGTTGCTGCTGCTGCAGCCCTTCAACAACATGCTGTTTTGGTTGCTGCTGCTGCAGCCCTTCAACAACATGCTGCTTTGGTTGCTGCTGTTGCAGCCTTTCAACAACATGCTGTTTTGATTGCTGCTGCTGCAGCCCTTCGACAACATGCTGTTTTGGTTGCTGCTGTTGCAGCCCTTTGACAACATGCTGTTTTGGTTGCTGCTGCTGCAGCCCTTCAACAACATGCTGTTTTGGTTGCTGCTGCTGCTGCAGCCCTTCGACAACATGCTGTTTTGGTTGCTGCTGCTGCAGCCCTTCAACAACATGCTGTTTTGGTTGCTGCTGCTGCAGTCCTTCGACAACATGCTGTTTTGGTTGCTGCTGTTGCAGCCTTTCAACAACATGCTGTTTTGGTTGCTGCTGCTGCAGCCCTTCGACAACATGCTGTTTTGGTTGCTGCTGCTGCAGCCCTTCGACAACATGCTGTTTTGGTTGCTGCTGCTGCAGCCCTTCGACAACATGCTGTTTTGGTTGCTGCTGCTGCAGCCCTTCGACAACATGCTGTTTTGGTTGCTGCTGTTGCAGCCCTTCGACAACATGCTGTTTTGGTTGCTGCTGCTGCAGCCCTTCGACAACATGCTGTTTTGGTTGCTGCTGCTGCAGCCCTTCGACAACATGCTGTTTTGGTTGCTGCTGCTGCAGTCCTTCGACAACATGCTGTTTTGGTTGCTGCTGTTGCAGCCTTTCAACAACATGCTGTTTTGGTTGCTGCTGCTGCAGCCCTTAGACAACATGCTGTTTTAGTTGCTGCTGCTGCAGCCCTTCGACAACATGCTGTTTTGGTTGCTGCTGCTGCAGCCCTTCGACAACATGCTGTTTTGGTTGCTGCTGTTGCAGCCCTTCAACAACATGCTGTTTTGGTTGCTGCTGCTGCAGCCCTTCGACAACATGCTGTTTTGGTTGCTGCTGCTGCAGCCCTTCGACAACATGCTGTTTTGGTTGCTGCTGCTGCAGCCCGTCGACAACATGCTGTTTTGGTTGCTGCTGCTGCAGCCCTTCGACAACATGCTGTTTTGGTTGCTGCTGCTGCAGCCCTTCAACAACATGCTGTTTTGGTTGCTGCTGCTGCAGCCCTTCGACAACATGCTGTTTTGGTTGCTGCTGTTGCAGCCCTTCGACAACATGCTGTTGTGGTTGCTGCTGCTGCAGCCCTTCGACAACATGCTGTTTTGGTTGCTGCTGCTGCAGCCCTTCGACAACATGCTGTTTTGGTTGCTGCTGCTGCAGTCCTTCGACAACATGCTGTTTTGGTTGCTGCTGTTGCAGCCTTTCAACAACATGCTGTTTTGGTTGCTGCTGCTGCAGCCCTTAGACAACATGCTGTTTTAGTTGCTGCTGCTGCAGCCCTTCGACAACATGCTGTTTTGGTTGCTGCTGCTGCAGCCCTTCGACAACATGCTGTTTTGGTTGCTGCTGTTGCAGCCCTTCAACAACATGCTGTTTTGGTTGCTGCTGCTGCAGCCCTTGGACAACATGCTGTTTTGGTTGCTGCTGCTGCAGCCCTTCGACAACATGCTGTTTTGGTTGCTGCTGCTGCAGCCCGTCGACAACATGCTGTTTTGGTTGCTGCTGCTGCAGCCCTTCGACAACATGCTGTTTTGGTTGCTGCTGCTGCAGCCCTTCAACAACATGCTGTTTTGGTTGCTGCTGTTGCAGCCCTTCAACAACATGCTGTTTTGGTTGCTGCTGTTGCAGCCCTTCAACAACATGCTGTTTTGGTTGCTGCTGTTGCAGCCCTTCGACAACATGCTGTTTTGGTTGCTGCTGCTGCAGTCCTTCGACAAAATGCTGTTTTGGTTGCTGCTGCTGCAGCCCTTCAACAACATGCTGTTTTGGTTGCTTCTGCTGCAGCCCTTCGACAACATGCTGTTTTGGTTGCTGCTACTGCAGCCCTTCGACAACATGCTGTTTTGGTTGCTGCTACTGCAGCACTTCGACAACATGCTGTTTTGGTTGCTGCTGTTGCAGCCCTTCGACAACATGCTGTTTTGGTTGCTGCTGCTGCAGCCCTTCAACAACATGCTGTTTTGGTTGCTGCTGCTGCAGCCCTTCGACAACATGCTGTTTTGGTTGCTTCTGCTGCAGCCCTTCAACAACATGCTGTTTTGGTTGCTGCTGCTGCAGCCCTTCGACAACATGCTGTTTTGGTTGCTGCTGTTGCAGCCCTTCAACAACATGCTGTTTTGGTTGCTGCTGTTGCAGCCCTTCGACAACATGCTGTTTTGGTTGCTGCTGCTGCAGCCCTTCAACAACATGCTGTTTTGGTTGCTGCTGTTGCAGCCCTTCGACAACATGCTGTTTTGGTTGCTGCTGCTGCAGTCCTTCGACAACATGCTGTTTTGGTTGCTGCTACTGCAGCCCTTCGACAACATGCTGTTTTGGTTGCTGCTACTGCAGCCCTTCGACAACATGCTGTTTTGGTTGCTGCTGCTGCAGTCCTTCGACAACATGCTGTTTTGGTTGCTGCTGTTGCAGCCTTTCAACAACATGCTGTTTTGGTTGCTGCTGCTGCAGCCCTTAGACAACATGCTGTTTTGGTTGCTGCTGCTGCAGCCATTCGACAACATGCTGTTTTGGTTGCTGCTGCTGCAGCCCTTCGACAACATGCTGTTTTGGTTGCTGCTGTTGCAGCCCTTCAACAACATGCTGTTTTGGTTGCTGCTGCTGCAGCCCTTCGACAACATGCTGTTTTGGTTGCTGCTGCTGCAGTCCTTCGACAACATGCTGTTTTGGTTGCTGCTGTTGCAGCCTTTCAACAACATGCTGTTTTGGTTGCTGCTGCTGCAGCCCTTCAACAACATGCTGTTTTGGTTGCTGCTGTTGCAGCCCTTCGACAACATGCTGTTTTGGTTGCTGCTGCTGCAGCCCTTCGACAACATGCTGTTTTGGTTGCTGCTGCTGCAGCCCTTCGACAACATGCTGTTTTGGTTGCTGCTGCTGCAGCCCTTCAACAACATGCTGTTTTGGTTGCTGCTGCTGCAGCCCTTCAACAACATGCTGTTTTGGTTGCTGCTGTTGCAGCCCTTCAACAACATGCTGTTTTGGTTGCTGCTGTTGCAGCCCTTCGACAACATGCTGTTTTGGTTGCTGCTGTTGCAGCCCTTCAACAACATGCTGTTTTGGTTGCTGCTGTTGCAGCCCTTCGACAACATGCTGTTTTGGTTGCTGCTGTTGCAGCCTTTCAACAACATGCTGTTTTGGTTGCTGCTGCTGCAGTCTTTCAACAACATGCTGTTTTGGTTGCTGCTGTTGCAGCCCTTCAACAACATGCTGTTTTGGTTGCTGCTGTTGCAGCCCTTCGACAACATGCTGTTTTGGTTGCTGCTCTTGCAGCCCTTCGACAACATGCTGTTTTGGTTGCTGCTGTTGCAGCCCTTCAACAACATGCTGTTTTGGTTGCTGCTGCTGCAGTCCTTCAACAACATGCTGTTTTGGTTGCTGCTGTTGCAGCCTTTCAACAACATGCTGTTTTGGTTGCTGCTGCTGCAGCCCTTCAACAACATGCTGTTTTGGTTGCTGCTGTTGCAGCCCTTCGACAACATGCTGTTTTGGTTGCTGCTGTTGCAGCCCTTCAACAACATGCTGTTTTGGTTGCTGCTGCTGCAGCCCTTCGACAACATGCTGTTTTGGTTGCTGCTGTTGCAGCCCTTCGACAACATGCTGTTTTGGTTGCTGCTGCTGCAGCCCTTCAACAACATGCTGTTTTGGTTGCTGCTGCTGCAGCCCTTCAACAACATGCTGTTTTGGTTGCTGCTGTTGCAGCCCTTCGACAACATGCTTTTTTTTGGTTGCTGCTACTGCAGCCCTTCGACAACATGCTGTTTTGGTTGCTGCTGCTGCAGCCCTTCAACAACATGCTGTTTTGGTTGCTGCTGTTGCAGCCCTTCGACAACATGCTGTTTTGGTTGCTGCTACTGCAGCCCTTCGACAACATGCTGTTTTGGTTGCTGCTGCTGCAGCCCTTCAACAACATGCTGTTTTGGTTGCTGCTGTTGCAGTCCTTCAACAACATGCTGTTTTGGTTGCTGCTGTTGCAGTCCTTCGACAACATGCTGTTATGGTTGCTTCTGCTGCAGCCCTTCAACAACATGCTGTTTTGGTTGCTGCTGTTGCAGCCCTTCAACAACATGCTGTTTTGGTTGCTGCTGTGGCAGCCCTTCGACAACATGCTGTTTTGGTTGCTGCTGCGGCAGCCCTTCGACAACATGCTGTTTTGGTTGCTGCTGCTGCAGCCCTTCAACAACATGCTGTTTTGGTTGCTGCTGCTGCAGCCCTTCGACAACATGCTGTTTTGGTTGCTGCTGCTGCAGTCCTTCGACAACATGCTGTTTTGGTTGCTGCTGTTGCAGCCTTTCAACAACATGCTGTTTTGGTTGCTGCTGCTGCAGCCCTTCAACAACATGCTGTTTTGGTTGCTGCTGTTGCAGCCCTTCGACAACATGCTGTTTTGGTTGCTGCTGCTGCAGCCCTTCGACAACATGCTGTTTTGGTTGCTGCTGCTGCAGCCCTTCGACAACATGCTGTTTTGGTTGCTGCTGCTGCAGCCCTTCAACAACATGCTGTTTTGGTTGCTGCTGCTGCAGTCCTTCAACAACATGCTGTTTTGGTTGCTGCTGTTGCAGCCCTTCAACAACATGCTGTTTTGGTTGCTGCTGTTGCAGCCCTTCGACAACATGCTGTTTTGGTTGCTGCTGTTGCAGCCCTTCAACAACATGCTGTTTTGGTTGCTGCTGTTGCAGCCCTTCGACAACATGCTGTTTTGGTTGCTGCTGTTGCAGCCTTTCAACAACATGCTGTTTTGGTTGCTGCTGCTGCAGTCTTTCAACAACATGCTGTTTTGGTTGCTGCTGTTGCAGCCCTTCAACAACATGCTGTTTTGGTTGCTGCTGTTGCAGCCCTTCGACAACATGCTGTTTTGGTTGCTGCTCTTGCAGCCCTTCGACAACATGCTGTTTTGGTTGCTGCTGTTGCAGCCCTTCAACAACATGCTGTTTTGGTTGCTGCTGCTGCAGTCCTTCAACAACATGCTGTTTTGGTTGCTGCTGTTGCAGCCTTTCAACAACATGCTGTTTTGGTTGCTGCTGCTGCAGCCCTTCAACAACATGCTGTTTTGGTTGCTGCTGTTGCAGCCCTTCGACAACATGCTGTTTTGGTTGCTGCTGTTGCAGCCCTTCAACAACATGCTGTTTTGGTTGCTGCTGCTGCAGCCCTTCGACAACATGCTGTTTTGGTTGCTGCTGTTGCAGCCCTTCGACAACATGCTGTTTTGGTTGCTGCTGCTGCAGCCCTTCAACAACATGCTGTTTTGGTTGCTGCTGCTGCAGCCCTTCAACAACATGCTGTTTTGGTTGCTGCTGTTGCAGCCCTTCGACAACATGCTTTTTTTTGGTTGCTGCTACTGCAGCCCTTCGACAACATGCTGTTTTGGTTGCTGCTGCTGCAGCCCTTCAACAACATGCTGTTTTGGTTGCTGCTGTTGCAGCCCTTCGACAACATGCTGTTTTGGTTGCTGCTACTGCAGCCCTTCGACAACATGCTGTTTTGGTTGCTGCTGCTGCAGCCCTTCAACAACATGCTGTTTTGGTTGCTGCTGTTGCAGTCCTTCAACAACATGCTGTTTTGGTTGCTGCTGTTGCAGTCCTTCGACAACATGCTGTTATGGTTGCTTCTGCTGCAGCCCTTCAACAACATGCTGTTTTGGTTGCTGCTGTTGCAGCCCTTCAACAACATGCTGTTTTGGTTGCTGCTGTGGCAGCCCTTCGACAACATGCTGTTTTGGTTGCTGCTGCGGCAGCCCTTCGACAACATGCTGTTTTGGTTGCTGCTGCTGCAGCCCTTCAACAACATGCTGTTTTGGTTGCTGCTGCTGCAGCCCTTCAACAACATGCTGTTTTGGTTGCTGCTGTTGCAGCCCTTCAACAACATGCTGTTTTGGTTGCTGCTGTTGCAGCCCTTCAACAACATGCTGTTTTGGTTGCTTCTGCTGCAGCCCTTCAACAACATGCTGTTTTGGTTGCTGCTGTTGCAGCCCTTCAACAACATGCTGTTTTGGTTGCTGCTGTTGCAGCCCTTCGACAACATGCTGTTTTGGTTGCTGCTGTTGCAGCGCTTCAACAACATGCTGTTTTGGTTGCTGCTGTTGCAGCCCTTTGACAACATGCTGTTTTGGTTGCTGCTGCTGCAGCCCTTCAACAACATGCTGTTTTGGTTGCTGCTGCTGCAGCCCTTCAACAACATGCTGTTATGGTTGCTGCTGTTGCAGCCCTTCAACAACATGCTGTTTTCGTTGCTGCTGTTGCAGCCCTTCAACAACATGCTGTTTTGGTTGCTGCTGCTGCAGTCCTTCGACAACATGCTGTTTTGGTTGCTGCTGCTGCAGCCCTTCAACAACATGCTGTTTTGGTTGCTGCTGTTGCAGCCCTTCGACAACATGCTGTTTTGGTTGCTGCTGTTGCAGCCCTTCAACAACATGCTGTTTTGGTTGCTGCTGCTGCAGTCCTTCAACAACATGCTGTTTTGGTTGCTGCTGTTGCAGGCCTTCAACAACATGCTGTTTTGGTTGCTGCTGCTGCAGCCCTTCGACAACATGCTGTTTTGGTTGCTGCTATTGCAGCCCTTCGACAACATGCTGTTTTGGTTGCTGCTGCTGCAGCCCTTCAACAAGATGCTGTTTTGGTTGCTGCTGCTGCAGCCCTTCAACAACATGCTGTTTTGGTTGCTGCTGTTGCAGCCCTCCGACAACATGCTGTTTTGGTTGCTGCTACTGCAGCCCTTCGACAACATGCTGTTTTGGTTGCTGCTGCTGCAGCCCTTCAACAACATGCTGTTTTGGTTGCTGCTGTTGCAGTCCTTCGACAACATGCTGTTTTGGTTGCTGCTGCTGTAGCCCTTCGACAACATGCTGTTTTGGTTGCTGCTGCTGCAGCCCTTCAACAACATGCTGTTTTGGTTGCTTCTGCTGCAGCCCTTCAACAACATGCTGTTTTGGTTGCTGCTGTTGCAGCCCTTCGACAACATGCTGTTTTGGTTGCTGCTGTTGCAGCCCTTCGACAACATGCTGTTTTGGTTGCTGCTGCTGCAGCCCTTCAACAACATGCTGCTTTGGTTGCTTCTGCTGCAGCCCTTCAACAACATGCTGTTTTGGTTGCTGCTGTTGCAGCCCTTTGACAACATGCTGTTTTGGTTGCTGCTGTTGCAGCCCATCTTCACGGTGAGGCTTCTTTTGTTGCTGATGAGTCCTGCCAACACCGTGGGGTTTCTGTTCAATTTCCACACTTTTATTTGCTGCCTGCCTTTTCTTCTTTCTTTGTTTTTTCAATAAGAGTTTTTCCTTTGTTTTGACCAGCTGTTCTCCTTCCTGCTTCAGCCGTTGACTCTCCTTCACTCATTCTCATTCCGTAGCTGCTGCCGACGCAGTTTCCAATGAGCATTCTTTTTCACAATCATCATTGCTTCTTCCTCCTCTAAACCAACACTTCCTTCTGTCTCCTCTAAACCAACACTTCATTCTGTCTCCTCTAAACCAACACTTCCTTCTGTCTCCTCCACACCAACACTTCCTATTGTCTCCTCTAAACCAACACTTCCTTCTGTCTCCACGCCAACACTTCCTATTGTCTCCTCTAAACCAACACTTCCTTCTGTCTCCTCCACGCCAACACTTCCTATTGTCTCCTCTTAACTAACACTTCCTTCTGTCTCCTCCACACCAACACTTCCTTCTGTCTCCTCTAAACCAACACTTCCTTCTGTCTCCTCCACACCAACACTTCCTTCTGTCTCCTCTGCACCATCACTTCCTTCTGTCTCCTCCACACCAACACTTCCTTCTGTCTCCTCTAAACCAACACTTCCTTCTGTCTCCTCTGCACCATCACTTCCTTCTGTCTCCTCTGCACCACCACCTCCTTCTGTCTCCTCTAAACCAACACTTCCTTCAGTCTCATCTACACCAACACTTCGTATTGTCTCCTCTAAACCAACACTTCCTTCTGTCTCCTCTAAACCAACACTTCCTTCTGTCTCCTCTGCAGCACCACTTCCTTCTGTCTCCTCTAAACCAACACTTCCTTCAGTCTCATCTACACCAACACTTCCTTCTGTCTCCTCTGCACCACCACTTCCTTCTGTCTCCTCTAAACCAACACTTCCTTCTGTCTCCTCCACACCAACACTTCCTTCTGTCTCCTCTAAACCAACACTTCCTTCAGTCTCATCTACACCAACACTTCGTATTGTCTCCTCTAAACCAACACTTCCTTCTGTCTCCTCTACACCAACACTTCCTTCTGTCTCCTCTACACGAACACTTCCTTCTGTCTCCTCTAAACGAACACTTCCTTCTGTCTCCTCTAAACCAACACTTGATTCTTCCTCATCTACACCATCACTTCCTTCTGTCTCCTCTACACCAACACTTGCTTCTACCTCCTCTTTCATCTCATTAAATTTCTCAAACGGTTTTTTTATTCCCTGATCCGTTACCCTGTGTTTTTCCTGTTCTCTTCGCTTTTGCTCATTTAGCTCACGTTGCCAAACCTCGTGTTCCATTTCACAAATCTCTTGCTCCAGTCGATGCGCCTCTTGCTCTCTGCACAACAACTCTTCCTCTTTTCTTGTCTTTGTCTCTACAAATTGTTCTTGCCGCACACGATCCTCTTCTTTTCTTCGGTGTACCGCTTTCTCCCTTTTCTCAACTTCCCGCTCTCTTTCGCTAACCTCTTCCTCTTGTCGGCGTGTCTCAAACTCTCTATGCTTTATCTCCGGTTCTTTTAACGCCTTCATTTTTTCGAATCGAACCTGCAGTTGTTCGCACTCCATTCCCTTTTTCCAAATATCTTTCTCTTGTTGCTCCACCATGCACTCACTCTTTAGAACTTCTTGCTCTTTTTGTCGGATCTCAAGCATTCTTCGTGTATGCTCCTGACATACCGATTCCTTCCATTGTACAAATTCTGCATGTTCTTTCTGATCTTCCAGTTGGATTTGCCTCCACTCTGCCACCTTTCTTTCCTTTAGCTTTTCATCATGCCTTTTCATCTGCTCTTCCCCATCTGTTTTCCTCATTTTCTCTTCCTTCATTTCCTCTTCCTCTTCCATTTGCTGTTCTTCCTCTATTTTCTTCTGCTTTTCTTTCTCTTCCATCCATACCTCTTCCTCGTATCTATGTTGCACATCCATTTCCTGCACCTGTTGCTCTCTGAGCTGAACTAATCGCTTTCTTTCTTTCAGTTCTTCTGCTTTTCGAAACAACTTTTCACGCCTTTCCTGCAGTTTTGCTTTCTCTCTCAGCCACAACTTTTTTCGATCTAATTGTTGTTCCTGCAATTCTTGTTTAGCTAACAATGCATTTCTTTCTTTTATTATTCGATCCAGCTGTTTCTTTACTTCCTGCATCTCCATTGTCTACACCATCACTTCCATGCATTTTGTCTACACCATGCATTTTTCCATTACTTCCTTTTCTTGAACCTCATCAAGCAATGGCTGCTCTTTCTTCCCCATTTTTTTCTGCAAATGTTTCCGGCCACATCGAAAACTGCAAGAAACAAAGACGGTACTTGTCAGTTTGAGCTAAAATCAAGTGCGGTGTCTATTATATAATGTGAAGTGTGGTGTCTGCCCATGCATTTATATGGTCGCACGTTTAGCTGTCCCCTGTTTCCGGCGGAAACTTTCCACGCTGCATTTGAAAAGCTCTGCGTGCAGGCAAAGTTCAACATTCAACCAGAAGAAATGCATGATATCAAACGAGATACATTACCTTCACAAAGTATTCACACCCCTTGACTTTTTTCACATTTTATGTTACAGCCTGAATTCAAAATGGATTAAATAGAGATTTTTTTGTCACTGATCTACACATAATACCCCATAATATCAAAGTGCCATTTTTTAAAATTGTCTACAAAATAATTGTAAAGGAAATACAGAAATATCTAATTTACATAAGTGTTCAACGCATGAGTCACTACTTAGTAGAAGCTCCTTTGGCAGTGATTACAGCTTCGAGTCTTCTTGGGTATGTCTGTATCAGCTTTGCACATCTGGATTTGGGGAGTTTCTCCCATTCTTCCTTGAAGATTTGCTCAAGCTCTGTCAAGTGGGATGGAGAGCGTTGGTGAACAGCGATCTTCAAGTCATTCCACAGATTCTCAATGGGATTCATCTCTGGGCCTTGGCTGGGCCACTCAAGGACTTTCACATTCTTGTTCTAAAGCCATTCCATTGTTGCTTTGGCTGTATGTTTGGGGTCATTGTCCTGTTGGAAAGGAAATCAGGTTTTGGTCAGGTCAGTCTTTTGGAACTGACACTGGTAACATGTAACCCAGTGCTACCTGCTGCATGGTCAGGTTATCGGTGACTAAACCGACACCCCTCACTGGCTTTGTTAGTGGGGAGGGTGACTGTGACACCATGCCAGGACTAAAAACAACACCTGGCAACGGGCAGATGAGCTCCCATAGGGAGCCAACGGCAATCCAGTAAGGAGATGGTGTCTCCTAAAAAACACCTATCTGGTTTGGACCAGTTCAAGTCATACCAAAGACTTTTCAAATGGTATGTGCTGCTTCCTTGCTTGAAAAAGATAGCGCATTGATAATGCCCATCGGTTTTCATCGATGGGGAGGAGGAAATTCCTCAAGGAAATGCTCCGCTGAGTACAGTGAGAAAAGCGGCGCCATTGTTATGACGTCGCTGGTATCCAGAGTATCCCGGCAAGTGAGGGTGGCTGTTTTAAGTGTTTGTCAAGTGTGTGTGTGTGTGTGTGTGTGTGTGTGTGTGTGTGTGTGTGTGTGTGTGTGTGTGTGTGTGTCTTGGCAATGATTAAGGGCACCCAAACATCCCCCACCTTCCACATTAGAATACTGAGTATTGGCCCCCCGCTATACCCTCCCAAACCTCTGGAGGGCAGTCTAAGACCATACATGATAATTCCATTTTTCGCCAGAAAACCTCCCTGGGAGATCTATCGCTGCCAAGGTCGGCACATTGAATTCCTTGCACCCTAAAAATGAAATATTATGGCCTCCCTGTGGCCTTGCCGCCCCCCCCCCCACCCCCACTCAGACTCCTCACTGTCTGGGCCACCTCTTTGATCTCCCAGTATGGGATGAGGGTAGGGGGTACGTGGGGGGAACCATGTATAATAACCGGCTTGACGGTGAGAACTCTAAGATTTTCGGTGGATGGCCTCAAGGCGCTTCATTGTGCATTGTACGCATCGCGACCTAATTCTTGCTTCTTCTTCTTCTTTACTTCTTCTTCTTCTACTTCTTCTTCTTCTTGCTAATGTGGGTCGTGCTGCCGTGCGCCGGGAGCTGCCGTCTTGGTGCATGGACCTGAAAATATTCCATGCACGTTAATTTATAATTTCTATAATAAACCTCTTGTACCACAGTTCCAAATGCCTCCTGGGGTTCTTCTGGGGGGGAAATAGTGTGGTATGAAGTGTAATCCTGTGCGATTTGCGTGCTAAATTGATTTTTTTGCATTGTTGGATTAATTCGAGGTCAAAATATTGAAAAATAATGGGGTTCAAATTTTCCGACCCCCGGACCCTCTTTTATGGGGTGTTTTGTTTCCAGTGACCCCCGGGACTGACCATGCGACTTTCTCCCCTAACAACTGAGAGATTTTATCGATCTCGGGGTCGTTAGAGAGGTTTTCGATGACGCTAAATCCATTTATGATACTTTCGAAGCGACCAGAAGTGGCGATCCCACATTTCCGTTCACCAAAGATGCTAAGGTCAAGGTCATTTCAATTGTAGCAATAACTTAGGCATGTAATACCTCTTTTTATGGTTTTCAGGCACAGGAAGATGTTTGGTGCAGTTATTTTTGCGATCTAGATGCCCTGTCGCGCGCGAGATAAGGACAAACAAATATTGGTAAAATGCTCAAGGCTTTTTTTTCTTCTTTTTTTTTCAGAAATAAGGCTGACAGAGACTAGTACAAAACCATCTAGAGGTCATGTCTGAGAAGAACAGCGTGTGCATCATCTGCAATGAGGGAGCTACATCGAAGAAGAGACTGATAAACAATCCTGATATGATTGGCGAACTTATTTATTGTGCTAACGAGCGACTGTCTTTGGGTCAGGGTGATATTAAGCGACTTACAGATCGGTTAGCTAGCTTAGGTGAATCTGAACGGAAATCAGTATGGTATCATAGCGAATGTCGAAAACCCATCGTCAACCCAAGCATGATTGAACGGCTAAGGGTTAAACGAGTCCGGTTTGATTCTCCTGCATGCCCTGCGCATGGGCCTGGACGACCTTCCAGTGTGGCTGACTCTACCCGACCTAAAAGAACAAAAACCATCCCGAAGGAAAAGGTGTGTCTGTTCTTGTCATGTAGCTTTTGTTCTAATAACATATCAGAACCTCTCCATCGCATTTACTCTGACAAGATGGGTGAAAACTTCCTCGAGATAAAGCTCAAGACTCAGGATGACCGCATCAGAACTTGCGTGTCCGAGTTAGAAGACGCTGGGGATGCCTCTGCTCTTGAAAAATACTATCATAGGAAATGTTTACGATACGCGCAGCGCACTTTAACGCGAAAAGATCGTAGTAATACCCAGCTTATTGGCTCTCTATGTGATGAACAGTTGCTTCTCTCCGTCCAAAATACTCTTACTGCGGACGATCTTACTCTGAACATGGCTGAAGTGAATGGTGCATATTTGTCCATTTTGAAGAGGTATAATGTAGAGATCAATCGGACAACCAACTACCGCAAGCATTTGAAAAAGCTCATTACTGAACGGCTTCCGAATATCCAGTTTGTCCAATCACTACGCAAAAATGAGCCCGACAACCTCGTTCTTTCACTGGCGGTTAGGAAGGCCATGCAACTGAGGTCTGCACAGCTGGATAATGACGACACAGTTGGCAACTTGAAGAACATGGCAAACATTCTAAGGGAAGAGATAATGCAGCATCGAAGCTGGTCGTTCAGGGGAATGTTTGAAGACTTTGAGAATCCTCCACTTCTCCAGTTCTTCCTCACTCATCTCCTATTTGGCCATCATGTTCTCAAAGTTTCTGAAATGCGCAATGCACAAGTGGACAAAACTGTTGATGTTGCTTGCCAGTTTCTCGTCCAGAATACTCGAACCGATCGCCAGGTAAAGCATCAGCCAAAACAAAACGAAATCTTTCAGCAAACTTCCCAGACGCCCCTCTCAATAGGCTTGCCGCTCACCATTCATTCCAGAGTTCGTGACAAAAACCTCGTCAATAACCTATCAGAAGTTTACATTGGGAGCGACTACCAGAGGCTCCTTGATCTCGAAAAGCGCATAGAGCAAGGCGTTCTTCAGCGAATGAAGGAGGCTGGTGGATTTTGTCTGCCTGATTTCATCAAGAAGGGATTGAACATCTGGTTCGCTGTTGATAACATCGACCTCTTAGAAGACACACCGACTGGACAGAACACATTCCATGGCACAGTGATCGTGATCAACCAGCGAGCAGAAGATGGCGAGCCCATCAACCAACCACTTGTCATCCCAGAGAAACTTCTCGCACCGGCACCACTCGCGTTCGAAGTCAAGTACCTGCAAGAGCCAATCTATAAACCGAAACCAATTCGATTTGAGGTCTACCATCTAGAAAAGCGGAGGAGTAAGATTTCCAAAGACTTCACTCACACCTGGGCGCTTGCCAACTACTACGGTACTGATGACAGTGGTGGTGAAAAGCTAAATGACCAACGTGTGGAGAATATAGAGCAGCAAGAGACTGAAGAACTGCAAGGTCAGACCGCAGGTCAAAACCCCAGATATTCCGACGATCCTATTCTTTCAGTGACAAAACGAATCCTTAAAGGTAAGGAGTTAGCAAAGGAAGAAGTTATGCCAACATGGGGTGCTACTAAATCTCTTCTGTTATCACGCTCCTGTCAGAGTCTGAGCCCGACTAACACAGAAGTGATCGCTCCGCTATTCAAGACTTCTCCAACGGATTACTCGACCCTCTATACTGTTCTGATGTTGACTCAGGGCATATCTGCTTTTGTGGTTGGTCCTGAGAGAAGAACCCTCATAACGCTCGATCTTGATCTTTACAGCCGCGCCCTCAAGATTCAGCAGTCAGTGAATAACACCAACTGGATTCTCCGAGCGGGCGTTCTGCATATTGCGTTTGCTGCCCTGCACACTCTTGGCAAAACAATCGACGGAAGTGGCATTGACACGTGTGCGATTGAAAGCGGCACATACACTTCTGCAGGTCTTCGTGGGGTCTATGGTGGCAAGGCATACAAGCGAGGAGTTGAGTACCACATCACGACTAGCCTGGCGATCATGATGATGAAGTTTGACGCCATTTTCTCTGATCATCCACCTGAACCACTTCGTGACCAATGCGTTGCTCTCAAGAAAGCTCTCCACGACTGTAGCCAAGACATGGTTGATATCTACAACGACATCCGGTCCTCGTACTCAGAAAATCCCCATGAGAAAGAAGATGACAACATCGGCGAGCTCGCTCAATTTCTCAACCAGTACCTCGAGCAAGTGGAAAGTCTTTTGCATCTCATAGGTGCCTGCCGTTCAGCTGACTGGGAAGGTTACCTGGCTGCCTTAGAGAACCTCATCAAGTATTTCTTCGCGTGCGATCTCCTGAATTATGCTCGCCTAATGCCAGTCCATCTTGCACAAATGAATGCTCTGGAAGAGGATGATCCAGTTACGTGGGAGGCCCTGAAATCAGGAGACTTCGTTGTGGCAAAATCAGAAGTTCCCTTCACTCATCTTTTCACCGACCAGGCCCTGGAGCAAGAGATCAAAGGGTTGAAGCGTCATGGCGGGATGGTTGGATTGAGCCAAGACAAAGCTGCCCTAGACCGACTTCTTACTACCACACCTCACCTCGCTCGTATAGTGAAGCAGTATCTCAACAGTTTCCCTCAAGCCTCTAAATCTACTGAGCGAAGTGAACATTACCAGCTTTCGGGACAAGTTGCAGCGAGATCGAGAGAAAACGCTCTGAAGATCCGTCACTCCATCGAGTTGCATTGCGCGGGCAATCCGTTTACAGTAAAGCCTGCTTTGAAGAGCCTGGTGTCTTCAGCCCTTGTTCCAGAAGATGCGAAAGACGATATCTTGTGATTTGCAGGGAAGGGACAGAAATGTTTTAACGATTTCGTTCAAGACAGATTACTGCCCACATCAACACTTTCGGTTTGGGACCCAATGAAGAAACTGAAGCTAAAAACCTTTTCGAACTTGATGGAGAAAACTAAAGTTCACGTTGGTGATAAGGTCATCAAGTTGCGTGAAGATCGTGAACTGCTCGGCAGATTTCTTATCATCCAAAGAAGCCGGCCTCAGCTGGTGCCAAAACTAGAAGAGACAATCGGAGAGTATGAGATGTCAGTGCTACCCCGCTCCCTTTGCGCTGTTGATGGGTCTCTGTACATTCCGACGGACAAGGCCAGTCTGATGCATGCCGTTGAAGGGGCGAAGGGGCAACCACTTCAATCACCTCCTCTTCTCGATATATCTCCGGCGGATGGTCCATCGCGAGTTCTTGTCATTGACGCCATGGCTGTGGTTCAGAGTATGAAGAAAACAACGATAATGCGAAAGCTATCGGACCTCCAAGACGCATTTATCAAGCGGATTGAGTACATGATGGCAGGCTACAATGAGGCTCGAGTGGTATTTGATCGTTATCTGGATCAAACTCTGAAGAACAAGACGCGCCAGAAGAGAAGTAAGACCTCCACAGAATATGCCATCCACCCAGATACGAAGCTCACAATGTCTCCAAAGGAGATTCTGTCTGCATCAAGTTCTAAGAGTAAACTGACTTCTATGTTCGCTCAGGGTTTGTTGGAACACTTCTCTGGTAACAATTCCTTCAAAGTAGTCGTCGTGTACAACACCAAGATCAAGGGTCACAATTTTGAAGAAGATCATTCACACGAAGAAGCTGATACACTGATACCTCATCAAGTCTTGGCTTCTATCGCTGAAAGTGCTGAGAGATACATATGTGTTTGGTCACCCGACACAGACGTCCTCACGCTTCTCCTGGACCTGGTCTCTTGTGGTCGTCTTGGAGCTCAAGTTCGTTTAACTGGTAAGTTAACTGGTGAATTTTTTAACTGGTAAGGGAACGAAGTTCCGCAAAATTGATGTTGTGGACCGAGTTGGAGTAATAGGTCTTCGGAAATGTCAAGGACTGATTGGACTCAACAATTTCTCTGGCGCTGACTGGGGTGGGAAATTCATGGGAATCACCAAGAAGACCTGGGTTGGTGCCTACATGAAGCTTGATGAAGATGATCCTGCCATCAGCTGCTTCCGGGAGCTTGGTGAGGGTCCTATCCTGACCACGCTGACGAATGGTGAACTGCCCTCTCAGGTCAAGGATTTGGAGAAGTTTGTCTGTCGCATATACTGCTCGACCGGTCCTACAACCCTACCGGCGCTTAGATGGGAACTATTTCGGTCAAAAAACTTAGAGGGAGAGATGTTACCTCCTACTCGCGCTGCGTTATTGCCCCATATCCATCGCGCAAATTACATCGCCATGCGGGATAAATCATATACTACAAACTGCCCGACTCTGCCTTCTATTGAACAAAATGGATGGACTGTAAAGAAAGGTCTATATGTTCCGGTGGGATGTCTCAACCTCCCTGCCCCAAAAGCTGTGATTGAGCTTACGAAATGTAAATGTAAATCAAGCTGCAAAGGCAGATGCAGTTGTTGGAAGAACGGTCTTCCATGCACTCCTCTATGTAAATGTTATGTCGATAACTGTGTAAATTTGGTCAGAAATGATATACATAGCGAAGACGTTGACGAATAATCCGTCCAGTAGTTTAGTTTGCATGATTCTCGGATGTGTTATCTTGAGAATTTAGAGGAATTGTGTTACATCATTACATACTTGTGTAAACAAAAACATTTTGTGACATTAAACAAGCTAAATACACATAGTTCTGTATTTATATCATTTGTAAGACTTTTGCTATTTCGGTTGTAGCGGTTCCCGCTGAATGTACACAATTGCCTTGTACCTGCCAGGACGCGGCCAGGGCACGATCGCCATGCCGGGCTCGTCCGGACGGGCCCAGACGCGCCTCTCCTGGGCATGCCCGGACTCGCTGTTCCCGGGCACGCCCGAACCTCCCGGGCATGCCCGGTCTCGTCTTTCCCGGGCATGCCCGCTCTCGCCTTTCCAGGGCTCGCCCAGAGCGCCCGGGCACGCCCAGCCTCGACTTGCCAGGCTGCGTCCAGGACGCCCGGGCATGTCCAGACTCGCCTTTCCAGGGCTCGCCCAGAGCGTCCGGGCATGCCCGCTCTCGCCTTTCCAGGGCTCGCCCAGAGCGCTCGGGCACGCCCAGCCTTGACTTGCCAGGCCGCGTCCAGGACGCCCGGGCATGTCCAGACTCGCCTTTCCAGGACTCGCCCTTGACACCCGGGCATGCCCGGTCTCGGTTTTCCCGGGCAAACGCCCGGGCATAAATGTGTATATATATTGCTGCCCGATAAACGGGCTTTTCAGAATACCTGAGCTGTTTTGTTTCAATAAAGCAACTCGGACGAATTCCGTCTTTGGTCGCGTCAATTCTTTCGACTCGTGTTGGAGCGCAGCTCCTTCACTGGTGACCTACCGACATGGACACGGCAGTGACTCTTAAACTGCCTACCTTCTGGGAGGCTCACGCAGCTGTTTGGTTCGCCCAGGCGGACTCCCAGTTCGCCCTGCGAGGCATCACCGCGGACGACACCCGCTTCCACCACGTCGTGGCAGCGCTCGGTTCCGCTACCGCGGCCCACGCCCTGAGCCTCCTCGAGCACCCGCCGGCTGCCGACAAGTATGACGTGCTGAAGACGCTCCTCCTCGAGGCTTTCGCCCTCTCACCGGCGGCACGCGCACGGCGCCTGCTTGACCTGCCCAAGCTCGGCGACACGCGCCCGCCCGAGCGCATGGACTATATGCTCTCGTTACTCGGTAAGCACTCTCCGGATTTTCTGTTCCGCGAGCTGTTCCTTCGCCAGCTGCCTCACCCGGTACGCCTCGCCCTGGCTGGCACGTCGATCACCGATCCCCGCGCCCTCGCCAGGGAAGCCGATAAGATCTCCTCGGCGGGCCAACACATCGGCGCGGCTACCTGGAGCCTGCCGCCGTCCGAGGCGACGCCCACGATGCCCGAGCGCCCTGCGCGGTTGGAGGCCGAACTGCCGGTGCAACTGGCGGCCGCCACGCCGCGCCGACCGCTTCCGACACGACGGCCGGGGCCTCCACCTGACCAGGCGTGGTGTTATTACCAAGCCAGGTTCGGACACAAGGCTCGGACATGCCGACCTCCATGCACTTTCGGCAAGTCGGGAAACGGCCGGGCCGGCGTTCATTCCCAGCCATGAGCGCCGGCCACTCGGGCAACTTGCTTTTTATTCGGGACAAAGCGTCCGGGCGGCGTTTCCTTTGTGACACCGGTGCCCAACTGAGCGTCATACCCGCCTCCGAGCAGGACAGGTGGGACGCCGTTTGCGGCCCCTCTTTGGTCGCTGCTAATGGCTCGGCCATACGCACTTTCGGCCTGCGCGACGTCACCCTCTGCTTCGGCAGCCAGCGCTTTCAGTGGACCTTTGTGACCGCCTGCGTCCCCATGGCTTTGCTGGGCGCCGACTTCCTCTGCGCGCACGGGCTGCTGGTCGACGTCAAACGTCGTCGCCTTGTCAACGCCGAGACCTTCAGCTTCCTGGCGTGCACGATGAGCAGCTCCGCGCCGACCGAACTGGCATGCGCCCTCCCGACGGCGAACGAGTTCGCTCGCCTGCTCGCGGAATCCCGGCTCTCACGCGGCCGACGTTTTCGGCCGTCGCAGTGTGGCATGGGATCGAGCACCACATACCCACTACGGGCCCGCCAGTCTACGCCAGGGCCCGCCGCCTCGACCCGGCCAAGCTCGCCGTGGCAAAGGCAGAGTTAGACGCGTTGGAGCACCTCAGCATCGTGCGGCGCTCCAATAGCGCGTGGGCCTCACCACTGCACATGGTGCCAAAGCCGGGGGGCGGATGGCGCCCGTGTGGCGACTACCGCCGCCTCAACGACGCTACCACCCCCGACAGGTGCCCGATCCCGCACATCCAGGACTTTTCCGCCCGTTTGGTGGTACGGGTCATATTTTCCAAAATTGACCTGATACGGGGATACCACCAGGTACCTGTCCGGGCGGCCGACGTCCCAAAGACGGCCGTCATCACGCCGTCCGGCCTGTTCGAATTTTTGAGGATGCCGTTTGGCCTCAAGAACGCGGCCCAGGCGTTCCAGCGCTTAATGGACGGCGTGCTGCGCGACCTGCCATTTCTTTTCGTCTATCTGGACGACATCCTCGTCGCCAGCACGTCCTGCGCCGATCACCTCCTCCTCCGATATCCGACATCACCTCCGACATCCGACAGCACGTCCTGCGCCGAGCACCTCCGACATCAAGAAACATTAATCTTGGGGTTAATTCAACATTTGGTTGGTCAGAACTTAAGAACACCAATTTATCATTAAATATCAATAACTTTTCTTTCACAAGATGGAACTGTGCTGGTTCTTCTGTTGGAATGAGACCTGCTCTGGTTTTTGAACCCTTCAAATATTCATTGTTTTGAAGAGCTTCTACAATATAATTGGAAAGTTTATTTACCTTCTCAAGATGCCGAAATAATCCTTCATCATCATATTCTAATTCTCCAAGTTCTTGCTCTGTCATTTGACTAAAATCTTTGAGCATTTGAAATTTTTTCGGAGTAAATTCTACTGTGGGAACTGTAGGTGAAATCGTTTGTTGAGTTTTTAAAAGTGGTTTAAAAAATTTCTCTTGTTTTCTTTCAAAGGCTTCTTCACCAGTTAGTTTCTGTTTCCTTTTCTTCTTTATGTCTCCCTGTTGCTTTACAACTTTTGAAACCAACTCTTGATGTTCTTTAAACTTTCTTACTCTTTCTTCGGTATTCATTTTCTGTATTTATTTATCGAAAAATATCATTTAGTATCTCATCTTGTTTCACAACAATATATTTATATTTTCCAATCGTGTGTTTCATATTATTTTCAAATTCCTTCTTACTACATAATGTAGAACAATTATCTCTCCAAAAATTATTTGTATCTATTGAATTTAACTTAAATAAAATAAAAATATTAGCATTGTTTCTTATTGAGCGCCGAGGGAGTTGAAAATATGACTGACTAAGATAAATACAATTACAAGAAGAATGTCTCCCTCTTGTATAGTAGCTATCCATTACTGTTTGGTTTCTCTCATCAACACAATCATCAAAGATAACGAGGTTCTTTTTTGATTTATCTAAACCTTGAGGTGAAGGTATATCATCCGTATTATCACTGAGAATACAAGTTATGGGTTTTGGTTTTGATTTTGATTTCTGTGTATCACAAAATAATTGTATCATATCATCAATATTATAATCATTTAGTTTGTTTTGAAGTTTAAATAAACCGATAATGTCTTCCTTTTTAAGACCCGCATTAAAACCCTGTGAGAGTAGTTGATACTCGGGTTGAAAACTTGACTTTGTAAAAATTATTAAATTATCATAATCTAAAAAATTAGGACTAAGGAGCATCTTTAAAAGTAAACAGGTTTTTCCACATCCGCTTGAACCGACTATTAGACATCTCAATGAATTTGGAAGATTTTTATGGTTATTAAATTTTATCTTATTTTCCCAAACGGGTAAAAAATCATTCATTTATATATTTGGAAAACAAGTCATCTAACTTTTTTTGAGTTTTTTGAGAAACTCTATATTTTATCCTGAGTTCAGGTTTAATTTCAAAATAATCCATTATTTTGTTTATGTAGTATCTTGTATTAACATTTCCATTAAAATTATTTTGAATAATAAATATTATTAAACCCTTATACATTTCCTCAATACAAATAGTCTCTTCCCTTGTAAGAAATGGTGTATTATCACCATAATACTTAACATTCATCTCTCTTATTAATCTTGTAAAGTAATTCATTTTTGGTTCTAATTTAAAAGAGTTATATATTTTTCTATATTTTTTATTATCATTAATTAAAATTAAATCACAGAAAATACATTGTTTATATGAACCCTCATTATTAAGCCCTATTCTACCACAATGGTGGCAGATTTCTAATTTATCATATGGAGAGTCTGGAAATTCTAAATATCCTTCAGAATTTATCATATTTATAAAGTTAAATTATACTTAAAACAAAGTGCCTTTTTTAGAGGCTTTTTTAAAGATGAAACTGTGCTTAAAGTAAAACACAAAAGACAAATTTCAATCAATCTCTACTTCGGTGGAAGATATAGAAAAATATGTCAAAGATGTTAAATTGAACAAAGATAAATATGGAAATTTTTGGATTAAACCCATAATGGAGAATAACATGTGTCCTTTTATTAAATTTACGGGACAAGCTATGTTAATTAATAACTCTATTAAAGTAAATTTGACAAAAGTTTCTCCACTACTACTAACAATTTACTCAAAGCTTGAAAAGGTCATTGATAAAGAAGCTTTGAAAATGAATGATAAGACCATCAACGATTCTAGAGGAAACATTTGTATATTCTTTAATAGACCCAAAGATGTGGGTGAAATTAATAATATGAATATTAGTGGTGAACTATCATTCCGTACTCTGATTATTAGAGATTATTTGAAAATAACATTTAATGTAAAAAATATTGTGGTTATTAGTTCTAATGAAAGAAAATATATAGATATTGATGGAAGTTTAATGGTATGTAAATGAGTGATATTAACAGTCAATACTCTGAGAGTTATTATACTGAGAGTCTAGGATCTGAAGATAGTTATGATACTAATAGTTTGTGTTCAAATGATAGTTATGAGAGTAGCTTTATTGATGACTCAGATAGTGAAATTGAAATTGATGAACTAGAGTATCTAAACTTTCTGGCTAATACATAGACGCTTTACTTTAAGTAAAGTTATATACATAAAACGTGTTGAAAAGCTCAAAGGTGTTTTACTTTAAGTAAAGTTATATACATAAAACGAGTTGAAAAGCTCAAAGGTGTTTTAATTTAAGTAAAGTTATATACATAAAACGAGTTGAAAAGCTCAAAGGTGTTTTACTTTAAGTAAAGTTATATACATAAAACGAGTTGAAAAGCTCAAAGGTGTTTTACTTTAAGTAAAGTTATATACATAAAACGAGTTGAAAAGCTCAAAGGTGTTTTACTTTAAGCACAGTTTCATCTTTTAAAAAGCCTCTAAAAAAGGCACTTTGTTTTAAGTATAATTTTACTATATAAATAAATATGATCAAAGCAACGTATTGCGACGTTTGTGAACAAGAATATAAACAATACAAAAGACACCTTAAAACTAACAAACACACATTTAATCTACTTCACCTACTATCTCCTATTCAGAAGGAAACAAAACACTGTTCTGCATGTAATAAAAATATCCTCAAGAAAGGCTTCGAAATACATCTTAAAACAATTGTACATTTATCAAATTTTATCACAACTAAAAACTCTGATGGCGCATTCAAAGGACATAATAAAATAAGAGTCTTTAACTTCAAACCTCCTGAACCAGAGTCTATAGTTGATGCTGTAGAAATAGTTAAACCTGCTGTTCAAACATTGATTGAAAAAACACTAAAAGAAATGGAACCACTTAAATTTTATATGGGAGTAAAATTAGAAATGACAAAGGATGAAGGAGTTATAGATACACCATATATGAGAACTGAGCCACACCTTATATCTTCATATCAAGATTTTAAAACATCAGGAGTCTATGATGAACTTATTAAACAAGAGCAAGATGTGGATAATTCAATCGTAGGAAGTGGATTCAATATAGGAAAAATTATTTACATAGACATTCATATTCTTAAATCAGATCCTCTAAAAGCTTCTTCCTACATTGATTTACCCAGTGTTATCAAAAATAGAAAAGCAGTTATCAATATCAAAAATAAAGACAATAAATGTTTTCTCTGGTCTATTCTAGCACACTTACATCCTCCACATTTTCATGATGAAAGAGTATCTCATTATAAAAAATATGAGAATACATTAAATATGAAAGATCTAAAGTTTCCTATGGCTTTAAATGATATTCCTAAATTTGAAAAGATAAATAATTTATCAGTTAATGTTTATGGTCTAACAGAAACAAACAACATTCAGGTTTTAAAGCTTTCTGACAATTGTAAACAAACTCATATTAATCTTCTATATTTTAATTCAGAGGAAAATTCACATTATACATACATTAAAGATATTGCTAAATTAATAAAACCACAAGTATGTAAAAGAACAAATAAAATATATATTTGTTTGCGTTGTCTTAACTTCTTCCATACACAAGAAAGATTAGATAAACATTCAAATTATTGTGGTGAACATAAATCAACGGTAATCAATATGCCTAAAGAAGGCTCAAAGATCACATTCAAAGATGAAAAGAAAAAGATCAAACATCCATTTGTTATATATGCTGATTTTGAAAGTATTCTAGAAAAAATAGATACTGCTTCTCCAGATCCAAAAGAATCATACACAAATAAATATCAAAAACATACTCCTTGCGGTTTTTGTTATTATATCAAATCATCCGTTGGTGATAAATATAACAAGTTAGAGGAGTATAGAGGCTCAAATACCCCAGAGGAGTTTGTGAAACGACTAGAAAAAGACTGTGTCCGATTAACCAAGATAATGAGAGAAACTAATAAACCAATGTCCTTGACGTGTGAACAGAAAAGGGAATTTAGAAAAAACAATGTTTGTCATATTTGTGAGGAAAAAATTGGTGAAGGTCTAAAGGTTAGAGATCATTGTCATCTCACTGGTAAATATAGAGGTCCAGCTCATCAAAGTTGTAATATTAATTATCAACTCCCCTCTTTCATTCCTGTCTTTCTTCATAACAACGCTCATTATGATACGCATCTATTTATTAATGAACTTTCAAAGACATCTGGACACATTTCAGCAATTCCTAACACGGATCAGAAATACATTTCATTCACAAAAACAATTCACACATCTCCTATTACTCATATCAGATTTCTTGATACATTTAAATTCATGGCAAGTCCATTGACTAACTTGGTTCAAAATCTAAAAGAGTTTCCATGTCTTTCAGAGTATTTTTCAGATAAAGATTTTCTAACACAAAAGGGAATTTACCACTATGACTATATGGACTCATTTGAGAGATTCAATGAAACACAACTTCCTTTAAAAGAAAATTTCGATAACAAATTAAACAACAGTCATATATCTGATAAAGATTATGTACACGCACAAAATGTTTGGGAAAAATATAACATCAAGAATCTTGGCGAGTATCACGTTTTGTATCTCAAAACTGATGTGCTTTTATTGGCCGATGTATTTGAAGCCTTTAGATCTGTTTGTCGCACTGGATATGGATTGGATCCTGGTCACTACTACACAGCACCTGGATTGGCTTGGAGCGCGATGTTGAAAATGACAAAACAAGCTTTGGATTTGATAACCGATGTCGATATGCTTTTGATGATTGAAAAGGCAAAAAGAGGTGGAATTTCACAAGTATCTCGAGCAGATACGCAAAAGCAAATAACAAATATCTTCCAAATTATGATTCAACGAAAGAGAGTTCTTACTTGATGTACTATGATGCAAACAACTTGTATGGCTGGGCAATGTCTCAAGCTCTTCCTTATGGGAAACTAAGATGGGTAAAGGAAAAAGACTACACAAAAGTTTTACAAGATGTATGTATCTCTACACAAAAAGAATTGGATGATTCAAAGGTTGGTTATTATTTTGAGGTCGATTTAAAATATCCTGAAGAACTTCATATCAAACATAAAGATCTTCCATTTGCTTGTGAGAAAGAAAGTCCAAAGAAAGAATGGTTGAGTGATTATCAACGATCGTTTGATATAGGTGAATCAACAGAAAAATTACTTACTACATTATATAACAAGAAAAATTATGTACTACACCAAAGAAATTTGCGACAATATTTATCACAAGGTCTAAGAGTAGAGAAGATCCACAGGGTTCTAAAGTTCAATCAAAGTCATTGGTTAAAGGGGTACATTGATTTTAATACACAAAGAAGAACAGAGTCAAAAACAAATTTTGAGAAAGACTTTTATAAATTGATGAATAATGCGGTCTTTGGTAAGACCATGGAGAATGTGAGGAAAAGACAAAATATCAGACTAGCAACATCTTGGGAACAAGCATCAAAATTAATTAATAGACCGAGTTTTACTAGAGCTGAGGTCTTTACTGAGAACTTTTGTGCGATCCATTTGGTTAAAGAGAGTATTGAAATGGACAAACCTATTTACATTGGAACATCAATTCTTGACTTGTCAAAGTCATTAATGTATGATTACTTTTATATTAATCTAAAATCAAAGTATAAGGATAATGTGTCATTGTTGTATATGGATACTGATAGTTTTATTTTGAAAATTAATACTGATGATGTTTATTCAGACATGAAAAAGGACATTAATATCTATGATACAAGTAATTACAGTCCAGAGAGTGAGTTGTTCTCTTCTAAAAATAAAAAGGTGATTGGAAAGTTCAAGGATGAATTGGGAGGAAATGTTATGAGTGAATTTGTGGGATTGAGGTCGAAGGCTTATGCTTATAAATACATTGTGAATAACGTTGAAAAGACTGATAAGAAGTTAAAAGGTGTAAAGAAAATGTCATTAAAGAAACAATAAACTTTAAGGATTATTATAACTGTTTAACAACAAAGAAAGAAGAGTTTAGAAAGATTAATGGAATAAGAAGCTATAAACATCAATTATATTCAGAAGAGGTGAATAAGAAAGCATTGGGGGCTTTTGATGATAAGAGGTTTATTTTAGAAAATGGAATTGATAGTCTCCCTTATGGTTATATAAGTATATAAGTGATAAGATATATAAGTGATAACTGATAATATATATAAGTGATAAGATATAAGTGATAAGATATATAAGTGATAAGATATATAAGTGATAAGATATATAAGTGATAAGATATATATAAGTGATAAGATATATATATATAAGTGATAAGTTAAAAAGGGGGGTTAGGGATTTTAACGGGCTACCGCCACCTTTTTTCTATTATATAAATGATAGAACCAAGTATCAACCAGACTAAAGAGTGGAGGTGTAATCAACCTTGGTATATAAATGGAAAACACAACGAATGTGAAAAATATCAGATTCAAGAGGTTGAGAGAATCACTGGTCAGAAGGTTCTCAAGACGGATAAACGTATTCATTTGTTAAGTGGGGTAATGGAGGGCGGGAAGAAAAATATATTAGAGTGGAGTGATAACTTTAATGGTTATCAATCGGATAATAAATATTATAATTTTAAAATGGTATGTGGGAGAGGAGGAGGTCAAACAAGAACCCTCCGTGAAACATACCACTCTATACTTTCACAACAAAAGGTTAAGGAACCTGTATACTTTATAAATATACTTGATGGGGATGAGTTCTATAGGAGAATGGAACTCTTAAAAAAGGTAGAAAGAGATAATATATTTATAGGCTCATTAGTAGAGTGGTCTAAGGAACTACATTAAGGGGCTAGTGGGGGGAATAGGGTAAAAATTACATGTAAGTGAGAAGGATCATAGGTTCATAATCATAAGGCTAGAAGGATTATAGGTTCATAAAGGAAGAAAATCATAGGTTCATAAGGTGAGAAGGATTATAGGTTCATAAGGTGAGAAGGATTATAGGTTCATAAGGCGAGAAGGATTATAGGTTCATAAGGTGAGAAGGATTATAGGTTCATAGAGGGAGAAATAGAGGTGTTTATGATTTTTGAAAAAGACAAGGGGGTAAATGACATTAGATAGGGATTTCCCATGTTAAACGGAGGTGTCCCAGAAGCAACATTTATCACCTACTTTCGATATATCATTTCATTTTTAACAGTCGCTAACACAGTTTTACACTCGGTTGAAAAAAACGGGAAGAGAATCCCATGAAAGTTTCCGTGTGTAGAACGAAATGATTTCTCAAAGGCCTGTAAAATAAAGCCCATTCATTGAGTCACCCTCGCGATTTTATCTCGAATTCACCATCTGATTTAATTTTTATCGATGGTTTTGGACTCGGTGTCAGAAATAATTGAGAACATTCACGCACACACTGGAAAATGCCGAGATATATTTATAAAAATCGCGGCACGGTTGGTCATACACCGCCTAAAATAACAGAACGGAAAATGGCGAGATATATTTATAATTTGTGTCGGACGTTTCCATTTGATGACAATCGTCACGATGAAATATTTAATTTATACGTCGTCACAATAATGTGGCGAGAGGGGCATAGCTTCATTCATGTATCGCCACAGACAGGAAATTGCCGACAGATATTTCTTCGTTATTATTTCATTCATCAATATTATACGGAAGTAAAGGTAATCCTGTTTAAACTGGCATTCATTCCAGCGAGGGGTTGGAGAGGAGCGAGGGGTTGGAGAGGAGCGAGGGGTTGCAGAGGAGCGAGGGGTTGGAGAGGAGCGAGGGGTTGGAGAGGAGCGAGGGGTTGGAGAGGAGCGAGGGGTTGGAGAGGAGCGAGTATGTTGGAGAGGAGTGAGGGATTGGAGAGGAGCGAGGGGTTGGAGAGTGAGGGCCGATTGAAGAGGAGAGTGAGGAGCGATTGGAGAGGAGAGAGGTTGGAGAGGAGTGAGGGGTCGGAGAGGAGCGAGGTGTTGGAGAGTGAGGGATGATTGGAGAGGAGAGTGAGGAGCGATTGGAGAGGCGTGTGAGGCGCGATTGGAGAGGGGGGTGAGGAGCGATTGGAGATGAGTGTGAGGAGGTATTGGGGAGGAGTGTGAGGAGGTATTGGGGAGGAGTGTGAGGAGGTATTGGGGAGGAGTGTGAGGAGGTATTGGGGAGGAGCGAGGGGTTGGAGAGGAGTGAGGGGTTGGAGTGGAGCGAGGGGTTGGAGAGTGAGGGCCGATTGGAGAGGAGAGTGAGGCATGATTGGAGAGGCGAGTGAGGCACGATTGGAGGAGTGTGAGGGATTGGAGAGGAGTGTGAGGGATTGGAGTGGAGTGTGAGGAGGTATTGGAGTGGAGTGTGAGGAGGTATTGGAGTGGAGTGTGAGGAGGTATTGGAGAGGAGTGTGAGGAGGTATTGGAGAGGAGTGTGAGGAGGTATTGGAGAGGAGTGTGAGGAGGTATTGGAGAGGAGTGTGAGGAGGTATTGGAGAGGAGTGTGAGGAGGAGTGGGATTGGAGAGACGTGAGGGTGGAGAGAAGAGAGTGTCAGGTGGAGAGAAGTGAGGGGTCATATATTATGTGAAATAAATAAATTGTGTTCATTACACCATTTCTGGATCTGATGAATTGCCAGTAACCATTTTGTAAAATTGAATGTGCAGCATCTAACTCAATATGTCGAAATGTCACACACGTCCATGCCCGTGGGATTCCCACGGGTGACCCCACTAGTTTGTAAACATTTTCCATGGATGGAAATCTTTCTTCGATATTAAATGCTTTTAATTCCTTTCATTCACTTGCACATATTTGCCTTGAATGTACTTGTTGCATTTATTTATGTCAATGATCGAAATAATGAAGTAGTTGTCGTATATGTATATTGTCATTGTTATTTGGATGACAGTGATTGATATATTAAATCTTACCAACCCTTGTAAAATAAATCTGAATTAAAATAATTAATATCTGATGTTGATTTACATGATTATTTTTATCTCAATGGTATTTATGCAGTATATTTTTTAATGAAATAGTATAACAAAGATGATATGCTTTACTCTTATTGGTTTTTCTTTTTTTTCTTTTATAGGAAAACTGTGCCCGTAAACCACCAGCAGCCCGATATTTCAAGGCTATTAATACGGAAAATCTCCCAAATCAGGATGCAAGCAGCCAGCAACCAGATCATCCTCATGCCCAGTCTTCATCATCAGCTACAATTAAGGATCACCCCTATGCAGTCATGGATTCACCACGGAAGATAAAGCGTAAGCTTGATGAAGTAACTTACAAATTAGAGAAATGCAACAAGAAGCTGAAGGTTCAACAGCAGAAGTCAAGACGCCTGAAACATAAAGCCAAATGTCTAAGTGGCATCGTCAATACCCTGAAGAGCCAGAATTTAATTTATTTTAGTTGTGCAGAAATGCTTGAATCCACATTCAGTGGAGTGCCGAAAGACGTCATGAAGCGCATTCTGAACAAACAAAAAAACAAGAAAGGTAATCTTGCTTATCCAGAGGAACTGAGAGCGTTTGCTATGACTCTTCAATTCTACTCATCGAGGGCACATGACTTTGTCAGACAATCGTTTGATCTCTGTTTGCCTCATCCGCGATAGATAAGAGAATGGTATGCATCCATCGATGGTGAACCAGGTTTTACCAAGCCTGCCTTTGCCGCCCTTCAAGCCCGTGTGAATGACAACACGACAAAGGGGAAAGATACAATCTGTACCGTAATGATGGATGAGATGGCTATCAGAAAACATGTGGAATTTGCCAACAACAAATTTGAAGGTTATGTTGACATTGGAACTAGGAACTTGTGATGATTCCACCACCATTGCAAAATATGCTTTTGTAATCATGGCTGTTTCCGTCAACGACTCTTGGAAAATACCACTGGGGTACTTTTTCATCAATGGCATGAGTGGAGAGGAACGTGCAAATCTTGTGTCTGAATGCTTCCATCGACTTCATACTGTTGGAGTTAGAGCAGTGTCCCTGACTTGTGACGGGCCGTCATGTCATTTTACCATGATGAAGACACTTGGCGCAGACATGACAGTGACTACCTTGAGACCATCGTTTCCACACCCAGCAGATCCTTCAAAAAGCGTTCATGTCATGTTGGATGTGTGCCATATGTTAAAGTTTCTCCATTGACAGACAGACTCCATTGACAGACAGACTCACACTCCATTGACAGACTGTCATCATGCCAGTTGGCTGGGTGTGGGTACCTCTCTCACCAGCCATGGCTCCTCAGCAAAGGACTTCTGCGACTCACTGGGACTGACACAATCTGTCAATTTCCCGACCCGGATCTCAGTCAACGGAACATCTTCTCTTCTGGACTTGGTTATGACTAACTTCCCTGAAAATGTCTGCTGCTCTTCTTCTGCTCCGATCGGATCATCTGATCATGTCCTTGTTAAAGTGGACATCTCTCTGACCATCCTCAGGGAGCCTGCTCAGCGTCGACGAGTCTGGCATTTCACTCAGGCCAACTGGCACGGTCTTCAAGCAGCCATCAATCATCTGGACTGGTCTCCCATCTCTACCACCTCTGACATCAACTCATCCTGGGAATTCTTCCAAAGTAAATTGCTCTCTCTCATGCACAGATTTATCCCATCTCGTCTTCAGTTGTCATACCCTTCCTCCCGTCCATGGTACACGGAATCTTGTGGTGAGGCTGTTGCCCAGAAACAACTTGCCTTCGTCTCCTGGAAAGCAAATCCAACGGAAGGAAATCTCATTTCCTTTCACAAAGCCCGAAACAAGTGTGTGTCCACCCTCAGGAGAGCCAGGAAACAATATCTCTCCGTTCTCAAGACCGAACTCTCTTATCTGTCTCCCTCTTCCAAATCCTGGTGGCGTCTGGTCAAATCCGTTTCTGGTGTTTGTTCCCCCTCCATCCCCTCCCTTACCTCAAACGGCTACACAGCTGACTCCGCACGTGAAAAAGCTGAATGCCTCAACTCTGTGTTTGCCTCTAAATCTTGTGTCCCAAACCCATCCCTCTCTGTACCCACCATACCCAGTCGTACCCTGCTGCTCCTGGACTCCGTGTCCTTTCCTCCTGACAAGGTGGAAAAGTTTCTGTCAACCCTCGACTCTGATTCTGCAACTGGACCCGACGGCATCAGCCCACGGGTCCTAAAATCCTGCTCTGCTGCTCTATCTCACCCTCTCTCTGTTCTCTTCACCCTCTCTTTTGCTCAAGGTCAACTGCCATCTGCTTGGAAATCAGCCAACATCACCGCTTTGCACAAAAAAGGTGCAAAAACAGATCCTAGCAATTACAGACCAATCAGCCTTCTCCCAATTATCAGCAAAGTCATGGAATCCATCATTGCTTCTGATATGAAATCTTTCCTCTTCTCCAATGGCTTGATCTCTGATCATCAATTTGGTTTCAGACCAGGTCACTCTACTCTGGACATGCTGCTTCTGCTGTCTCAACAATGGATGGAGGTCCTCAATGCCAAACAGGAAATTAGAGCTGTCTCCCTCGACATATCACGTGCCTTCGACACGGTCTGGCACCCCGCTTTGCTCACCAAACTCTCCTCCTTTGGTATCCATGGAAATCTCCATGCATGGCTGGCGGACTTCCTCTCTAGTCGTCGTCAACGTGTGGCCCTGAATGGGTTTCTCTCATCTCCTCTTCCTGTTCAGGCTGGAGTTCCCCAAGGCAGTGTTCTGGGCCCCGTGCTTTTTCTGGTCTTCATCAATGATCTCTCTGACTCTCTCGAAAATCCTCTCTATCTCTTTGCTGATGACTCCACTCTCTGCCGCTCCATTCCTCTTCCCTCAGATCGGCAGTCTGCTGCCTCCTCACTCTCTGAAGACCTGGACAAAATCACAGACTGGTCAAACAAGTGGAACATGTCTTTCAATCCTGACAAATCTCACACTCTTACTATGTCTCTCCGAAAAGATCGACTGGACAACCCTCCCATCTACTTTCTCAACAATCCTCTCCAAGAAGTTCTGTCGCTCAAGATTTTGGGTCTCACTATCTGCCATGATCTTTCTTGGGAAAACCACATTTCCAAGCTGGCCTCCAAAGCCAGTCGCCGACTGGGCATCCTCCGTCGTGCGAAGTCCTTCCTCGGCACACCTGAGCTCCTCACCACATACAAGGCTTTCATCCGCAGCTCAATGGAATACTGTTCTCCCCTATGGGCCGGTGCTCCTGCCTCACACCTAGCTCGGCTTCACGCTGTTGAAACCAAAGCTTTCAGAATTATTGGAATCTCCCGCGATGAAGCTATCTCTGAGGGCCTTTCACTCACTCACCGCAGGCAGGTAGGTGGTCTTTCTGTCTTCTACCGACTCCTCTCCGGCCTTGCACCCCCAGCTCTCTCTGTGCTCTGTCCCCCAAATATTCCTACAGGTCGCACAAGATCTGCCAGCAACCCTCTGATGGTTAAACTGCCGAAATCTCGGCTCTCCGCTCACCTTCACTCTTTCATTCCTCTTTTCTCCCGCCTCTGGAACAAACTCCCTCACTCCCTTCAATCCCACTCCTCCCTCCAGGTCTTTAAAACAGCTGTTCACCACCATCTCTTATCTTCCCCCATCCAAAACCTTGATCTTTTCTACCCCCGCTAATTCACCCCAGATCCACCTTGTTTGAAATTCCAACTTCTTTCCTGGAAGTCCTGGCAGTGTCCATATGTTTTATACCTCTCCCACTGCCCCCTTCCCACGCCCCCCCCCCCAAAGCCCTCGCCCTCTCTCAGATCTCTCGATGTCTCCATGTCTCTCGGTCCCTGCTCTCAAATGTTGTGTTTGTGTCCTTCCCCCTCTCTCCCCATCTTGTCTACCGCTCCCTATGTTATATGTTTTATGTGTCGGTTTGTCTTTCTGTGTGATTAATGTTCGCTCTTTCACGAGCCTCGATATTGTATACAAAAAAAAAAAAAAAAAAAAAAAAGTTGCTGAGGAATTATTTCGCAGATGGGGAAATCTTGATAGATGACAAGGGAGAAAAAAATTAGATGGGAATACATCATAAAGCTGAACACTCTTCAGGAATCTGAGGGACTGCGTCTTGGCACAAAACTTCGTAGAGCCCACATGGACTGAAGAAAACAAAAAATGAAAGTAAACTTGGCAGCACAGGTATTTAGCTCCAATGTTGCAGATGCTATCGAGTTTTGCACCGATCACCTACAACTACCACAGTTTCAGGGTTCTGCACCTACTGTCAAGTTTCTTCGCACTGTTGATTCGATCTTTTATGTTCTTAACAGCCGAAATCCTTGCACTAAAGGTTTGAAGGCACCTATGCGGCGTTCAAACAACGATAGGAATTTGAAAATCCTGGAAGAAGGGTGTTCATGCCTCCTGAAAATAAAGGATGGATCAGGTAAACTAATGCATGCTGGTCCTAGAAAAACTGGCTTCATTGGCCTCGCAGCAAGCATGACCAGTGTATTAAACCTCTTCCAGGAACTTGTTGATGTGGAAAATCCACCGATGAACTACTTGCTCACATATAAGTTCAGTCAGGATAACATCGAGCTCTTCTTCTCAGCTGTCAGATGCAAAGGAGGATTTAATAACAATCCGACATGTCAGCAATTTAAGGCAGCGTTTAAGCGTTTGCTCATCAGACATAACATCAAGCGTGGCACTGGAAACTGCATAATATGCGATGATACATCCATTCTTGATGTACTACCAGATTCTACACATGTAAATGGAAATACGGTGAGCTTGTCATCCATCGGCGTAGCACGAAAGTATGACATGTATGAACGATACACACCACTTCAATCTGACCATGACTATGCAGATGTACCAAATTTCATGGAATTGTCATCCTACAAAGAGGCTGCAGTGAATTACATAGCTGGCTGGCTATGTTGTGAAAATGGCAAAGAAAAGTTTACATTGCCAAAAATGCACAAAAGCACTAATTGAAGCAAATGGTAACAGTCATCCATTTGTTGCACTGAAGAATAGAGGAGGACTTCAGAAACCATCTGCCAGTGTTGTGTCTGTGTGCATGGAAACTGAGAAAAGTTTCATGAGACTGCTTAAGTCATCAGGGGATAGACTACCACAAGGTGGTGGTATTTCATCTGCCATTGCATTAGCTGTACTTTGCGGAAGTGTAAATTTATCGAGTAATTTTTATGAGCTACAACCTGTAAAAATCATGTTTGGGACCTGCACACCTCGCGACCAAATTTTGTGTAGATTAATTATCGCTGGCACTCTGACCAAATTTGTTTGCTCGAGAAAGTAAATTCTTAGTAGAGGCAATGGTAGACCACATCTTGTCATGGTAAAATCATTTTATGACTGAGGGTAATATAATTACAGATAGGGTGTTTTTGAAATATAGTGTTGGATCGGGTCTTCCCAAATGATAAATAATTCTGTACAATGTCAAATAATGACTCAGGATATCTCGTTACGTTATGTCTTTAAAATATACTCAATTATATTTTATGAAATGTTTTTATTGAGTTCTATAAGTAAGTTGTAGAAGGATATTGTTTTCAAGGTAAATAATACAATTGACAGCTGGTGCCACGTTGTCTAACCAGGTTATCTGAAGTAATTATCATTCATTTAACTGGTTTACAATTTCCATTGTATTTGGTAAAACTTTTCGCACTTGTGTTAGTGTTGAAAAACCACTTTTCGCACTTGTGTTGGTGCAGGAAACCACTTTTTGCACTTGTGTTGGTGCAGGAAACAACTTTTGCACTTGTATTAGTGTGGAAAAAAACACTTTTTGCACTTGTGATAGTGTTGAAAAACCACTTTTCGCGCTTGTGTTAGTGTTGAAAAACCACTTTTCGCACTTGTGTTAGTGTTGAAAAACCACTTTTCGCACTTGTGTTGGTGCAGGAAACCACTTTTGCACTTGTATTAGTGTGGAAAAAACACTTTTTGCACTTGTGATAGTGTTGAAAAACCACTTTTCGCACTTGTGTTAGTGTTGAAAAACCACTTTTCGCACTTGTGTTGGTGCAGGAAACCACTTTGGCACTTGTATTAGTGTGGAAAAACCACTTTTCGCACTTGTGTTAGTGTTGAAAAAACACTTTTCGCACTTGTGTTAGTGTTGAAAAACCACTTTTCGCACTTGTGTTGGTGCAGGAAGCCACTTTTGCACTTGTATTAGTGTGGAAAAAAGACTTTTTGCACTTGTGATAGTGTTGAAAAACCACTTTTCGCACTTGTGTTAGTGTTGAAAAAACACTTTTCGCAATTGTGTTGGTGCAGGAAACCACTTTTGCACTTGTATTAGTGTGGAAAAATCACTTTTCGCACATGTGTTGGTGTAGGAAACCACTTTTGCACTTGTATTAGTGTGGAAAAAACACTTTTTGCACTTGTGATAGTGTTGAAAAACCACTTTTCGCACTTGTGTTAGTGTTGAAAAATCACTTTTCGCACTTGTGTTCGTGCAGGAAACCACTTTTCGCACTTGTATTAGTGTGGAAAAAACACTTTTCGCACTTGTGTTAGTGTTGAAAAACCACTTTTCGCACTTGTGTTGGTGCAGGAAACCACTTTTGCACTTGTATTAGTGTGGAAAAAACACTTTTTGCACTTGTGATAGTGTTGAAAAACCACTTTTCGCACTTGTGTTAGTGTTGAAAAACCACTTTTGCACTTGTGTTGGTGCAGGAAACCACCTCTGCACTTGTATTAGTGTGGCAAAACCACTTTTCGCACTTGTGTTAGTGTTGAAAAACCACTTTTCACACTTGTGTTAGTGTTGAAAAACCACTTTTCGCACTTGTGTTGGTGCAGGAAACCAATTTTGCACTTGTATTAGTGTGGAAAAAACATTTTTCGCACTTGTGTTAGTGTTGAAAAACTACTTTTCGCACTTGTGTTAGTGTTGAAAAACCACTTTTCGCACTTGTGTTAGTGTTGAAAAACCACTTTTCGCACTTGTGTTGGTGCAGGAAACCACATTTGCACTTGTAATAATGTTGAAAAAACACTTTTTCCACTTGTGATAGTGTTGAAAAACCACTTTTCGCACTTGTGTTAGTGTTGAAAAACCACTTTTCGCACTTGTGTTGGTGCAGGAAACCACTTTTGCACTTGTATTAGTGTGGAAAAAACACTTTTTGCACCTGTGATAGTGTTGAAAAACCACTTTTCGCACTTGTGTTAGTGTTGAAAAACCACTTTTCGCACTTGTGTTGGTGCAGGAAACCACTTTTGCACTTGTATTAGTGTGGAAAAAACACTTTTCGCACTTGTGTTAGTGTTGAAAAACCACTTTTCGCACTTGTGTTAGTGTTGAAAAACCACTTTTCGCACTTGTGTTGGTGCAGGAAACCACTTTTGCACTTGTATTATTGTGGAAAAAAGACTTTTTGCACTTGTGATAGTGTTGAAAAACCACTTTTCGCACTTGTGTTAGTGTTGAAAAAAACACTTTTCGCACTTGTGTTGGTGCAGGAAACCACTTTTGCACTTGTATTAGTGTGGAAAAATCACTTTTCGCACATGTGTTAGTGTTGAAAAACCACTTTTCGCACTTGTGTTAGTGTTGAAAAACCACTTTTCGCACTTGTGTTGGTGCAGGAAACCACTTTTGCACTTGTATTAGTGTGGAAAAAACACTTTTCGCACTTGTGTTAGTGTTGAAAAACCACTTTTCGCACTTGTGTTAGTGTTGAAAAACCAC
Organism: Myxine glutinosa; assembly: GCF_964187855.1. NCBI lineage: Eukaryota > Metazoa > Chordata > Myxini > Myxiniformes > Myxinidae > Myxine > Myxine glutinosa. Next base: position 72,144,874 of record NC_136272.1, on the reverse strand, counting down.
TTTTCGCACTTGTGTTAGTGTTGAAAAACCACTTTTCGCACTTGTCTTAGTGCTGGAAACCACTTTTGCACTTGTATTAGTGTGGAAAAAACACTTTTTGCACTTGTGATAGTGTTGAAAAACCACTTTTCGCACTTGTGTTAGTGTTGAAAAACCACTTTTCGCACTTGTGTTAGTGTTGAAAAACCACTTTTCGCACTTGTGTTGGTGCAGGAAACCACTTTTGCACTTGTATTAGTGTGGAAAAAACACTTTTTGCACTTGTGATAGTGTTGAAAAACCACTTTTCGCACTTGTGTTAGTGTTGAAAAACCACTTTTCGCACTTGTGTTGGTGCAGGAAACCACTTTGGCACTTGTATTAGTGTGGAAAAACCACTTTTCGCACTTGTGTTAGTGTTGAAAAACCACTTTTCGCACTTGTGTTGGTGCAGGAAACCACTTTTGCACTTGTATTAGTGTGGAAAAAAGACTTTTTGCACTTGTGATAGCGTTGAAAAAACACTTTTCGCAATTGTGTTGGTGCAGGAAACCACTTTTGCACTTGTATTAGTGTGGAAAAATCACTTTTCGCACATGTGTTAGTGTTGAAAAACCACTTTTCGCACTTGTGTTAGTGTTGAAAAACCACTTTTCGCACTTGTGTTGGTGCAGGAAACCACTTTTGCACTTGTATTAGTGTGGAAAAAACACTTTTTGCACTTGTGATAGTGTTGAAAAACCACTTTTTGCACTTGTGTTAGTGTTGAAAAACCACTTTTCGCACTTGTGTTGGTGCAGGAAACCACTTTTGCACTTGTATTAGTGTGGAAAAACAACTTTTCGCACATGTGTTAGTGTTGAAAAACCACTTTTTGCACTTGTGTTAGTGTTGAAAAACCACCTTTCGCACTTGTGTTGGTGCAGGAAACCACTTTTGCACTTGTATTAGTGTGGAAAAAACACTTTTCGCACTTGTGTTGGTGTTGAAAAACCACTTTTCGCACTTGTGTTAGTGTTGAAAAAACACTTTTCGCACTTGTGTTAGTGTTGAAAAACCACTTTTCGCACTTGTGTTGGTGCAGGAAACCACTTTTGCACTTGTATTAGTGTGGAAAAAACACTTTTTGCACTTGTGATAGTGTTGAAAAACCACTTTTCGCACTTGTGTTAGTGTTGAAAAACCACACTTTCGCACTTGTGTTGGTGCAGGAAACCACTTTTGCACTTGTATTAGTGTGGAAAAAACACTTTTCGCACTTGTGTTAGTGTTGAAAAACCACTTTTGCACTTGTGTTGGTGCAGGAAACCACCTCTGCACTTGTATTAGTGTGGCAAAACCACTTTTCGCACTTGTGTTAGTGTTGAAAAACCACTTTTCACACTTGTGTTAGTGTTGAAAAACCACTTTTCGCACTTGTGTTGGTGCAGGAAACCAATTTTGCACTTGTATTAGTGTTGAAAAACCACTTTTCGCACTTGTGTTAGTGTTGAAAAACCACTTTTCGCACTTGTGTTGGTGCAGGAAACCACATTTGCACTTGTAATAATGTTGAAAAAACACTTTTTCCACTTGTGATAGTGTTGAAAAACCACTTTTCGCACTTGTGTTAGTGTTGAAAAACCACTTTTCGCACTTGTGTTGGTGCAGGAAACCACTTTTGCACTTGTATTAGTGTGGAAAAAACACTTTTTGCACCTGTGATAGTGTTGAAAAACCACTTTTCGCACTTGTGTTAGTGTTGAAAAACCACTTTTCGCACTTGTGTTGGTGCAGGAAACCACTTTTGCACTTGTATTAGTGTGGAAAAAACACTTTTCGCACTTGTGTTAGTGTTGAAAAACCACTTTTCGCACTTGTGTTAGTGTTGAAAAACCACTTTTCGCACTTGTGTTGGTGCAGGAAACCACTTTTGCACTTGTATTATTGTGGAAAAAAGACTTTTTGCACTTGTGATAGTGTTGAAAAACCACTTTTCGCACTTGTGTTAGTGTTGAAAAAACACTTTTCGCACTTGTGTTGGTGCAGGAAACCACTTTTGCACTTGTATTAGTGTGGAAAAATCACTTTTCACACATGTGTTAGTGTTGAAAAACCACTTTTCGCACTTGTGTTAGTGTTGAAAAACCACTTTTCGCACTTGTGTTGGTGCAGGAAACCACTTTTGCACTTGTATTAGTGTGGAAAAAACACTTTTCGCACTTGTGTTAGTGTTGAAAAACCACTTTTCGCACTTGTGTTAGTGTTGAAAAACCACTTTTCGCACTTGTGTTAGTGTTGAAAAACCACTTTTCGCACTTGTCTTAGTGCTGGAAACCACTTTTGCACTTGTATTAGTGTGGAAAAAACACTTTTTGCACTTGTGATAGTGTTGAAAAACCACTTTTCGCACTTGTGTTAGTGTTGAAAAACCACTTTTCGCACTTGTGTTAGTGTTGAAAAACCACTTTTCGCACTTGTGTTGGTGCAGGAAACCACTTTTGCACTTGTATTAGTGTGGAAAAAACACTTTTTGCACTTGTGATAGTGTTGAAAAACCACTTTTCGCACTTGTGTTAGCGTTGAAAAACCACTTTTCACACTTGTGTTGGTGCAGGAAACCACTTTGGCACTTGTATTAGTGTGGAAAAACCACTTTTCGCACTTGTGTTAGTGTTGAAAAACCACTTTTCGCACTTGTGTTGGTGCAGGAAACCAATTTTGCACTTGTATTAGTGTGGAAAAAAGACTTTTTGCACTTGTGATAGCGTTGAAAAACCACTTTTCGCACTTGTGTTAGTGTTGAAAAAACACTTTTCGCAATTGTGTTGGTGCAGGAAACCACTTTTGCACTTGTATTAGTGTGGAAAAATCACTTTTCGCACATGTGTTAGTGTTGAAAAACCACTTTTCGCACTTGTGTTAGTGTTGAAAAACCACTTTTCGCACTTGTGTTGGTGCAGGAAACCACTTTTGCACTTGTATTAGTGTGGAAAAAACACTTTTTGCACTTGTGATAGTGTTGAAAAACCACTTTTTGCACTTGTGTTAGTGTTGAAAAACCACTTTTCGCACTTGTGTTGGTGCAGGAAACCACTTTTGCACTTGTATTAGTGTGGAAAAACCACTTTTCGCACTTGTGTTAGTGTTGAAAAACCACTTTTTGCACTTGTGTTAGTGTTGAAAAACCACTTTTCGCACTTGTGTTAGTGTTGAAAAAACACTTTTCGCACTTGTGTTAGTGTTGAAAAACCACTTTTCGCACTTGTGTTGGTGCAGGAAACCACTTTTGCACTTGTATTAGTGTGGAAAAAACACTTTTTGCACTTGTGATAGTGTTGAAAAACCACTTTTCGCACTTGTGTTAGTGTTGAAAAACCACACTTTCGCACTTGTGTTGGTGCAGGAAACCACTTTTGCACTTGTATTAGTGTGGAAAAAACACTTTTTGCACTTGTGATAGTGTTGAAAAACCACTTTTCGCACTTGTGTTAGTGTTGAAAAACCACTTTTCGCACTTTTGTTGGTGCAGGAAACCACTTTTGCACTTGTATTAGTGTGGAAAAAACACTTTTTGCACTTGTGATAGTGTTGAAAAACCACCTTTCGCACTTGTGTTAGTGTTGAAAAACCACTTTTCGCACTTGTTTTGGTGTAGGAAACCAATTTTGCACTTGTATTAGTGTGGAAAAACCACTTTTCGCACTTGTGTTAGTGTTGAAAAACCACTTTTTGCACTTGTGATAGTGTTGAAAAACCACTTTACTTTTCGCACTTGTGTTAGTGTTGAAAAACCACTTTTCGCACTTGTGTTGGTGCAGGAAACCACTTTTGCACTTGTATTAGTGTGGAAAAAACACTTTTCGCACTTGTGTTAGTGTTGAAAAACCACTTTTCGCACTTGTGTTGGTGCAGGAAACCACTTTTGCACTTGTATTAGTGTGGAAAAAAGACTTTTTGCACTTGTGATAGTGTTGAAAAACCACTTTTCGCACTTGTGTTAGTGTTGAAAAACCACTTTTCGCACTTGTGTTAGTGTTGAAAAACCACTTTTCGCACTTGTGTTAGTGTTGAAAAACCACTTTTCGCACTTGTGTTAGTGTTGAAAAACCACTTTTCGCACTTGTCTTAGTGCTGGAAACCACTTTTGCACTTGTATTAGTGTGGAAAAAACACTTTTTGCACTTGTGATAGTGTTGAAAACCACTTTTCGCACTTGTGTTAGTGTTGAAAAACCACTTTTCGCACTTGTGTTAGTGTTGAAAAACCACTTTTCGCACTTGTGTTGGTGCAGGAAACCACTTTTGCACTTGTATTAGTGTGGAAAAAAGACTTTTTGCACTTGTGATAGTGTTGAAAAACCACTTTTCGCACTTGTGTTAGTGTTGAAAAACCACTTTTCGCACTTGTGTTAGTGTTGAAAAACCACTTTTCGCACTTGTGTTAGTGTTGAAAAACCACTTTTCGCACTTGTGTTAGTGTTGAAAAACCACTTTTCGCACTTGTGTTAGTGTTGAAAAACCACTTTTCGCAATTGTGTTGGTGCAGGAAACCACTTTTGCACTTGTATTAGTGTGGAAAAATCACTTTTCGCACATGTGTTAGTGTTGAAAAACCACTTTTCGCACTTGTGTTAGTGTTGAAAAACCACTTTTCGCACTTGTGTTGGTGCAGGAAACCACTTTTGCACTTGTATTAGTGTGGAAAAAACACTTTTTGCACTTGTGATAGTGTTGAAAAACCACTTTTTGCACTTGTGTTAGTGTTGAAAAACCACTTTTCGCACTTGTGTTGGTGCAGGAAACCACTTTTGCACTTGTATTAGTGTGGAAAAACCACTTTTCGCACATGTGTTAGTGTTGAAAAACCACTTTTTGCACTTGTGTTAGTGTTGAAAAACCACTTTTCGCACTTGTGTTAGTGTTGAAAAAACACTTTTCGCACTTGTGTTAGTGTTGAAAAACCACTTTTCGCACTTGTGTTGGTGCAGGAAACCACTTTTGCACTTGTATTAGTGTGGAAAAAACACTTTTTGCACTTGTGATAGTGTTGAAAAACCACTTTTCGCACTTGTGTTAGTGTTGAAAAACCACACTTTCGCACTTGTGTTGGTGCAGGAAACCACTTTTGCACTTGTATTAGTGTGGAAAAAACACTTTTTGCACTTGTGATAGTGTTGAAAAACCACTTTTCGCACTTGTGTTAGTGTTGAAAAACCACTTTTCGCACT
>NC_136272.1:71965390-72139486 GCF_964187855.1 Myxine glutinosa | reverse complement strand
GTAATAAGAGAGCTAAATCTTGACCTATTTTTGAAATATCACGTATTACGGTACACAAGCAAGTTACCGAGTTAGTTGCCATGGTAACATAATTCAGCCAATCACAGCTGTGATTTAATCAGGTTGACATAATGTCATAAGGAATAGATATCTGCAATATGAAATATAAATGTCCAACGGTTTTTGAAATATCGAACGCACAAAAGTACATGGACGGGTGGTCGGTGGGTCAGTCGGTCAGACGGAGCTTATTTTAATGCCCACGTCCTAACCTTGACGGAGGAGCAAGGAACAATACATACTGGGGATAGGGAAACAGGAGGTAAAATAATTATCGTAAAATAATTATCGTGCTCTAAACGGCACGCTTTGCTGGGTTTAACAGTTTAGTTTAGTTTAGTTTAGTTTGGTTTAGTCACCCTCCACCCCAACACCAATTCCTCTTTCTTTAGTGACCCCCACTTCTCTCTTTCTTTAGTGACCCCCTCCCATGCCCCCCACTCCTCTCTTTCTTTAGTGACCCCACCCGGCCACCCCAAACCCCCACACCTCTCTTTCTTTAGTGACCGCCTCCATGCCCCCCACTCCTCTCTTTCTTTAGTGACTCCCCACCCAGCCACCCCAAACCCCCACACCTCTCTTTCTTTAGTGACCCCCTCCTCCTCTTTCTTAATCACCCCTCCCCCCCCTCGACCCCACTCCTCTCTTTCTTTAATCACCCCCCCCCCTCCACCCCCACTCCTTTCTTCTTCAATCACCAGCCCCTGACCCCACTCCCCTTTCTTTAGTCACCCCCACCCCCACTCTTCTTTTTTTTTAGTCAACCCACCCCCAACCCCCTCTCCTCTCTTTCTTTAATCACCCCCCCCTACCCCACTCCTCTCTTTCTTTAATCACCCCCCCCTACCCCACTCCTCTCTTTCTTTAATCACCCCCCCCCCCCCCGACCCCACTCCTCTCTTTCTTTAATCACCCCAACCCCTCCGCCCCCACTCCTCTCTTTCTTTAATCACCCGCCCCTGACCCCACTCCCTTTCTTTAGTCAACCCACCCCCAACCCCCTCTCCTCTCTTTCATTAATAATCACCCCTACCCCACTCCTCTCTTTCTTTAATCACCCCCCCCCCCTGACCCCACTCCTCTCTTCTTTAATCACCCCCCGACCCCACTCCCCTTTCTTTAGTCACCCCTACTCTTCTTCTTTAGTCACCCCCACTCTTCTTTCTTTAGTCAATCCACCCCCAAACCTCACTCTCTCTTTTCTTTAATCACCCCCCACCACCCCACTCCTCTCTTTCTTTAATCACCCCCCCACTCCTCTCTTTAATCACCCCCCCCCCACTCCTCTCTTTAATCACCCCCCCCCTCACTCCTCTCTTTCTTTAATCACCCCCCCACTCCTCTCTTTCTTAATCACCCCCCCCACTCCTCTCTTTAATCACCCCCCCCCACTCCTCTCTTCTTTAATCACCCCCCACTCCTCTCTTTCTTTAATCACCCCCCCCCCTCACTCCTCTCTTTAATCCCCCCCCCCCCCACTCCTCTCTTTCGTTAATCACCCCCCCCCACCCCTATCCTCTCTTTCTTTAATCACCCCCCCCCCACCCCAATCCTCTCTTTCTTTAATCACCCCCCCCCACCCCAATCCTCTCTTTCTTTAATCACCCCCCCCCCCCCTACAATCCTCTCTTTCTTTAATCACCCCCCCACCCCCAATCCTCTTTCATTAATCACCCCCCTGGCCCCCAATCCTCTTTATTTAGCCCCATCTCCCACTCTTTAGCCCCACCCTCCCCAGCAGACACCACCACAACGTTACAATAGTCGTTTCGTCGTGAACACACTCACTTTCCGACCCGCTCATTATTGCTCCTCCATGAACCTCGCACCTGTAAAGAAAAAGACCGTTTGATGCGGATAGGCCCGCCGTGGCCTCACCTTGTTTCCATGCCGAGACAGCAGGGCCTCATCCCCTCCAACCTCTCAGGTCGATCTAAGGCAGCAGGTCCCGGCCCACCCCGCTGGGGCCTCTCAGGTATCATCTTTCCTCCAGTTTTGTTTTTACCTGACGAACCGATTAGGAAGCTACACGCAGCCCTCTTGGTATGCAAGTATCTTTATTGTCTCGACAACAAAACCAGAGAGACAACAACTGCAAATCTGGCCTAGAACTTACACGGCCCCACAAACATGCAAACCTCGACTAGCCTAGCACCAGCACGTCAGGGACCATCGTGGAGTGTCCGTGTCACCAACGCTCGGACACATCAATGAAGGAAACACCATGAATGCTGATAATCCTCATAATTAGTACACAGAGAAAATATAGCAGATAATAAAGGTAAAGGAAAGCAATGTTTTCGATTTTCTGTTCACTCGGTATTTCATTTCAGACCCGAACAGAAAAAAAGTAAGAATGCTTGTACGCAAACGCAGATTCGTCGTAAAAAAAAATGATTTGCTTAAATCTCTTCATTTTTACATTATTTTATGCGACGGTAAATGACACGGAAGTACGAGGCTCAATACAAAATCTGCAGAGACCACGGTTGATCTCCTCTGCGAATGAACTTAAACAACAATAACAATCAGGGCGGTCCCGAAGTGCAGTGGGCGGTCCCGAAGTGCAGAGTGGGCGGTCCCTACGCGCAGAGTGGGGCGGTCCCTTCACGCAGAGTGGATTGTCCCGACGTGCAGAGTGGGCGGTCCCTACGTGCAGAGTGGGCAGTCCCTACGTGCAGGGTGGATGGTCCTTCCACGCAGAGTGGGCGGTCCCTACGCGCACAGTAGGCGGCCCTGTACACACATTTACGCCCTCTACACGCATATTGAGGCAGTCTCTGCGTGGCAAATGGGCGTTTTCGTAGTTTGCAAGCCAGTGAATAATGCAGGTGCGTTTTGGTTTGACGACATGGCAGAACTATCTGTGAGGGATCTTAAGCAGCTGCTGCTCCCGAACGATCGTGGCTTGTACTCAGTTCCCGACACGAACTTTAACGAAGTGTACCCGCGAATATACCTTGGAGATGCGTGAGTTGGCGTGAGCACGTTCTTGAATTGACACTCCTTCATTTTATTCCCATATACCACTCACCTCCTCAAATATATGTGTGTAAAGCGCGGCGTTACGCGCGCTGCTTGTGAGCAAGGAGGAAGCGGACAAGCGGTAACATATAAACGTCTTTATTGTAAGACTACACTGTAACACTGTCCTCCTCCGGGCTGGTCGCCCGGGGTATATCATGAGGCCACGCCTACCCCTCGGGCGTGGCCACCGCCCACTTGGTGCGTGGAATGATGTCACCACGCCAGTGGGCTTTTGTGTCCGCCACACGCGCCCCCCCAGAATTCCCGCGCACCTGGAGGGCCAGTTTGCGGGGCAGACGAATGACCCGGCCGAAGCGCCCCCTGGCGATCGGCGGCGTCCGGGGTGCAGGGATGCCAGGTGGGATGCCCCTGGCTGCTCCTGGGATGGGTGCAGGACCGGGGGGCGGCGTGGCGGCGGGGCTGGGCGGTGCCGGGGGTCCGCCCGCAGGAGGGCGGCCCCGAAGTGGGGGTCGGGCCACTGGCGGTGGATGGTCCACATCGAGGTGGGCCGGCTTGAGGCGGTCTACCGAAACGCGGTCAGGAGTACCGCCGATGTCCAGGGTGAAGTGCTTCGCCCCGGTCTCCAGCACGCGGAAAGGCCTGTCGTACGGGGGCCGCAGTGGTGTCCGATGGGCATCGTGGCGGACGAAGACGTACTCCGCCGTGCGAAGCTCCGGGGCGACGTGCGTCGGTGGGTGCCCGTGGCATGCCGTTGGCACCGGGGCGAACCTCTGGGCGGTCTCTTGCAGAGCGGAGCGCTGCTGTGCCGCGGACCATGGTGCCGTGGAGTCGGGGAGGAACTCGCCCGGCACCCGCAGCGGTTGCCCGAAGACCAACTCCGCCGCGGATGCGCGCAGGTCCTCCTTGGGCGCCGTCCGGAGGCCCAGCAGGACCCAGGGGAGCCTGTCGACCCAGCCGCCGTCGCGGAGGGTGGCCCGGAGCACGGCCTTCAATGAGCGGTGAAATCGCTCACACAGGCCGTTAGCCTGGGGGTGGTAGGCCGTGGTTCGGTGCAGCCGGACCCCGAGCCCCTGCGCAACCGCCCCCCAGAGCTCCGAGGTGAACTGGGGGCCGCGGTCGGATGAGATGTCTGAGGGGGCGCCGAACCGGGCGACCCAGGTGGCGATGAAAGCCTGCGCGACATCGGCCGCCGTTGTCGACGCCAAGGGCACGGCCTCCGGCCACCGGGTGGTGCGGTCCACCATGGTGAGGACGTGGGTGAAACCCCGCAAGGGGGGCAGAGGTCCCACCAGGTCCACGTGGACGTGGTCAAACCGGCGTTCCGGCACCGTGAACGGGGCCAACGGGGCCTGGGTGTGCCGGTGCACCTTGGCGCGCTGGCACGCGAGGCATGTCCTGGCCCAGCCGCGGACGGCCTTCCGGAGGCCATGCCAGACAAACTTGTCGGCGATCAGCCTTTGGGAGGCCCTCGCGCCCGGGTGGGACAGGCCGTGGATGGCGTCAAACACCTGGCGCTGCCAGCCCGCGGGCACAATGGGGCGAGGACGCCCGAGGGAGACGTCGCACAAGAGGGCCGCGCCCGCGCCGTCGAACGGCACCTCGGTGACGCGGAGGCCCGTGACGGCGGTCCGCAAGGCCTGGACGTCGGGGTCAGCGGCCTGGTCCGCTGCCATCCGGGCATAGTCGATGCCGAGGTGGACTGCGTGGGCGACGGCCCGGGAAAGGCAATCCGCCACCGGGTTGTCCTTCCCCGCGACGTGCTGGATGTCCGTCGTGTACTCGGACACGGCCGAGAGGTGACGCTGCTGCCGGGCCGACCACGGCTCGGTGACCTTGCCCATCGCGAAGATCAGCGGCTTGTGGTCGACGAAGGCAGTGAACGCCCGGCCCTCGAGCAGATGGCGGAAGTGCCTGACCGCCAAGTGAAGTCCGAGCAACTCGCGGTCGAAGGTACTGTAACGGCGTTCGGGCGGGCGAAGCTGCCGGCTAAAGAACGCCAGCGGTTGCCAAGCTCCACGCACCCATTGCTCGTGCACCGCGCCCACCGCGTAGTCCGAGGCGTCGGTGGTGAGGGCGATCGGTGCATCGGGCGCCGGGTGCGCGAGCATGGTGGCGTTAGCCAAGGCGAGCTTCGCGCCCGTGAACGCCGTGTCCATCTGCTCGGTCCAGGTAACGTCGCCTTTGCCCGGCTTACCTCGGAGAGCTTCGTGCAGGGGGCGCAGGAGCTGGGCGATACGGGGCAGGAACCGATGGTAAAAGTTCACCATGCCCAGGAACTCCTGCAGCCCTCTGATCGTGCGGGGGCGCGGAAACCCCTTCACCGCCTCCACCTTGGCCGGCAGGGGGACGGCTCTGTGCCTGGTGACACGGTGCCCCAGAAAATCGATTGTGGCGGCGCCGAACCGGCACTTTGCGGGGTTCACAATCAGGCCATGCTGGCCCAGGCGTTCGAAGAGCGTGCGGAGGTGGCGTAGGTGCTCTTCGCGGGACGCGCTGGCGACGAGGATATCGTCCAGGTAGACGTAGACAAAATCCAAGTCGCGCAGGACGCTGTCCATCAGTCGCTGGAACGCCTGAGCCGCATTCTTCAGACCGAAGGGCATGCGCAGGAACTCGAAGAGTCCGAATGGCGTGATGACCGCCGTCTTCGGGACGTCCTCCGGCCTGACGGGGACCTGATGGTAGCCGCGTATGAGGTCCACCTTCGAGAAGAAGGACCTGCCCGCCAAACGGGCGGAAAAGTCCTGAATGTGGGGGACGGGGTAGCGGTCGGGAGTCGTGGCGTCATTGAGACGGCGATAGTCCCCGCACGGTCGCCATCCCCCGCCGGGCTTCGGCACGATGTGCAGCGGCGACGCCCAAGCGCTCTCTGAGTGCCGAACGATGCCGAGTCGCTCCAGGGTAGCGAACTCCGCTTTTGCCACCGCCAGCTTCGTCGGCTCGAGGCGGCGTGCCCGGGCGTAGACCGGTGGCCCGACGGTGGGGATGTGATGGGCCACCCCGTGCTTGACGGCCCCCGCCGAGAAGGTGGGCCACGTGAGGGCCGGGAAGCCGGCGAGGAGGCGGGTGAATGCGTCCGCTGCCGGAAGCGTACAGACCAACGTGGCCGGAACCGAATCGTTCGGCAAGCCCCTTGGCAAGCCGCTCGTTGAGCTGGGCAACGCACATGCGAGCGAGCTGAACGTCTCGGCCTGGACAAGCCGTCTGCGCTTGACGTCAACCAGGAGCCCATTAGCGCACAGGAAGTCCGCGCCAAGCAGTGCCATGGGCACGTCGGCGGTGACGAACGTCCATCGGAAAACCTGCCCTCCAAACCGCAGAGAGAGGCAGCGTTTTCCGTACGTACGGATGGGCGTCCCGTTTGCGGCAAGCAGCGCGGGGCCCCCACCCGCGGCGTGCTTGTCTGACGTGCCGGCGGGAATGACACTCACCTGTGCTCCCGTGTCGCACAGGTAACGGCGCCCGGAGAAGGTGTCCGTTATGAACAGCAGGCTGCTCGAACGGCCGGCGCTCATCGCCACAATTGAGCGCCGGCCCGGGCGTTTCCCGACCCGTTGAAGGAGCACGGCGGATGACACCGCCGAGCTTCGTGGCCGAACTTGGCGTGGAACCAGCACCAGGTGGTGGAGCTGGAGGAGCGCGGCTGGCTCCGCCAGGCCGGTGGAGTCGACGGGTTTCCCCGCGGTGGCGGTTTTCGCCGCGGCGGTGGGCAGGGCGTGGCGGCGTTCACGAGGTGCGTATCAGCATGCTGCTGAAACTCAGCGTGCTGTAGAAGATGATGCTGTGGAACAGCAGCGTCGAAGGCCGTGACGGCCACGCCAACGCTCGCCCGCGTGTCCGAAGCGGCGAAGTACTTGTCCGCCTCGGCCGCCAATGCTCGGGGTTCCGTTAGCCCGGTCCCGGCCAACGCGAGGCGAACCTGCGCTGGAAGTTGGCGACGGAAAAGCGCCCGGAATAGCGAACCGGGGGCTTCGTCGCCCAACAGTGACAGCATATGGTCCATTCGGACCGACGGGCGCGTCTCACCGAGCTCGGGGAGATCCAGGAGGCGGTCGGCCCGTGCGTCGTCCGTGAGGCTGAACGTGGCTAGGAGTAGCCGCTTGAGTGCCTCGTACTTGTGGCCGTCCGGTGGGTGGCGAAGGACGGACACAACTCGAGCGGCCGTGCCGGGCCCGAGGGAGGCGACGACGTGGCAGTAGCGCGTGTCATCGCCGGTGAGGTGCCGAAGCTGAAATTGGGCTTCGGCCTGGACGAACCAGACTTCGGCCTGAGCCTCCCAAAATTCCGGAAGTTTGACGAAGGCGGCCATGGCGATGGCGTCGCGTGTGGAAGGATCGCTCCGGCAGATCCAACGTCGAGGGTCACCAGTAAAGCGCGGCGTTACGCGCGCTGCTTGTGAGCAAGGAGGAAGCGGACAAGCGGTAACATATAAACGTCTTTATTGTAAGACTACACTGTAACACTGTCCTCCTCCGGGCTGGTCGCCCGGGGTATATCATGAGGCCACGCCTACCCCTCGGGCGTGGCCACCGCCCACTTGGTGCGTGGAATGATGTCACCACGCCAGTGGGCTTTTGTGTCCGCCACACGTGTATATTTATATATCATATGTATGTATGTATGTATATATATATATATATATATATATAACTGTGAGAAATAGTAGAAACTCCACAGTACGAGCAGGGCGTCTCATTTGCATTGAATAAACTAGGGCATGCCCGTACTATATCTATATCTAAAATTATATCCCCCCCTCTATTTACATGAAATGGTTTGGTTCATGAAATGTTTTGGTCCATTCGCAACGCCAAAGCGAACGGCGAACGCTTTACATGAAATGGTTTGGTCCATGAAATGTTTTGGTCCATTCGCAACGCCAAAGCGAACGGCGAACGGCTTGCGAGTACAGTGACAATCCCCCCGGGGTTTTAATTAGTTTTAAAACGTAGTTTAACGCCAACATAGCGCCAACATAGTTTGCCGACGGGAAATAAATGAATACGCTCTCAAATGTGCCATCCGAGGCAGAGTGTGTTCGCCACGTTCGGCACACGCGATAGCTCGCTGCTCTCTGATTGGTTGAATCGTTTTTTGGACATAGCTCGGTAAGTAATTGTCCGATTAATATATGAAACCTTGAAAAGGCACATCCTCGGGTCCCCAGCAATATACCTGGCAAGTTTAAAGTATATCGGACCCGTGGTTGTCGAGAAACAGCGGTCACAGACAAACGTACAAACGTACAGAGATTACTGGAATTATAGATAGATAATCGGGAGATTGAATAAGACGCGGACGTAGCTTCAGGGCTTCGATCTTTAATGGGCTTCAGGGCTTCAGGGCTTCGATATATATATATATATATGTGCAGTGTCTGTCTTGTCACTGAACTACTCCCTCAACGTTTTGTGAAATATCGTACTTTAGCGGTTGCCGAAGACGACAAGAAGAGGCCATTTCGTTGGGTACAAAAGGTTCTTTATTGTACAGAAATCTCCAGCAACTGCTCGCGAACGGAAGTCGTAACGGCTTATATAAAACCAAGAACCCTCTTCGGAGGGCGTGGCTCCAACAGCCGCGCGTGCGTCACGACGACACAACCAAAAGCCCGTGTGCGTGGGTAGGACCAAACCCATCGTAATGGTAACCGTCACATGCGGATAAGTTAACCGCGACAAGTGAATAAGGTAACCGCGACGTGTGAATAAGGTAACCACTACAGTACCAAACTTCTGGTATGCACCTACCTCCCCCATGTGTATGTCCTAAGGTATTTCTTTTTGAAAATATATATATATATATTGTGTATATATATATATATATATTTTTTTTTTTCAACTTAAATCTTCAACTTCAATTGTTTATAAAATGTTATATCATGTATATGACAAATACATTTATGCAAAATAATTGTTTTTTTATGATTGGTGTAAACCATGACAACATAGCAACTCGGGTACAGTCAACCATTTACATATGTACATATCTGGGCAGTGTTTGTGTTGTCACTGAACTACTCCCTCAAACTTTTGTTTCCGTGGTGGTGAGGTGTTTTGAATTACGTGGTGGCGAGGTGTTTTGAATTACGTGGTGGCGAGGTGTTTTGAATTATGTGGTGGCGAGGTGTTTTGAATTACGTGGTGGCGAGGTGTTTTGAATTACGTGGTGGCGAGGTGTTTTGAATTACGTGGTGGTGAGGTGTTTTGAATTACGTGGTGGCGAGGTGTTTTGAATTATGTGGTGGCGAGGTGTTTTGAATTACGTGGTGGCGAGGTGTTTTGAATTACGTGGTGGCGAGGTGTTTTGAATTACGTGGTGGCGAGGTGTTTTGAATTACGTGGTGGCGAGGTGTTTTGAATTACGTGGTGGCGAGGTGTTTTGAATTACGTGGTGGCGAGGTGTTTTGAATTACGTGGTGGTGAGGTGTTTTGAATTACGTGGTGGTGAGGTGTTTTGAATTACGTGGTGGTGAGGTGTTTTGAATTACGTGGTGGTGAGGTGTTTTGAATTACGTGGTGGCGAGGTGTTTTGAATTACGTGGTGGTGAGGTGTTTTGAATTACGTGGTGGCGAGGTGTTTTGAATTACGTGATGGCGAGGTGCTTTTAATTACGTGATGTTTGGGAGATGTTTTTTTTTAGGTTTTAGGTTGAATCCAATATGGCTGCCATACCACGTGACCTATTACGTCACATTTATCATAAAATTCTGCATGGGTGTCAATCCTACCCTGAAAGTTTCGTCTCGATTGGACATATGGTTGCTGAGAAAAACGAGGTTTAGCCTGTACGGACGGACGGACGTGCGGACGGACAGACAACCTGAAAACAAAATGCCTGCGGCCTCCTTCTGGGGTGGAGGCATAGAAATGCATGCCGATTCCTATGAATATTTGCCCATATACTCCAGTTTGTAACTGTTTTATTTGCGATATAAATGCATTTGATACAATTCATCAGGATACCAGTGTGCATGGATTATCAAGTGAATGCAGATGAGGCTGTGTATTCTGATACGCTGTACTACTGCATCCCCATTAAAACCAGTTTGGAGGTCACAATCTAAATTCCTGTCTGTCCTGCAAGTAAAGAAATTGTATTTGTAAGTCCTTTCACATACGATGTGAGAGTGTCAGTCTTTAAGATAATTCAAGCAGGATAGATTTGAAATGCTGAAAAAAATATTGGTAGGCTCCAGTTTGCCCTTTGGCCAATTCTGTATCTAGTCTTTTTCTTCTTCAAATCATGCAGAATAACTTTTCTAGAGTCAGAAATGTGACTTATTTTCATGTGTTCTTTTTATTTCATTGCATTCGGCTTCATAAAATAGGTTTCATTGTTGATATAACTGGATACAAAACGAGGACTTAAAATCACAGCCATGCTCCAATATTTTTTGCCTCACCCACCGTAAATGTCGTTTCCCATTAATCTATGCTATTGGCTCTTGTTCCATGTCTGCAATTATTCCATACTCCCTGAAGATGCAGACATATACACTATACAGTGCATTCAGAAAGTATTCAGACCCCTTCACTTTTTTCACATTTTGTTATGTTGCAGCCTCATGCTGAAATCGTTTAAATCCATTTTTTCCCTCATCAATCTACACTCAATACCCCATAATGACAAAGAGAAAACAGGATTTTAGAAAGTTTTGCAAATTTATTAAAAAGAAAAAACTGAAATATCACATTGACATAAGTATTCATACCCTTTGCTATGACACTTGAAATTTAGCTCAGGTGCCTCCCATTTCTCTTGATCATCTTTGAGATGTTTCTACACCTTGATTGAGTCCACCTGTGGTAAATTCAATTGATTGGACATGATTTGGAAAGGCTCACAGCTGACAATGCATATCGGAGCAAAAACCAAGCCATGAGGTCGAAGGAACTGCCTGCGATATTATTCGATAAAACGGGCGATATTATTAGTATTAATATTGTTTTGTAATAACATTAATATTATGCTATTTTATTTAATTCTGTTGTTGCTTTTGTTATTAGAAGCGCCTTTGGAAAAACGCCACTATAAAGCTATCTTACATGGATATACACCTCAACACGTAACCCCCTTTGCAGGGAAAAGCTCCTTGGGGTAGGGGGAAGTTAAATCACCACAACCTCCATCATGTGACCCTCAGCCTCCCTGTCAAGTTTGGTTGATATTGGATAAGTAACAACTGTAGGTATTGCGGTCAAAAATCAGTCAGGCAAAAAGCAAATTGCATATTTTAGTATGATGATGGAAGTTCATGTAATGAATAAGAAATAAGACCAAAAGTCTAACAGCGGCGTAGCCGGGCTTGTAAAATATTATAAATCACAAACACATCTTATTAGCTTTTCAAACAGTCGTTAATGCTGCTTAAAACATTAAACAAAGAAATTTGGAGGAATCTCGACATCCATGAGGTAAGTTTTACTTACAGAACTGAGGGAAGATCTACTGTAATCTATATACCCCCACAAGGTTTGGAGGTGTGCTCATTTCCAAAGCAGCGAGCTAGCGCTTGCCAAGCCAGCCGTTCCTAAACGGTTTTGAATGGAGTGCTTGCTCGAATGCTTAAACCACTTGGCGATCTCTCCACAATAAACTTGGAAAATGAACACACTCGATGTTCTTGGGACCCGACCATAGATCGACTGTAATCTATACTGAACATCAAAAGAATCTTATCACTTTCATTTTTTGAAATGTGCAGCTTCACAAACACGTTTCTTCAATTGTAATGGCTGATTATGTAACAGGAACTTCACTTCAATCACCTGGTTGATCAACAATGGCATGCTTGAGTGGTTCTGTATAGGGATCTTTCCCTTTAAATAATGACCCTCATAATGAAATCCTTCAGTTCTCATGGTTAGACATTCATCTACTGCTGTCTATAGTCACTCTGGAGGCTTCTGACAGGGAAAACAACAAGAAAATTCAGATGACACGCCTGACATCTGAACAACGTTTAAGGGCAATTGGGATGCTTGAAGCTGGTGTAAGCCAGCGAACAATTGCCCAACATCTGAGTCCAGATTTTGCCTCCATGCTGCTGATGGGTGTCAACGGGTATGGCGCAGATGTGGGGAAAGGTATGCATCATGCTGTATTTGCCAGATCAATCGTTGGGACCCGACCTTAAAGTGTGATGGTATGGGCTGGCATTTCCACCCGTTTCAGGACACCTCTGGTTGTCATCGAAGGCAATCTCACTAGTCAGCGTTATGTCAATTAAGTTTTGAGACCTCATCTGCTGCCATTTCTCCAGGCTCATCCTGACATCGCTGTTTTCCAGCAGGACAACGCTCGACCCCATGCTGCTCGCCAGACCACCAACTTCCTCCAGGAACAGGGTGTTGAAGTGTTGCCTTGGATGTCTTATTCCCCTGACCTCAATCCCATTGAGCATTTATGGGATGAGCTTGGTCGACGTCTTGCATCGAGGAGCTCAATGGCTGTCAATCGGCAAATGCTCATTCAAGGCTTGCAGGATGAATGGGACAGACTTCCCCAGGACCGCATCAAACGCCTGGTACAGAGCATGCGTCAGAGGTGTACAGCCTACATCACAGCTCAGGGAGGACACACACGAATTTGAGGACTGCTGTCATTCTGTCCTTGACTGTTAGGAGTGTTGTGTCCATTCCTGTGTCATTTTGGTTTGACTGTTGTTTTGTTTTTTTGTATACTGAATCGAGGCTCGTGAAAGAGCTGACATTTACTTCACAAACAAATCAACCAGACAAACAAAATATATAAAAAGAGGGAGCGGAAGACAAGATGGGGAGAGAAGGGGAAGCACACAAACACTTGAGAGCACACAACATTTGAGAGCAGGGAGATGTGTGGGAGGGAGAGGGCTTGGGGGGAGGAAGCGTGGGAAGGGGGGGGGGGGTGGGAGAAGTATAAAACACAAGGACACCAAGGATTTCCAGGACAGAAGTTGGTATTTCAAAAAAGTGGAATTGGGGTGAAATTAGTGGGGGTAGAAAAGATCAAGGTTTTGGATGGGGGAAGATAAGAGATGGTAGTGAACAGCTGTTTTAAAGACCTGGAGGGTGGAGTGGGATTGAAGAGTGAGGTAGTTTGTTCCAGAGGTGGGAGAAAAGAGGAATGAAGGAGTGAAGGTGAGCAGAGAGTCTTGATTTTGGCAGTTTAACCATAAGAGGGTTGCAGGCAGATCTTGTGCGACCTGTAGGAATATTTGCGGGACAGAGCCCAGAGAGAGCTGGGGGGGCAAGGCCAGAGAGGAGTTGGTAGAAGATGGAAAGACCACCAACCTGCCTGCGGTGAGTGAGTGAGATGCCCTTGGAGTTAGCTTCATCGCGGGAGATTCCAATCATTCTGAATGCTTTGGTTTCAACAGCGTGAAGACGAGCTAGGTGTGAGGCAGGAGCACCAGCCCAGAGGGGAGAGCAGTGTTCCATTGAGCTGCGGATGAAAGCCTTGTATGTGGTGAGGAGCTCAGGTGTGCCAAGGAAGGACTTCGCATGACGGAGGATGCCCAGTCGGCGACTGGCTTTGGAGGCCAGATTTGAAATGTGGTTTTCCCAGGAAAGATCATGGCAGATAGTGAGACCCAAAAGCTTGAGTGACAGAACTTCTTGGAGAGGATTATTCAGAAAGTGGATGGGAGGGTTGTCCAGTCGGTCTTTTTGGAGAGACATCGTAAGAGTGTGAGATTTGTCAGGATTGAAAGACATGTTCCACTTGTTTGCCCAGTCTGTGATTTTGTCCAGGTCTGCAGGGAGTGAGGAGGCTGCAGACTGCCGATCTGAGGGATGAAGAATGGAGTGACAGAGAGTAGAGTCATCAGCAAAGAGATAGAGAGGATTTTCAAGAGTCAGAGAGATCATTGATGAAGACCAGAAAAAGCACAGGGCCAAGAACACTGCCTTGGGGAACTCCAGCCTGAACAGGAAGAGGAGATGAGAGAAACCCATTCAGGGCCACACGTTGACTACGACTAGAGAGGAAGAACGCCAGCCATGCGTGGAGATTTCCATGGATACCAAAAGAGGAGAGTTTGGTGAGCAGTGCGGGGTGCCAGACCGTATCGAAGGCACGTGATATGTCAAGGGAGACAGCTCTAATTTCCTGTTTGGCATTGAGGACCTCCATCCATTGTTGAGAAAGCAGAAGCAGCATGTCCAGAGTAGAGTGACCAGGTCTGAAACCAAATTGATGATCAGAGATCAAGCCATTGGAGAAGAGGAAAGATTTCATATCCGAAGCAATGATGGATTCCATGACGTTGCTGATAATTGGGAGAAGGCTGATTGGTCTGTAGTTGCTGGGATCTGTTTTTGCACCTTTTTTGTGCAAAGCGGTGATGTTGGCAGATTTCCAAGCAGATGGCAGATGACCTTGAGCAAAAGAGAAGGAGAAGAGAACAGAGAGAGGGAGTGAAAGAGCGGAAGAACAGGATTTTAGGACCCCTGGGCTGATGCCGTCAGGTCCATTTGCAGAATCAGAGTCGAGGGTTGACAGAAACTTTTCCACCTTGTCAGGAGGAAAGGACACAGAGTCCAGGAGCAGCTGGGTACGACTGGGTACGGTGGGTACAGAGAGGGATGGGTTTGGGACACAAGATTTAGAGGCAAACACAGTTGAGGCATTCAGCTTTTTCATGTGCAGAGTCAGCCGTGTGGCCGTTTGAGGTGAGGGAGGGGATGGAGGGGGAACAAACACCAGAAATAGATTTGACCAGACGCCACCAGGATTTGGAAGAGGGAGACAGATAAGAGAGTTCTGTCCTGAGAACGGAGAGATATTGTTTCCTGGCTCTCCTGAGGGTGGACACACACTTGTTTCGGGCTTTGTGAAAGGAAATGAGATTTCCTTCCGTTGGATTTGCTTTCCAGGAGACGAAGGCAAGTTGTTTCTGGGCAATAGCCTCACCACAAGATTCCGTGTACCATGGACGGGAGGAAGGGTATGACAACTGAAGACGAGATGGGATAAATCTGTGCATGAGAGAGAGCAATTTACTTTGGAAGAATTCCCAGGATGAGTTGATGTCAGAGGTGGTAGAAATGGGAGACCAGTCCAGATGATTGATGGCTGCTTGAAGACCGTGCCAGTTGGCCTGAGTGAAATGCCAGAATCGTCGAAGCTGAGGAGGCTCTCTGAGAATGGTCAGAGAGATGTCCACTTTAACAAGCACATGATCAGATGAGCCGATTAGAGCAGAAGAAGAGCAGCAGACATTTTCAGGGAAGTTAGTCATAACCAAGTCCAGAAGAGAAGATGCTCCGTTGACTGAGATCCGGGTCGGGAAATTGACAGATTGTGTCAGTCCCAGTGAGTCACAGAAGTCCTTTGCTGAAGAGCCATGGCTGGTGAGAGAGGTACCCACACCCAGCCAACTGGCATGGTGACAATTGAAATCACCACATATGAGGAAGAGAGAGTTGGGATGGGTAGATAGAAGATGGTCCATATTATCAGACAGCGAGATGTAGATGGAGTCATCACTGTTTGGTGGACGGTACAACACACATATGAACAAAAGGTGGGAGTGAAGGGGAAGCCGTAGCCAAAGGTATTCCTGCGGGTGAGGTGGAGAGAGGGCAGTGCAGGGCGAGTGAGGAAGAGAGTTTTTTAGAAAGATAGCAGCCCCCCCCCCCCCCCCTCCTCCAGGACGAGGCTCAGGTCTATCACACCGGAGGAGGGAGTAACCTGGGAGAGATACCAAGGAATCAGAGACATCATGAAGGAGGAAAATTTCTGTTAAGCAGATCCCGTCTGGTTTGTCAGAAGCAACCTGTATGGAGAGATCAGTCAAGTTTGAGCGAAGGCCCCGGATGTTTGAGGTCCATACTGTTAAAGAAGAGGAAGGGGGAGCATCGGATACAGAACAGGGGGGGGGGGGGGGGAGCGGTAGGGTAAGATGTGGAAGAGGAGGAAGAGGTAGGGAGAGCTGTTGAAGGTGTGTCAGAGATTCCAGAATAGCTTGGAGAAAGGGAAGAATGGGGCGGACAAAAGGTTTGATGGTGATTGAGTGAGGCGCAGTGAAGTGTTATTTGAGGAGGGGGAAGAGTGAGGCAGAAGGTTGAGGGAGATGAAGGTGAAAGTTGTAAGGGGGAAGAAGCGGGGAGGATGCTTTGAGGAGGAGGGGTGAGAGGGGAGTCTCGGAGGGGAGGGGTGTGGGGGGAGTTTAGGAGGGAAGGGACAAGGGGGGAGATCTGAAAGGGATGGGTGATGGGGAAGATTTGGAGGGGAGGGGCAAGGGGGTAGATTTAGAGGGGAGGGGTGATGGGGAAGTTTTGGAGGGGAGGGGTGATGGGGAAGTTTTGGAGGGAAGGGGAAGATTTGGAGGGGAGGAGCAAGGGGGAAGATTTGAAAGGGATGGGGGATGGGGAAGATTTGGAGGGGAGGGGCAACGGGGAATATTTGAAAGAGATGGGTGATGGGGAAGATTTGGAGGGGAGGGGCAAGGGGGTGGATTTGGAGGGGAGGGGTGATGGGGAAGTTTTGAAGGGGAGGGTGATGGGGAAGTTTTTGAGGGAAGGGGTGATGGGGAAGTTTTGGAGGGAAGGCGTGATGGGGAAGATTTGGAGGGGAGGGGTGAGATTGGATTTTGAGAAATGTACGATTAATGGGAAACGAACATTTATTGCAAAATGAGTTTCTTGAGACCTTCGAGTCTCAAGTCTCAAGACTGTATTCAGGTGCGTGCCTTTGTGTTGCAGTGCTGTGACTTTTGTTGCACCACCCCTTGTGATGTTCATGCTTTTTGTTTTTTGTGATTGAGGCAACCTCTTGTTTATTGACATGTGTTTTGTAATGATAGCTGAACTTTACCTCTGTGTTCAAATATTTTTCATTTTTGTGTGGAGGATTTCAATGAGTGTCCTTCTAAAGATTTGATAAGTTTCTTTTGATGTTGAGTTTATATATCCCAAAGAGGAATGACACTTTTTGCAGCTCCTGTAGTGAGTGGGTGTAGGCCTACTTGTAAATTAAAATGTCGGTCGGTGGAGTCAGCCGTCGTAATGACATCATAGACGTAATGACGTAACGGACACAAAACGAATATATTTTATACGTTTGCAGTCACTACGAAGGGATTAGTGATGATTAGATTTACTATAATATTAACGTTACGTTATCATTATTTCGAAAATGATATTGCTATTAAAAAAACCGAGGTGAATTCCTTACTTCCTCGGTTATTAATATTGGTGCCGAACACCGATCATCAATGATCATGAACCATACACCACTTCATTCCATTAACCTTCCATTCACGACATTGGGATTAAAGTATTATTATGGTTATATTTACTATATTAGTGTTGTCGTGCCTAGCCTCCGGTTAATACCAGAGGCTCGCGGATGGACCGAAAACGGCTTTAATTGCGGCCAAGGCCAATACGGATTTTGCTATGGTCGCGCGGGAGGAAGAAGGAAAGTGGGAGCTGCGGTAAAAGCTTACCTGGATTGCGCCGACTGCAGCTTCGATCCTGCAAGGAAATTAACTCAAACGAACAACCAAAGTAAAATGTACAAAAATAGAGATTTATTCCACGGAACCCGACACAAAGAACGCGACGATAATAAAATAAACTAAATCGGGATCCCACACACCAGACCTCAAATACAAACAGGGGAATGGATTACGAAAATAACACGTTCGTTATGTAATTGTGAAATGGGTATTGGCCTTATTTGGTCTTGTCGTCTTGCAGTGTAACTCGGCCCCGCTCGCGCGCCACCAGGCCCCGCTCCAAGCCTCCCGCCGCTCACGAGGTCCATGCACCAAGCTCCAAAGGACCGAGCACCACGCGTCCAACGCCCCACAAGCACCATGTGGCCCAAAGCACCACCAGCGATCTCCACACAAGGTCGATCTCCACTCACGATCGGTCTGCCAAGACGAATAGAGCGTGCTGCGCAAGATGAAGCACCGGATATCCAAGAGGAAGGGCTGTGCAAACAAGAACCGGATGTGCTCTCTCACTGCTGGATCTCCAAGAGCACGAACCGCAAGAGAGAAAATGGCGTTCGGCGCTCCCTTAAATAACCTTCCCGGTGACGTCAGCCTTGGCGCGCTACCAACCAGTGACTTCCACCGAACCTTCCAGCTTCGCGCCTCTCGCACTCGTTGGCTGGAGGTTCGCGCCTAGCGCGCTGACCAATCACAGGACCGTAGCGTGGTGATAGCTCGTAGTGTGTAGCGTGGTCATAGCACGTAGCGTGTAGCGTGGTCATAGCATGTACTACCCGAGGCCTAGCGGAGGTGTAGCCGGCTGCGGTCCATGCGGCGGTGCCCCAAAATGGTTTCCTTACCTGTTCCTTCTGAAGTCATGTCAGGGAAGGGAGTTATTTCGTGTTGCAATAAAGAGCCTAAGTGTCTAAATGGGTGCATTGCCAAAAGGGACAAAGGTTTGGCTACCAGGTGTGACATACAGGGGCTTTATCTTTTAATCCCTATACTACCTATCACTCGAACATCCTGGTATATTCACAGGTATACTCTTACCCGACAAAACGCCTACACATGAAACTTATTACAGGTCAGATTCCTTACCGCGACAGACGAAGCACGTTACCTATTCAGATCTATCTGGCTCTACATATCACTACCCCACCCAACATAACAGTATTATTTTTACGAAAACGATACTACTGAAACGATACACTTCTGTATTAAGAAACCTGGGCTTAATTTGTCTGAAGCGGTCCGAAGGTGAAGTATAACGCCTAAGGCCTATACGTAACGTACCGTATTGTTGGAAGAGACGTAACGCCGATGCTTTTGACATTTGATGGTCTTTTTAACAATCGGTTTTTTGTGTTTCAGACTGAATGAAAAACGAAAAGGTAGAGCATGGCGATTGTAATATATGACAGGTTCGACGATATGTTCGGCCTGAACGACATATAAATCAAAATGGCGGTGCATGGAGACTCAGCCGCCGTACAGCCGTAATGACATCAGACGTAATCACATCACTGTGTCATGTGACCAGATCCTCAGCTCTGATTGGTATACGTTTGAGGGGACATACATACGTACATACATAAATACGGACAAACACTGTTCTAGACTGCTCTGCCCGATGGGCGACGCCGTAAAAAACTTTCTTACTCATTACACAAAAGTACTTGCATATTGAAAAATCAGAAGTTCATATTTCTCGCACTGTCATGAGTACTTTGTTCGTAAAACCTTTTGAACGGTCCTCGTACTTTTATATAAATTATAATGACGAGTAGATTATGGACGCTTCACACTAAACGGAATTTTAACTTTGGTTCCCAGCATTACAAGCCATGGGATTAGATGGGAATACTAATCAGACCGAGCAAAATATTTCACTTGAAACATGAGGGTTCTACTTTTGAGGTTGTGCTATAAAAGTGACAAAAGATGGCATAAACTTGTGCTTTCAAATCTCTTTGCTGAATTTCTTATGTTGTAGTGAATTGCAGTCATTCATCAATTCTTCTTTATGAAACACTTCTTCAGGATGATACAGAAGTTGTTGGTCATATAACTTTTGTGATTTATTGTTGATGTTTTGTGCTATGAGACTGTACACAATGAGGGTATACAAACAGAATGGCAAGTACGTAACAATAGGAGAACTCCTCTACTTCCATAGCATCAACTTGGGTTTCATTGCCCTTTTTGGTACCTATTTCTCAGCCGGGTGTTAAGGCAAAGGTTCATTTAATTATTGAAAATTTCCCTCTTTTGCCCAGACGAAGAGTTAACATCCGAAATATCAGCTTCTTGTAACTTACCCTGTTCATTTCATCCATTGTTCATTTGAATGGTTTGATTTTTGAGTCTTGGTTTTCCTGGTCACCATAAACCATGCAAAGTACAGTTGTGTTTCATATGACTTTCCCACGTGTCCCACCTACATGAAGCGTTTGCCTGGGGTAGCAGGAACGCACGTGGAGCTTTGCGTATGTATCGGAATGCAAGCTGCGCTATAAACGGCTCTGATCGACCTAACTGAGGTGGGGAATTCAGCAACATGAGTGAGCTCTCTGTGCAAGCTCTAAACGATCTGCTGGCTGATGAGCATGGCTTCTTCGCCATGCCCGAGGTGAATGTGAATGAGGTTTGGCCAAGAATCTTCGTAGGAGATGCGTGAGTGACTCGTTCTATCCAACTGCTGTTCTCGTACACGTGTATTGTGTCATTTTGAGTATCTCAAATGCAATATTTTTGGGCACCATATCTCGAGCAGTTTAACAGTTCTGGGACTCACAAAACATGAGTGCCACAGGTAGGTGATACTTGTATTTTATTTGTAATCACAAATGGAAATTAAGATTGCTATTTGAACTTTCTTCTTGAAAGAGGGAGATTACGTCCCAAAACAAGGTGGAAGGGATAATATATTGTTGGAGATCGGGGTATCGGGGTTTACCACGAGGTGACTTCCCGGACTCCTCCCGAACTCCCAGTCCCGAGTTCACTGGCTACAGATAACTCCGCAGTCCGGCGGGTTGCTATGCAACCACGAATGCCAATTTATACCGCCAAACCTGGCAGGGTCCTCACTACTACGTGGTGTGGCCATATCAAGGGGGGAGGGGTTCACACCCTCAATACGTACTTGTGGTATCTATTTAATCAGGTGCACCCAAGTAGAGCTGTCAAATACATACCAGCTAATGTTATGGTCCCAATTGGCTGGGGTCCTGTCTATCACAAGTACACCTTAATCGAGTCAATAGGAAAGAAACAAAACGGGCAGGTTGGAAACAACTGTTTACCAAGAAATTGCAGCACGAAAGTATTTACAAGGAACAACTAGATGGTATTCATAGAATACTTACCCTGTGCACTGTGCATTCAACTTGGTGCGAGGTGAGAGTCAATTCTTCTGTTTTTGAACGTTTTTTTCCTTTGATCCAATATGGCTGTCAGACCATGTGAGTGTGACATTATAAATTTATATTCTCTAATATAATTGTTGCATAGATCATGCTCAATTAATTTCAAACTATCAGACTAAGCGTTGTCCCTATCCAATTATGACGTCATAATTACGGTACCATTGACGTCATCGTTAACAACACCTATTCCCCATATGGAGCTCTTTACAATGAGCCACGTTTCAATTTTTTTTTCCATGGAGTGGTTTTGGAGATATTGAGGTGCCAAGTTTTTTTTGGTGGTGGAGGTAATGACGCAATACATTTATTTACAATCTCAAAAAGGCACAAGCAAAGAAACAATAAAGGAGACCAGCCAGTCAAAATCTCCCCAGAAAAACTTACCCCCTTAACACTTAACCCCTTCTGCAATCTTACTTAGCACTAACATACATGACATAGGCCCAGCAGAATCATACTGACGAAGGTAGTGAGAAAGATAAAAGAGGGGGAGAGTCAAGTTCAGGGCTTTGGGTCAACCCTAAGACTCACCCAGGCACCGTCGATGGATGGGTATCGGTCCTGGAGCTGTTGTGATGGGGAGGGAGAAGGAAGGCCAGTGTGGTATGATGGTGCAGGTTGGAGCGGAGAGCTAAAATCACGTTGTTTGAGCGGATAGTTCGCAGAACCGTCACAATATATGTATACTGTATATACAGTCACGTGAAAAAGTAAGTACACCCCATGTAAAGTTTTGACTTTTTCAACATATTTCAACATACAGCTATTTGATCTTCATTTCAACAATATTCAGAGATAAAGGTGATATAATATAACAAATATCATGAAACATTTACATTTTGTAGTCCATTGTATAATTTAAATAAACATAAATGCAAATTTTGCATGTGGAAAAAGTAAGTACACCCTTGGCTCTAATCGGTGGTGTTGCCCCCTTTGGCAGAAACAACCTCAAGTAGGCGTTTCTTATAACTGTCTACCAGTCTCTGACATCGACTGGGAGAAATTTTTGCCCACTCCTCCATGCAGAATTCTTTCAGCTGTGCGATGTTTGAGGGGTTTCTTGCATGCACAGCTCGTTTCAAATCCCCCCACAACATCTCGATGGGATTTAGATTGACCTGGCCATTCCAGAACCCTCCATTTCTTTCTTTTCAGCCATTCCTTGGTGGATTTACTGGTATGTCTAGGGTCATTGTCATGTCGCAAGGTCCACCTTCGGTTGAGCTTCAACTTTCCGAGAGATGGCCTCACATTATCCTCAATCACCCTCTGGTACAATGAAGAATTCATAGTGGATTCTACAGACTTGGCATTTAATATGGAATATTTTTTTTGTGGGGGTGAACTTACTTTTCAAGATGTCTTAGAACCAAAAGTTCATTGGAATTGTGTTGAAATTATTCTAGATTTTGTTAATGTGACCTTTAAAAGAAACAAAAACCACATTTGACATTTCGAAACAAATAAATTGATCCTTGAAAGTGATGTAAACTGATATCGAACTCAATTCATGGACAGTAGTGTTAAACTTCTGTACGTTTTCCAGAAGTATCTCTTTATTTTGCACATTAGGCAAAAAAAAATTCAAAAAAAACAACAGTTAAATTACGACTGGGATTACGGACAGTAAAATTACAGTTCAGTACTTCGTGTAACCCCCACGAACATTCAGGAGAGCACGTACACGTTGAGGCATGCTGTTCACGAGATTTGCCAAGGTTTGGACAGGAATCACTTGCCATGCAGTGACAATAGCCTGCTGCAATTCACGCACAGAGGTCGGCTGCTGGTCCAAGTGGTCGATTTGACGCGTTAATTCTGCCCACAAGTTCTCTATCGGATTCATATCCGGGGACATGGCAGGCCACTCCATATGCTCTACACCACGGTCAGCAAGAAAGTGTTGGATCATGCGAGCACGATGAGGCCGTGCATTGTCATCTTGGAAGACAAAGTTTCCTCGAAAGGCTGCACGAGCAAATGGAAGCAATGTTTCTTCCAGAATTGCCCTGGACTTGAACTGGTTCAGGTTTCCATTCAGAACAACCATGTCAGTTTTGCCCCCTGCATGAAAAGCAGCCCAAACGGTCACCCCACCACCTCCAGGTTGGACTCTTGGCACTATACAATCTTTGTTGTAGGCTTCATGCACTTGTCTGCACACTCGGACGCGGCCATCTTGACGATAGACCAGAAATCTAGACTCGTCACTGAAGATCACGTGATTCCAGTGTCCTGGCTGCCATTGACGGTGCTCTCTGGCCCACTGCAATCGGCGCTGGCGATGTTGTCTGGTCAGGCGTGGCTTTCTTAGGGGATGCCTGGCACGATAGCCTGCTTGAACCAGTCGTTGGTTGAGTAGCCTTCTGGATACAGGCACATTTGTCAGTTGCTGCCACTCAGCCCTAAGCCGATTAGCTGACTTGGTTCGGCCATTGCGGACTAACCGGTGCAGCTGGCGATCATCCCTCCTTGTGGTTCTGCGGGGACGTCCTGGCCTCGGTATTGGAGTAGGGACACCCCTCTGAGCATTTCGTTTCAGGATCTTTGACACCTGACCTTGAGTGATACCATATTGCCGAGCAATAGCACGCTGTTTCATGCCGTAATTTCGTAAAGCCACCACTCCATGACAAACAGCATTGTCGAGTTGACGGACCATCTCCAGAGGAAGCGGCAATAACTTTTGGAGATGTGCAGCAGTTGTTTTCCACTAATACAGAACGCAACAACCCTTGTATACCCGACTGTGAAGCCAATCATCAAATGCACCTGTCCGTACATTTTGCCACGCCACCTGTGATATAATCCTGTTGTTGACTTCTTGCTGTGACAGACAATCAGTGACATGGTTCTTTTAACAAATAAATCACCAAAGTGTAAAAGAAACTCACCAGATTGATATACTGAGTTAAGAAAGTAAGCCCAAGTCAAGAAAAAAAAATATTCCATATTAAATGCCAAGTCTGTATGATGGTGAGCTGCCCAGGCCCTGATGCAGCAAAGCTGCCCCAAACCATAATATTTCCACCACCATGCTTTGCAGTTGGTATCAGGTTCTTGTGGTCAAATGCTGTCTTTGGTTTTTGCCAAACATGTCTTCTGGTACTGGGGCCAAATAGCTCTACCTTTGACTCATCTGTCCAGAGCACATTGTTCCAGAAGTGCTGGTCTTTGCCTTGGTGTTCATTGGCAAACTTTAGTCTTGCCCTGATGTTCTTTCTGGACAGCAAAGGTTTCCTCCTGGCACACCTCCCATGTAGATCAAATTTGTGCAGCCTCTTTCTAATGGTAGACTGGTGCACTTTGACATCAACAGTGGCAAGAGCTACCTGTAGGTCCTGTGATGACATTCTGGGGTTCTTAGAGACTTCTTTCAGCATCTTGCGGCCTGCTCTCTGGCTGAACTTGCTGGGGCGGCCTGGCCTGAACAAGTTGGCAGTTGTTTGGAATCTTCTCCACTTGTAGATGATCTTCCGGACAGTCGCATGATTGATTTCAAATTGTTTGGAGATCTTTTTAAATCCCTTCCCAGACTCGTAGGCATCTATAACCTTCTTTCTGAAGGCCTCAGAGAGCTCTTTTGATCTAGGCATGGTGACACCACACACTTCAACAACAAAGAGCAAACCAAACTAAATGTCTGAGGTTTAAATAAGACAGGTTCCTCCAAGATCCTCTCTAACGATGTTCTTATCATTTGCACCTGAGCTGGTGCACCTGATTCTAATTTTAGGTATTTGAAGTAGTGATAAATGTAGGGGTGTACTTACTTTTTCCACATGCGAAATTTGCATTTATGTTTATTTAAATTATACAATGGACTACAAAATGTAAATGTTTCATGATATTAGTTATATTATATCACCTTTATCTTTCAATATTGTTGAAATGAAGATCAAATAGCTGTATGTTGAAATATGTTGAAAAAGTCAAAACTTTACATGGGGTGTACTTACTTTTTCACGTGACTATGTTCTCTGAAATTTGCCCTACCACAAAATGTTCTCATGTGTTGAATGTCATCGTCACAATCAATACTTTAAATCATTAATCAAATTAATATAAAAACATGAAATATTGGTCAAAAACATGAAAACGTGAAATACGTGGCACTTTGGTCAAATATAGTGTCGTACTTTGGGAGCCCCCCCCCCCCTCCCTCAGTGGAGAGAGGGGTGCAGTTTTGTGCAGCGTTCTGGTTCATTCTTCCTCTGGAATCAAACCAATTGCTTCTAAGTATAATATTCCATATGCAGAATATAAATCAATATAACAAGGGTCCTCAGTCTCCACGGGACTACACTCAGCGTAATGAGGGGTACTGTACGACCTTAAACAAGGCAATGAGGCTATTTGGCCCATCATTTCCATGTTGCACTCCCGAATTAATTTTTGCCACTACTGAAAACAACAACTTACTTGATGTTTTAATGAAGTCGAAATAACCTGATCTTGATCGGGTGACCCAACTTGGATGATATAAAGTGGAGCATTTGTTGGTATGCATTACCGCGTGGTAGTTCTTATGTGCGCACGTTGTCACCTTACAGGAGTATTGCACAGGATGTGCCTGGTCTCCAGCGACTTGGTGTGACGCACATTCTGAATGCAGCAGAGGGACAGTCCTTCATGCATGTGGACACGGGGGCCATGTTTTACCAGGGCAGCGGCATCACGTACTTCGGCCTGCGCGCAAACGACCGTCCCCACTACAACTTGGCAAACCACTTTGAGGAAGCAGCCACTTTCATTGAAGAGGCCCTCGGTCAAAAAAAAGGTAATGTTTGGTCGCCATCTCGATTCTGCATTTCTGATCATTTTCAAATCTTGCACAGTTAGTCTCAGACAGGTATAAATAATGTATTTAATTAATTTCCTTCCTTTAAATTTTATAAATGAGAAAGTACATCGATCGACAAACAAAGACAGCCCCCTTCCCCACCTGTCTGTGTTGGGGAATCGGGCGGTCCCTCACCTGCTAAAAATGTTGTGCAATTTCATTTTCCCCCTTTCTGTGTCATCTACTTTCATTATACGACTGTCACTTCGATATAAATAAATACATTTTAAAAATAATATCTCTCGACCTCATGCTTTGATTTTTTCCATGTAAGTTTGAGCTGTGAAAAGTATCAACTGACGTTTTGCGCTCTGTTTGGCTTGATATATATATTTTAATTGAATTTCAATTATCTCCTACTTGAATTCCTCTTTTAAAGACCTCTGTTTCAAGGTAAACCTTTGGGGTTTGTCGTTTTCTTGTACTTAATGCACGTGTGTATGTAGAGTATATATTACCGCAATGGAATTTCGAACAGGCAGCGGTGCCTCAGTAGCAAAGGTCCGTGTGTGTGTGTGTGTGTGTGTGTGTGTGTGTGTGTGTGTGTGTGTGTGTGTGTGTGTGTGTGTGTGTGTGAACAGTGTGCAATGCTTCTACGACTCTAATTTGGATGCCAAACCTAGTTTCATGGAAAAGTGAGTTGTCAGAGGGTAAAAAAAGAAACGTGCTGATAATGGGGCAGTGAGGTCACTGTGGGACACAATAAGCAGAGCAATGAACGACCAGAAAAAGAAGAGGGGAAGAAAATCAGTAAGTTGAATATCAGAGGGTCAGGTTTGGTAGATGTGATGGGGTAGAAAAAAAAATCAAGGGTATGTATGGAGGATAACATGAGATTGTGGAGAACTACCTGCTTGGACCTCTGGAGGGAAGAGTGAGATTGAACAGCCTCATGAAGGTTTTTCCACAAATGGAAGAAAAGAAGAATAAAATAGTTGAGGTGTGCAGTAAGTCTGGATTTTAACGAAGAGGGAGTTGCTGGAAGAACATGTACATCCTGAAGGAGCTGGGGCGGGTCTGAAGACTGATAAAGCATAATGACCTGGACTGAAGGAGAGGAACTAATAAAAACCAAGACCGATATAATAGTCTACCAACAGCGTAGCCGGGCTTGGATCTGCTGAGTGGAGGATCCCTGTCATGTGACCAGATCCTCAGCTCTGATTGGTGGACGTTTGCGACAGACAAACACTTCCAGATTGCATTGCCTTACGGGCTATGCCGTGACAAACACTGCGATGTGATAGCAGCTGTTTGGCTCGACTTATCAGCTTGAATACACCTGATCTGAGTAGATCTCAGAAAGTGAGCAGAGTCGAGCCTGATTAGCTGTTAGATGATAAAGCTCCATTCTGACCAGGATGGAACTTTGAGTGTGCTCACATTAAGTGCTTCTGGTCTATCACTATCAGATGTTTTTGTAGAATGAATTGCCTGACCTTTAATGCATATTTCTCCCATTTACTCCTTGTATTGTTGTTCACTATAACACAGGACGGGTGCTGGTCCACTGCCGAGAAGGCTACAGTCGCTCACCGGCACTAGTAATGGCCTATCTGATGCTGCGACAAGGAATGCGAGCACGAGAAGCCGTCTCTGTTGTGCGAGCTTGCCGTGCCGTCGGCCCCAATGATGGCTTCCTCAAGCAGCTCGTCACCCTGGATCGCTGCCTCAGGGACCGAGTCAAAGATCCTTCTGGGTCTGGGGAGGGTGTGACCCATGATGTGCCTCCAACAGACACTGCAGTACAATGAGACACTACCTGTAAACGAAAATCCCTGCAATGTTGATTTTACTGCCTACTATTCATTTTAGTTTGCTTCTTACCTTTATGTTATTAGCGCGGGAGACGGAGTTTTGCAATCACTTCTGTCTGTCTGTCTGTGTGTCTGTCTGTGTGTCTGTCTGGCTGTGTGTCTGTCTGGCTGTGTGTCTGTCTGGCTGTGTGTCTGTCTGGCTGTGTGTCTGTCTGGCTGTGTGTCTGGCTGTGTCTGGGTCGTAACTTTCTTTTAAATAATTTGAGCTATTGTTATCAAATTTTTGACAAAGCTTTATTATGAGAATAGGGAGAAGACAAATTAATAATTTTGCCAAAGGTCAAAAGGTCAAAGGTCAGCATCACATAAAATCATCAATTCTGAGGAGGCGATTTAGGTGTATAATAACATGTACTTGATATGTGGACACAAGGCGTACACATATCTACCAAAACACTGGGCAGGATTGTGTTTTTTCGGTTTTGTAGTCCCGCACATGTGCTTGTTGACAAAGTCACCAATGCACACCCTGCACTCAAGGAATAGAAGGACCATTACATTCGGAGAATGGATTGGGATGGTAATATTCCCATTTTATGGAACTTGAAAGGCAGGACGAGAACTCGGACAAATGGCTTTGGCTATGGAGAAGTTAGCAAATAAAACAGCCAGTGGGTTGGAAAAGCTTACGAGTGAGCCGGTAGCAACAAGAAACATGGCATTACAAAACCGCATGGCATTAGATATGCTGTTAGCAGAAAAAGGAGGTACATGTGCAGTGATTTGTGCAGATTGCTGTACCTACACTACTCACAATAAGTTAGGGATATTGGCAGGTTCTTCGGTGTGGTTGATTTTGTGTATTAATTATGTTGAAAAAAGTTGTTGGTCCTAATTCTATGGTTATGGAGTGTGAAAAAACACAGCATTCTTGATTTCAATACCCTAACCCCTATAAAAAAAATAAACTCACTCCCACAATATCCCTAACTTATTGTGAGTAGTGTATATACCTGATAATTCAGAAGAAATTTATAACATAGCCGATACAATAAGAAAAGAGGGAGCAAAATTTCATGATTACACAAAGGG
Organism: Myxine glutinosa; assembly: GCF_964187855.1. Classification (NCBI taxonomy): domain Eukaryota; kingdom Metazoa; phylum Chordata; class Myxini; order Myxiniformes; family Myxinidae; genus Myxine; species Myxine glutinosa. Next base: position 72,110,880 of record NC_136272.1, on the reverse strand, counting down.
GGGTTCGTTTGCAGGGTTGGGAAATATATTTGGAGGAGTAGCAGCAAAGATACTCCAATACCTATTTGTTGGGTTGGTGATGATATTGGCAATAGTTTTGGTGGTGGCTTGCTTGAAAGCCTCAGTGACAATTTGCCTCAAAAGATTAACTAACTCTGAAATGATGCTCAGAGAGGAATCCACATAGGAACCCAAATGGAGAAAACTCTTGAGAAAGACCCTCATGGTGACTTGAGAAGTGAGATAAGGAGGATGAATCAAATAATGCTACAAATGAACCCATAAAGAATCATAGAAATCCGCACATGCAGAACACAGCCTCTATGATGTTTGGGAATCAATTCCACCCAAGGAAGCTTAAAGGTTTCAAACCATTGATGTATCACCTAGTAAGGACCCTGTAGTAACAAATACATTTGCATGGTTAAATTTTGGACCTGGTCATGAGATTTGCCCACATGTACTATTTACTGATTATTTGTATTTTAACGCTTGATTTAAGTGCCTGTGAGCTGCATGAAATATTCACTTGTTCTATTAAATAGTGGCTTCTTCTTCAGCTTGTATTGAGAGGATTATATAATCTTTTAAATGTTTGTTGAATGCATGCTAAAATTTGAAATTTTGAATTTCTGAGACTTGTTCTTGTAAGAATAGCAAACAACTTGTAAACTGATTTTATTTCTTCTTCACATGTCTACTCATGTGTACGTCGAATGTTACTTCCAGTTTTGTATAAATGGAAGAGGTTGATTTGAGACCAAAATGTAATGCAACTTTTATACGTGATTTATGTTTTATGCCTAAAACTTGGACATACCTGATTTATGGTTCATGGTTTGCCTGAAACGGAAAAATCTTTCAAACTTTCTAATGGAACTGGTAGACGGAAAGTTGTTATGAGATGCAATGTAATTGGGTGATTATTCAGGGGGAGTTATAATATAGTAGTTTCATGTTGAGATAAGCACATTCTGACTCAGAGCGTGTTGAAAGCAGATTCAGATATGGCTGAGTGTAAAAAAAGATCATCCCGCTCATAAGGATGGAGTGATGATTGTTCTGGAAGAGATGTTGAAGATTATATTCAGCAATTTTGGCCTAATTGAGAGTATGGGCATACACCCTTGAAGATATGGCAAACCACTTACCTCTGGAAGATTAATAATCATGGATGCAAATGAATTTCAAGCAACCATTCACCTGAACCACACAGAATTGAGTGGGGTTGAAAGTGACCAACTGCAATTCAATGACAAAACACCCATTCCACTGGCGGCTATCTTGGAGCATACATCGAGAGCTGAGGTTGCCTCTTTCATCGACATGGCAATTGGCTGTCTGCAGCTCTTGCCTGATGTTTCAGCATGACTTTGCTGTTCGGCTGCCTGCCAACTGGTGGTGAGCCTTGCCTTGGGCTGTGCTGCTGACCAGCATGGAACTTACTTGGATGGCCATGCATATTTTCTCTACACCCTCCCTGACTCCGGCGACTATCCCTAGTGCAGATTACGGACCACATTGATACCCTGGTCCTAACGTTATCATTACACCGTTCGGCATGGCAGGCTCGCACAAGAGAGACGGTTTGAAGTGCAAAAACGAGTTTCGGTCAGACACGAGTTTGCCCTTCCTATGAGAAGCCAGTTATCACTCGTTCTAAGTGCAAAAACTAGTTTTGGCCACATACGATTTGCATTTGATTTTCAACACTAGCACAAGTGCGTAAAGTGGTTTTGCAACACTAGCACATGTGCAAAAAGTGTTTTTTCAACACCAAGAGGAGTGCGAAAAGTGTTTCCAACACGAGCACATGTGCGAAAAGTTGGTTTTCAACAGGAATAGGAGTGAGAAAAGTGGTTTTCAACACTAGAACATGTGAGAAAAGTGGTTTTCAACAACAGCACAAGTGCGAAAAATGTATTTCAACAGTGGCGTAAGTGTGGTAAGTGGTTTTCAACACGAGTGCGAAAAATGGTTTTCAATGACAGCACAAGTGCGGAAAGTGGTTTTGCAACACTAACACAATTGCGGTGTGACAAGTGGTTTTCAACACTAACACGGGTGAGAAAAGTGCTTTGGCAACACTAACACATGTGCATAAACTGGTTTTCAATACTAACACGAATGCAGAAAGTATTTTTCAACACGAGCATGAGTGCGTAAAGTGGTTTTTAACACTAATATGAGTGCAAATCGTGGTTGTCAACGCGAGCACATGTACGAAAAGTGTTTTTTCCTAATAGTGCAAAAAGTGGTTTTCAACGCTAACATGATTGCGAAAAGTGGTATTTCAACACTAACACAAGGGCGAAAAGTGGTTTTCTCCAACAGCAAATGTGTGGAAAGTGGTTTTCAACACGAACACCAATGAAAAGAGTGGTTTTGCAACAATAGCACAAGTGCGGAAAGTTGTTTTCAACCCTTGCACATGTGCGGAAAGTGTTTTTGCAACACGAGCACAAGTGAGGAAAGTGGATTTCAACACCAACATGAGTGCAAAAAGTGGTTTTGCAACACGAACTCAAGTGCGAAAAGTGTTTTTCAACACTAGCACAATTGCGGAAAGTTGTTTTCAACACTAACACAAGTGCATAAACTGGTTTTCAACAGCAATACGAGTGAAAAAATTGGTTTTCAACACGAGCACAAGTGCGAAAAGTGGTTTAGCAACACTAGAACATGTGCATAAAGTGGTTTTCAACAACAGCACAAGTGCGAAAAGTGTATTTCAACAGTAGCGCAAGTGTGGAAAGTGGTTTTCACACGAACAGTCCAACACGAGTTCGAAAAATGGTTTTCAATGATAGCACTAGTGCGGAAAGTGGTTTTGCAACACTAACACAAGTGCGGTGCGTCAAGTGGTTTTCAACACTAACATGGGTGAGAAAAGTGGTTTGGCAACACTAACACATGTGCATAAAGTGGTTTTCAACACTAACACAAGTGCATAAACTGGTTTTCAACACTAACACGAGTGCAGAAAGTATTTTTCAATAGGAGCATGAGTGCATAAAGTAGTTTTTAACACTAATATGAGTGCAAAACGTGGTTGTCAACGCTTGCACATGTACGAAAAGTGTTTTTCCTAATAGCGCAAAAAGTGGTTTTCGACGCGAACATGATTGCGAAAAGTGGTTTTTCAACATTAGCACATGTGCGGAAAGTTGTTTTCAACACGAACACAAGTGCGAAAAGTGGTTTTCTCCAACAGCAAAAGTGCGGAAAGTGGTTTTCAACACGAACACCAATGAGAAGAGTGGTTTTGCAACAATAGCACAAGTGCGGAAAGTTGTTTTCAACCCTTGCACAGGTGCAGAAAGTGGTTTTGCAACACGAGCACAAGTGAGGAAAGAATTTTTCAACACTAGCACGAGTGTGAAAGGTGGTTTTCAACACTGACACGATTGCGAAAAGTGTTTGTCAATACTAGCACAAGCGAGGAGCATGCCGAGTCACATTAGTATATGTATGTATGTATGTATATATATATATATATGTGTATATATATAGATATATATATATATATATATATATATATATATATATATAGATATATACACACACACACACATCAGTTACTATGCGATTTCATACCATCAGTGATGAACCTCTATTAAGGTATCCCATCCAGCTTTGCTGTACCGTAATGGCAGCGATAAGTACCGTCTGCCACACGGTACATTATCTCTGGTATCCACTCATTATATGGAATCGCCTGAATGTGGCCGGGAGCAACCAATCCAAATATAATTTCAGTTCCCAAGCTTTCAATGAGCGCACGTAATGACGTCACTGCCATGTGCGTATGCTCTGCCTGTCGAGTGGTTTTTCATCGCCTGTCAAGTGGTTGACAGGCAGAGCGTACATACATGGCGGTGACGTCATTACGTGCGCTCATTGAAAGCTGGAGAACTGAAATTATATTTGGATATATAGGCCCAGGAGAGACCTTCGGTGGAGGAGAGAGAGAGAACAAACTGTGACCGCCTGTCACGAATGCCGGAACAGAGAGAGCAATTATGAGCCAAATGGTGACCACCTGCCACAAACCCAGGACAGAGAGAGAAAATATGCGTCCGCTTCCACCAATGCCAGAACAGAGAGAGAGAGCAAAATGGCGGACGCTTCACCTTTTCTTTTCCCCATTCTAGAAATTCAGTCTGACGTCCTGCTCGCTCCAATCACTGAGTGCCGCTGAATAGTCCCAAGCAATCGTCCTTCATGGCGTGGCCACATGGCCATTCTTGGCGCCCATCAAGAATGTTCGGCTGGGCGAGGTCGTAGTGTCTGGGTACCATTGGCGATTATGTTGTTTTATTTATGTGCCGTTTGCATGGCTGGCCGAGTGAGTTTTATAAGAAGAAAGGGAATCATCACAGAGGCAGTTACGCACTGGGATTTTATCGTTATGCCCCAACTAATTACCACAGCTCCATCCCTCGCATGGAGACACATATACACTTACACGGACTTCCGGCCCTAACTTAAATACATTGAGGTGGCTTCACAGCATACGGAGCACGCTAAACCTACACAATTCTTTCTCGACTAATGTATTTCATTACCTACCCCCACACACGTAACAATATATATATATATATATATATAATAACTATATACAGATAAATATATACATATACACATACATATATAGTCAGGTGAAAAAGTAAGTACACCTCTTGTAAAGTTTTGGCTTTTTCAACATATTTCAACATACAGCTATTTGATCTTCATTTCGACAAAATTGATAGATAAAGGTGATATAATATCTATATAATAATACCGTAAGGACTCGACTTTGTTATCCCTTTTATGCCGCACCCAGTGACCCGATGCCCACGGCACTAATGCATTTACGATCTACGAACCGCGCTCTTTGTTTATCACCTACAGCCATACTCGAAAAATCTGAATTAGCCGACGTTGGGGCCCAAAATCATCTGATTAACGGCCGATACGACGCCATCTTACGACTCCATCGTATTGGCGTCTGCTGGGTGAAGGCGCAGCAAGCCGTCCGCTGATTGGACAGTGGAAGGCGACAGCAAGCCGTCCACTGAGTGGACAATCCTGAGCATGCATTCCGCCATTTGTGCCGGTGTCGTCAATCGCACTGTACGCTAACCTCATCAGGTGGGTTTACCATAATTTCTTCCATACTAGGGCATTGCCCGTACTATATCTATATCTAAAATTATATCCCCCCCCCCCTCTATTTACATGAAATGGTTTGGTCCAAAGTGAACGGCTTGCGAGTACGGTGACAATCCCCCCCCTCTATTTACATGCAATGGTTTGGTCCAAAGCGAACGGCTTGCGAGTACGGTGACAATCCCCCCCCCCCTCTATTTACATGAAATGGTTTGGTCCAAAGCGAACGGCTTCCGGGGTTTGGTAAAGAAATCGCCATCGCGTGCACAAACGCGCAGGAAAGCGAATGAATCGCAAATTCGTTTTTATTAGTTTTAAAACATAGTTTAACGCCAACATAGTTTGCAAACGTGAAATAAATGAATACGCTCTCAAATGTGCCATCCGAGGCAGAGTGTGTCCGCCACGTTCGGCACACGCGATAGTTCGCTGCTCTCTGATTGGTTGAATCGTTTTTTGGACATAGCTCGGTAAGTAATTGTCCGATTAATATGAAACCTTGAAAAGGCACATCCTCGGGTCCCCAGCAATATACCTGGCAAGTTAAAAGTATATCGGACCCGTGGTTGTCGAGAAACAGCGGTCACAGACAAACGTACAGACGTACAAACGTACAGAGATTACTGGAATTATAGATAGATACTGTGATTACAACGAAGTGAAACCGATCAGCAGCCCATCAGTATCATATAAAGCAATAAATACCAAGGCTTCAGCTTCTGAAAGCTTAAAACAAAGTGTACTTCGCCGAGTGACGAAACGTAGGCGTAGGCCTCGGCCCTACCTATCCAGTTGTTGTTTCCGTTGTGTAAGGGGGGAAAAAAACAAACATTTTGGCCTCAGACCTTTGAGAGTACGTCGTTCCGTGAACCTTTTGAACGGGCCTCGTATGCCATGCTTCGTCAACGTTGGGTTGTTTTTAAATGATTTGAAGGATTACCTTAAGCACCGTGAATAGAGCAGTTTATTGTTCCATCAAAGACGGGCTGCTACGTGCTAGCCAGTGTGTAAGTTGACCCAATATGATGGTAACTTTGCAATTTAGTCAGGTTCACGATGTTTTTTCGTTCAAAATTTTGGTAGATTAGCAAAACTATACATTTTTGGAATATTCAGAGCATGAGGAATCCAAAAATTAATGTTTACATTTGCGTAGACACCTTTGCGAAAATGACACTCAGGACAGTGATGAAGATCTGTAAAAGCATATTCCTGAACGGTATAGACCTCGTAGATCCTGTGTATAGGACTTATAGTTCAATCTGATACTACCTATAACTTCCTATAACAACCTATAACTTCAAAGGACTTGCAATATCATGTATTATGTAATACAGTTATATCACAAATATAAAGACAATGGTTTTCAATTACCTTTGTTTGTTGCTTTTCTAAAATCCTGAGCACTATTTTGAGGCCTTTATTGGATTCCTTGACCCAGAAAACATAGGATTAGCATATTTAATTAAGTCTCTAGGTTGACTAGAAGCCGAGATCGCGCAAAATATTGTTACGCAACCGTGATTAACACCACAGTTACGGATGACCGATTTGCGAGACTTTAACTCCCGAGGCGAAAACTCAATGGCGGATTCAAGTTCAACACAAAGTCGCGCGGAATGGCGCACGCAGCAAAGCTCCGCCCGCCGCCTTATCTACTATAATCAAACACCCAGGAAAACTGCGTTCAGATATATATACAGAAAATAATATAAGGATTTATTATCGAATAGTAATACAGTGAAAAAGCCGCGCCGGTAAATCTAATAACTCTAAATCGGGACGTCCCCACACGACTGACAGCAAACACGATACGAGGGAGATTATGAATACAAAAATAACACGTCACGTCGTTCAAATGTACGCGGATGCGGCTTATCTGTCTTTCGTCGTCTGGCGTGGCGGCCGTCCAACACCGCTCCTTTTGGCCCGATCGCACACCACCAGGTCCTTCGCTCCAAGCTCTACGAGGCCCCGCTCCAAGCACCACGCGTCCGACGCGTGGCCAGCAGCTTCACACGAGGACGATCTCCACAAGGCCCGTGCACCAATGGTTCAACGGAGGGCTCGACTTGCAACGAACTGCTGCGAACTGCCGCGTGCTCTGTGGGCTTGGTGTGCTCGGTGTGTGAACGAACTCTCCACCAACTGCCTTCGGGGAGCTTTTCCACCAACTGCCTTCGGGGAGCTTTTCCACCAACTGTCTTCTGCGTCGACTGTGTGCTCCAACGACTGTGTGCTCCAACGAACTCAACTCCTACGAACTCTCTGGTGTCTGCCTGCGTCTGCCCCGAACTCAACTCCTACGAACTCTCTGGTGTCTGCCTGCGTCTGCCCCGAACTCAACTCAACTCAACTCAACTGCCGACTTGATCGCTCATCGACGTGTGTGTCCGTGTGTGTCCTGAAAATGGCGTCCGACCGTCGCATATATTAGTGGCCGACGACGTCACATTGGCGCACTCCTCAGCCAATCACAGCCTCCCAACTCGCCCAGGTCACGCCCTCTGCGGCATGCGACTCCTGACATCTCCCGTCCGCGACCCCCCCCCCCCCCCGCGGTCCTGGTGTAACACGTGCCAGCGAGGTTGGTAGGCCTTTGAGGTGCGAACGGCGGCGGCCAACCGCGGCGGTGTTTTTGGCCTGGTTTCCTGTCTATTTATTACGAAGTCAATGTCAGGGAAAGGGAATTATTTAATGTTGCGCTAAGGACCTAACTAATGTTTATGTGGTTTGCAGTGCCATAATGGACAAAGGTTTGACTACCAGGTGAGACTCACAGGGGCGTTACCTTTAATCCCTCACTATTTAACACTCGGACCTCCAGGTAGATCCACAATCATACATCTTACCCCGACAAACGCCTAAACATCAAGAACTTATTACATGTAGAGTCCCTGTCACGACAGCCGAATACCTACCTATTCAGATCTACCTAGCTCTAGATATTGCTCTACCAAATTCATAACACAGCCCCCCCCCTGGAACCGTAGCTCCTGCAAGGTTCACCGCAGGCGCTACCATTCCAGCCTTAACACTTACTGTCACACACTTAATTAACCTATGAAATAAATCAGGAAGGGCTGTGGGAAGTGAGTCGGACTACCTACCTACACTTCCTTAACATGCTGAACCCCTTAACCATCATGCAAGTATGTACATTTTCTTCGTTGTTCCTGTGGAGGGAGGAAACAACAACACACAACACTAACTTAACCACAAAACTTAACCATCTTTCCAAACTCAAAACTCTAACCTTTGTACATACCCCGGTCTACAGACCGCGTCCCCCGGTGGATGCCACAAGACACAACCTTACCTGCGGGGCCATCCCCAATGCATCCCCCTAAATTTTTCCACGGCCCTGTCCAGATGTTACAGGTGAGTGACACGGCTCGGTGGATTTCGCCCACATTCATGCAACACAGACCCCTTAACCACTCATTCTCATTCCATAGGTCATCAAGGCATTTCAAAAAAATCAACAAAGTACTTATTTCAATACACCCCCCTGCAGGACCATGGCATTGATGTCATTCACGTGTGTGTGCATTCCTCAACTAGGCAGCGGGGAGGTACCGCACAAAAAGATGGTGGGGGCGCATCAGGCTGTGGTGCCCGCAGTCCCAAAAACAAGTCAACCGACTTACAAGTTCATTGCCCCCCCCCCTTACCTCTTGGCCCCATGACAGCCCAACAGCCCCTTTCCGCCGTTACCTCGCCGGTGAGGGTCTCCACACACCCCAGGCTCCTTTGCCTCCTGCTTTCGCGCAGCAACACGGGTCACCGGGGGACTTCCTCACCCCGCGGCGCCCAACCAGACCCTCCACCGACGAGCTCCAATTTCCAGTTACCACCGGCTGCCAGGGGTAATTGCCGCAGAGGGGGGCCCGCAGGCATCGCTCCTCAGAGCTTGCTCTGTACCTGCGGACACACACACTTTCCCCACCCACAAGACCCCAAAACACACTTCCTCCCCCGCTGCCATTCAATTCTCCACACAACTCAGCACAATTCAGTACAATTCTTGGTGTAAAAGGTGTTACAAGGCTTGCCATGGCCTGCTACATGTGAAATCCCCCAGTTCACATTTAAACCATCACACATTTCCAAAAGCACATTTCCAAAAGCACATTTCCAAAAGCACAAGTATCGCCCCTCATTATCTCCAATAATCATCACTCACCCTCCAGGTTCCACTCTCACGACCACATCAAAACACCTAACCACAATACAAAAACATACGCCACCCACAAGACACTGTGGCTCCCATTCCATCCCCTCACCGGCCATGTCATCACTCGCTCTCACCTCCCAACTCCAAATTACATGTCCCCAATTTCCCAAAGCAAATCCTGAAGCCTGGGACAGTACTCCTTCAAACACTCACCTCAAGTGCAGGTAGTTGCAGGTTGGTCAGGTTCAAGAGTGCCATCCACCACACCTAATTTCCCCCTCACCCTTCCAATCCACTCCGGAGCCTCCCGACCCATGTAGGAGCTCAATCTATCCCCGTGAACTATCTGTGGAAGGGCATGCGGGCCCATCTGAATTTTGAACACCACATCAGTCATCTGCCGAAGCACCACCCCAGGGCCCTTCCAAGGTGAAGTGAGTTTTGGGCACACCCCCTTCCTTCTCCGGGGCCAGTAGAGCCAAACAAGGTCTCCAGGAAGGAAACGAGGTGTGTGAGCCCGAGCGTCATACCGCGTTTTCATCTGCGAAGAAGCCAAGCCAATTTGCTTCCTCGCAAACTCATGAGCCTTTTCCATGCTCGCTTTCAAATTGGTTGCATAGCTCTCCACAGTTGGCTCACCCGGTTCCCCTGGTGACGGTCCCATCAACAAATCTGTGGGGACTCGCATCTCCCTACCGAACATCAACAAGGCGGGGGTGCACCGAGTGGTCGCATGCTGGGCGGTCCGGTATGCCATCAATATAAAGGGAAGGTGCTCGTCCCAATCCTGTTGGTTTTCAGATGTAAAGAGGGCCAATTGTGTCAACAGTGTCCGGTTGAACCTCTCTACCATCCCATCCGATTGAGGCCTCAGGGGAGTCGTCCGGGTCTTATGAATTTGGAGGAGCTCGCACACCGACCGCAGGAGGGCAGATTCAAAGTTCCGGCCCTGGTCAGTGTGTAGCTCCCTTGGGACGCCAAATCGGGAGAAGAATCCCTCAACTAGAACTTGAGCTACCAGCCGGGCTTCCTGGTTGGGCAATGGGTAGGCCTCTGGCCACTTGGTGAAGTAATCCATTGCCACCATAATGTACCGATTCCCTCGGCGGGTGGCTGGCAGGGGCCCCACCACATCTACTGCCACCCGCTCGAGCGGTGCCCCGACATTGTACACCTGGAGCGGGGCCTTGCGCGCCCGTGGGGGTCCCTTCTTACCGCGGCAGAGGTCGCAGGATCTCACCCAATTTTGAATGTCTCTGCCCGAATTCACCCAGTAGAACCTCTGTCGTAATTTGGACAAAGTCTTGGCCACGCCCAAATGTCCCATTGTCCTAGTCCCATGCACGTGCCCCATAACCACTTCCTTCAATTTGTTAGGTACAATTATCAACCAGGAAGCTACATCACCCATTGGTGTCACCCACTTTCTGAACAAATAGCCCTCTTTCAACCCCAACATCTGCCACTGTGCCCAATAGGCCTTTACCTGGGCTCCGTGTGGAGCAATCTCCTCCCAAGAGGGTCTTTTGTCCTCCTCTAGCCAATGAAAAAGGGGCCCCAAAACGGGATCCTCCCTTTGACTCTCTTGCCAATTCACATCGCCCAATTCCTGTGGGGGTTGTGGCAAAGTTCGCCTGGTCACTCTCGCTGCATATAGGCATGCATCAATTTGGCCCTGCCCAATTGGATCCTTGGCTTCTTGTCTATCACAAAATTTACACTGTGCCTCCCAACAGGGGCGCCGAGAGAGAGCGTCTGCATTGGCATGTGCTTTGCCAGGCCGATGTTGCACAGTGAAATTATACTGCTGCAGCCTCTCAAGCCACCTTGCAATTTGTCCCTCCGGCTCTTTGAACCGAAGGAGCCATTGCAAGGAGGCATGATCCACTCGGATCACAAACTCCCTCCCATAAAGGTAAGGGTGAAAGTGTCCAACTGCAGACAGCAAGGCCAATAGTTCTTTGCGGGTAACGCAATAATTTCGTTCGGGCCTCGAAAGTGCCCGACTGTAATACGCAATAGCCCTCTCGACTCCCTGTTGCATTTGTGACAACACAGCTCCCAATCCCTCCTGGCTCGCATCTGTGTCCAGGATGTAATTGCCATCATCCGTTGGGTATGCCAAAACTGGGGCCTCCACCAGACGTTGTTTTAAGTGACTGAATGCCTCGATGCAGCTCTCTGACCATACAAATTTGGCTCCTTTCTCTGTCAATTTGTGCAAAGGTCTTGCAATTTCCGCGAAATTTGCCACAAATCTCCTGTAGTACGAGCAGAGGCCCAAAAATCCTCGGACCTCCCTTACATTTTTAGGGGCGGGCCACTCTTGTACAGATTTTACCTTTCCTGGGTCAGTGGCCACGCCGCTCTCACTGATCACGTGACCCAGGTAAGTCACTTCCCTCCTGAAAATTTCACACTTGCTCGGATTTAATTTCAACCCGGCACCCCTTAATCTCCCAAATACGTCTGACAAATTTTCGACAGCCTGTTCAAATGTGGGAGCGTGGACCAATACATCATCCAAATAGACGAGGCAAGTCTGCCACGGTAAGCCAATTAAAACACGTTCCATCAGACGCTCAAACGTGGCAGGGGCATTGCACAATCCAAAGGGCATGACGACAAACTGCCAGAGACCCTTTCCTGTGGTGAACGCCGTTTTCTCCCTCGCCTCTTTATCCATTTCCACCTGCCAATAACCGCTCTTTAAATCCAACGTGGAGAACCACGTTGAGCCTGAAACGGCATCGAGGGTGTCATCGATCCTTGGCAGGGGATACGAGTCCTTGAGTGTCACATGATTGAGCTGGCGGTAGTCCACACAGAACCGAGTGGTCCCGTCCTTCTTCTTCACCAGCACAATGGGTGACACCCAAGGACTCACCGAGGGCTCGATAAATCCGGCTCTTTCCATTTTGCTCACCTGTTCCTCTGCCTCCTCCTTCTTAGCGAAAGGGAGCCGCCTCGGCGGTTGGCGAACAGGCCGAGCCTCGCCAGTGCTAATTTTGTGCCTGACGAGACTCGTGCGTCCAACATCCTCGGGGGAGAGAGAAAAAACACCCAAGTTCTTACCAACCAAATTGTGCAACGTCTCTACCTGCTCCGATGTTAGGCCCTCTTCAGAGCGTGTCATCATGTCCCGCACTCCCTCTGACCAATCACATTTCCCCAAATTTTGCCCTCCTTCCGGCTGTACTGGCAAGCATGTGGATCCACCTCCTCCGGTGACCTCTACTACACTACTGCATTTGGCTACGATGGCTCCGCCCCTTATAGTGCGGGGGCTGTCGGACAAGTTGAGCAGCCTGACTGCCAGCATAGGCCCACGGGTGTCTATGAGGGTGCGACCCACCATTAATTCCTCCGTCCCCTGCGAGGACCACGACTCCACTAGCCCCAGCTGGCCAATGGGTTGAGCACCTGCTGCTAACTCTGCCATCACGACTCTCTCGGACCTGGGAGGCACGGTCACAGTGCGCGGCACCTCCAGCCACGTCCCCTGCACCTCCTCGTCATCCCCCAGTCCCATTAACTGCAGCCTCTCGGTGCCCAACCACATATGACCACGCCCAAGGTCTAATTGGCAGTCATGTTCCACCAGGAAACTCAGTCCCAACAGACACTGATCGCACACCCCCGCCACCCACACAACCACGCTGACCTCCAGGCCACCCAACTCCATCCTCACCACTCCGCGTCCCAATATTGGTGCCGTTGCCCCCGTAGCCAGTTGAAGGCTGTGTCCTTCTACCCTATCAATTTTGTCCCAGCCTCCAACACTCTGGTCTAGCACACCCGGATTGATAATGGTGTCACTGGCTCCAGTGTCCACCACAGCCTCACAAAATTCTCCCTCAATTTTGCATCTAACCCTTAGATTACCCGTGCCAATTTGTCCGCAATTCACTACTTCCACCAAAGGAGGGCGCTTCTCCACACACTTGCCAGCCGAGCATGGCCCCGTATGCTCGGCTCGTTCTAGTTTCCCGCACACTCTACCTCTATTGGCCCAGGCGGAGGTGGTGGTCCTCTGTCTGGCATCTGTGGACCTACTGGGGGCCCCCTCCTTTCTGGACTGCGAAGCCTGTCAGGAGGTGGGGGCCCATATGGTTGCCGACAATTCCTCTGACTGTGCCCTCTTCTCCCACATCTAAAACAAGTCCCCAAGAACGGACCCCTCTGGTAGCCAGGTGGAGCCCCCCTTTCTTCCGGCCCAGCCCGATAAAAATCAGGCCGTCCTGATGGCCAACCTGGACCACCCTGTCGTGACTCGCTCCCTGCAATTTGTCCCCCCATCAAATTTGTCAGCTGGCGGCTGATTCCCCTTAACATTCGCCCGATGTCATCCTCTGGCTTTTCCCGATCCCGCACCTCGGTCTGCCGTACCGTCACAGGTGCCCTCTCCGATGCGCGGTTCGACCTTCTCAAAAAGGTCAGTCTCGCCGCGCATTCCGCTGCCCGGTGCACCGTGGGTGGGTCCTGTAACTCCACCAACGTCCGGACCTCAGGATCAGGGAGAGCCGCCATAAATTTTTCTATCGCCAGCTTGTCCCACGCCTGTGCTGGTAGGTCCCTGTATGCTATCCTCACAGACTGGTATATATCCTGGGCCAGCTCCTGCAACGTCTCATTAGGCTTTTGCCTGCGATGCAGCAGCTGTGCCCTGACCAGGTCGCACCTTGCGCCTGTCCCGTACCTGTTATTCAAGGCCTCACAAATGGCCTTGCTGGTCAATATTCCCTCTGGGACTACGTTCAACACGTCGGCGGCTGACCCACGCAGTGTCGCCACCAGATTCCCCATGCGCTCCCGCTCTCCCCAACCATTGAGCTGAGACACGCACTCAAATTGTGTCAGGAAAGCCTCGAGGCTCCCTGATCCGTCAAAATGTACGAGGGGGATTGTTTTTCCAGAGACTCTATTCCCCGATTCCTCTCTGTCCAAATCCAGTCCGGGGCCAAAACACCCCCCCAACTGGGTATTCCGTTTCGGAGCCTCTGGTGTCCAAATGTGGCTCGTGGTGAGGGTCTCCTGGGTCACCTTAATCTGGTCCTGAAAATGTTTAACCGACCTACTCACCTCTTCCTTCAGGCTCTCTTGAACCCGACCAACCTCCTTCTTGATGGTATTGTCCCAGATCTCCAGTCGCTCCTGCATAAAATCACTCACCCTTTCATTATCCATTAGTGGCCCCCACAGGCCTTTCTCAATTAACCCTTGCTCCTGCTCTTTTATGCGGGTTTCCAACCCCCTCACCTCCTCGGCCAATTTGCCCCCCTGTCGGTTGAGCAGTCCCCATTCCTCACTCTGCTGTAGCATTCTGGCATCCACCCGGCCCCGATAGCCTTCCAGGTCCCCATTTGCTTTATCAATTCGAGCATTTGTGGCACCAATCTGACCCTCCAACTTTTCCCCCATTTGGACAGCCTGCGTCACGCCCTCCTCTATTTTTGACATTAATTCTTCCCGTTTCAATTCAATTTCCACCCCTATGGCTTTTTCCATCTCCCCCATTTGAGTTTCTACTTTACCCTCAAATTTCCCCAGTCTGTCCGTAATTTGGTTTTGCACTCTCCCTTCTATGCCATCAATTCGTTCCCCCAGCTGCTGTGCCATTTCCCCAATTTTTCCTTCCAATTGTTCATTCCTTTCCTTTATTTCATTCCTCCATTCCTTCCCCTGGGACTCCATTTTATTTTCCATCCCTTCAATTTTATTTTCCAACCCACTTTTCATTTCTCCCATTTGTTCCTCCAATCGATCACTCATTCCCTTCATTCCTTCCCTACATTCCTTCCCCTGCGACTTCATTTGTTCATTCAATTCCCAACTGGCTCGCTCACCGTTCTTTTCCATCCCTTCAATTTTTCGAAGCAATTGACCCAACATCTGGTCGGTTGTCGGGGCCGTTCCTACTGCTCCCGACTCCCCGGTGGGGGAGGGGGATAAGTTGGTGCTCGGGACGGGGGAGGTTCCAAGGCTCACCTCGACATCTAATTCCCCTATTTCCGGCTCACTCCCAACGCTGACGGAGGCCTCGCTGCGTACTTCCATCTCGTCGACCTCCGACATCCGCTTTTCGGAAGGTCGTTCCCCGCGCGCGTATTTATTTTAATAATTCCCGAAACAATTTAAATTTGACGAAGACGCGATATCGCGCTCCGTTTGCCCAATTGATTATCAAATTTCTCCGCCTCAACTATAAAAATTTTGCGTTCGAACGTCGAGCGCAATGTACGCCCGACCGTGTCGATGTCGCCCCGCGGACAAAAACATTTGTCCGACCGTGTCGATGTCTCGCCGCGGACAAAAAATTTGTCCGACGGGTTCAAATCCTACACTCCTGACACCACTTGTTACGCAACCGTGATTAACACCACAGTTACGGATGACCGATTTGCGAGACTTTAACTCCCGAGGCGAAAACTCAATGGCGGATTCAAGTTCAACACAAAGTCGCGCGGAATGGCGCACGCAGCAAAGCTCCGCCCGCCGCCTTATCTACTATAATCAAACACCCAGGAAAACTGCGTTCAGATATATATACAGAAAATAATATAAGGATTTATTATCGAATAGTAATACAGTGAAAAAGCCGCGCCGGTAAATCTAATAACTCTAAATCGGGACGTCCCCACACGACTGACAGCAAACACGATACGAGGGAGATTATGAATACAAAAATAACACGTCACGTCGTTCAAATGTACGCGGATGCGGCTTATCTGTCTTTCGTCGTCTGGCGTGGCGGCCGTCCAACACCGCTCCTTTTGGCCCGATCGCACACCACCAGGTCCTTCGCTCCAAGCTCTACGAGGCCCCGCTCCAAGCACCACGCGTCCGACGCGTGGCCAGCAGCTTCACACGAGGACGATCTCCACAAGGCCCGTGCACCAATGGTTCAACGGAGGGCTCGACTTGCAACGAACTGCTGCGAACTGCCGCGTGCTCTGTGGGCTTGGTGTGCTCGGTGTGTGAACGAACTCTCCACCAACTGCCTTCGGGGAGCTTTTCCACCAACTGCCTTCGGGGAGCTTTTCCACCAACTGCCTTCGGGGAGCTTTTCCACCAACTGTCTTCTGCGTCGACTGTGTGCTCCAACGACTGTGTGCTCCAACGAACTCAACTCCTACGAACTCTCTGGTGTCTGCCTGCGTCTGCCCCGAACTCAACTCCTACGAACTCTCTGGTGTCTGCCTGCGTCTGCCCCGAACTCAACTCAACTCAACTCAACTGCCGACTTGATCGCTCATCGACGTGTGTGTCCGTGTGTGTCCTGAAAATGGCGTCCGACCGTCGCATATATTGGTGGCCGACGACGTCACATTGGCGCACTCCTCAGCCAATCACAGCCTCCCAACTCGCCCAGGTCACGCCCTCTGCGGCATGCGACTCCTGACATCTCCCGTCCGCGACCCCCCCGCGGTCCTGGTGTAACACGTGCCAGCGAGGTTGGTAGGCCTTTGAGGTGCGAACGGCGGCGGCCAACCGCGGCGGTGTTTTTGGCCTGGTTTCCTGTCTATTTATTACGAAGTCAATGTCAGGGAAAGGGAATTATTTAATGTTGCGCTAAGGACCTAACTAATGTTTATGTGGTTTGCAGTGCCATAATGGACAAAGGTTTGACTACCAGGTGAGACTCACAGGGGCGTTACCTTTAATCCCTCACTATTTAACACTCGGACCTCCAGGTAGATCCACAATCATACATCTTACCCCGACAAACGCCTAAACATCAAGAACTTATTACATGTAGAGTCCCTGTCACGACAGCCGAATACCTACCTATTCAGATCTACCTAGCTCTAGATATTGCTCTACCAAATTCATAACAATATGTATTTTATGGCGGCCATTTTCAAAATCCAAAATGGCGGCCATGCAGGTGTCTGTGCAAATGTCAACATTGATTTTCAGATTCTCCATGCTCTGAAGATTCCAAAAATGTACAGGTTTGCTAATCCCAAAATTTTGAAAGAAATTATATTTGTTAACATAGTGAACCTGACTATCTTCATCACTGTCCTGAGTGTCATTTTCGCAAAGGTGTCTACGCAAATGTAAACATTAATTTTTGGATTCCTCATGCTCTGAATATTCCAAAAATGTATAGTTTTGCTAATCTACCAAAATTTTGAACGAAATTATATTTGTTAACATAGTGAACCTGACTAATTCCTGCGTTGTCTCTGAATCAGCTGGCTGAGTCATATTGGCGTAGGGTAGGTCATGATCAGCCCACCCCCCCCCCCCCCCCTTTCGTTTCACCAACTCCTGCATCTGCCACCGTTCATGATTATCAAAGTAGGCTTTACCCTGTTCACGATAAGGTAGAAATCAGAGTTGTATACGAAGAGATAAAAGGATGGCATTGACTTCGAGACGGTACGTGATATTTTCAAAAGTATATCGTGGCGTTGTCATTTAAGTAGATTGCAATAAATACGTTGTTCATATATGCACTCTTCATTCTCATCTTTCTTCCTAACTCTTACTCGGACAAGCAAATCCCCTATGCCATCCATAATGGTACACTCTATCCATACACCACATCCTCCCTTCCGTGGATGTTCCACGGGTTTCGGCTAGTAACAAATATCATGAACCATTTACATTTTATAGTCCATTGTATAATTTAAATAAACATAAATGCAAATTTCGCATGTGGCAAAAGTAAGTACACCCCTACATTTATCACCACTTCAAATACCTAAAATTACAATCAGGTGCACCAGCTCAGGTGTAAATGATTAGAACATCATTCGAGAGGATCTTGGAGGAACCTGTCTTATTTAAACCTCAGACATTTAGTTTGGTTTGCTCTTTTTTGTTGAAGTGTGCGGCGTCACCATGCCTAGATCAAAAGAGCTCTCTGAGGCCTTCAGAAAGATGGTTTTAGATGCCTACGAGTCTGGGAATGGATCTAAAAAGATCTCCAAACAATTTGAAATCAATCGTTCGACTGTCCGGAAGATCATCTACAAGTGGAGAAGATTCCAAACAACTGTCAATTTGTTCAGGCCAGGCCGCCCCAGCAAGTTCAGCCCGAGAGGAGACCGCAAGATGCTGAAAGAAGTCTCGAAGAACCCCAGAATGTCATCACGGGACCTACAGGTAGCTCTTGCCACTGTTGATGTCAAAGTGCACGAGTCTACCATTAGAAAGAGGCTGCACAAATTTGATCTACATTGGAGGTGTGCCAGGAGGAAACCTTTGCTGTCCTGAAAGAACATCAGGGCAAGACTAAAGTTTGCCAATGAACACCTACGCAAAGACCAGCACTTCTGGAAAAATGTGCTCTGCACAGATGAGTCAAAGGTAGAGCTATTTGGCCACAGTACCAGAAGACATGTTTGGCGAAAACCAAAGACAGCATTTGACCACAAGAACCTGATACCAACTGTAAAGCATGGTGGTGGAAATATTATGGTTTGGGGCAGCTTTGCTGCATCAGGGCCTGGGCAGCTCACCATCATATAATCCACTATGAATTCTTCATTGCACCAGAGGGTGCTTGAGGATAATGTGAGGCCATTTGTTGGAAAGTTGAACCTCAACCGAAGGTGGACCTTGCAACATGACAATGACCCTAAACATACAGGTAAATCCACCAAGGAATGGCTGAAAAGAAAGAAATGGAGGGTTCTGGAATGGCCAAGTCAAATCCCGGATCTAAATCCCATCAAGATGTTGTGGGGGGATTTGAAACGAGGTGTGCATGCAAGAAACCCGTCAAACATCGCACAGCTGAAAGAATTCTGCATGGAGGAGTGGGCAAAAATTTCTCCCAGTCGATGTCAGCGACTGCTAGACAGTTATAAGAAACGCCTACTTGAGGTTGTTTCTGCCAAAGGGGACAATACCACCTATTAGAGCCAAGGGTTACTTACTTTTTCCACATGCGAAATTTGCATTTATGTTTATTTAAATTATACAGTGAACTACAACATGTAAATGTTTCATGATATTTGTTATACTAGGGCGTGCCCGCACGTACGTGCTTGCCCGTACGTGCGTGCAAAAAAACATGCGTGCAAACAACAACAACAAAAAACAACTTTGAAACCACGTGGCAGTAACGACCACAGAACCCCCCCCCCCCTCTATTTACATGAAATGGTTTGGTCCATTCGCAAAGCCAGTAACGACCACAGAACCCCCCCTCTATTTACATGAAATGGTTTGGTCCATTCGCAAAGCCAAAGCGAACGGCTTGCGAGTACGGTGACCATACCTTGGGAACCACTTGTCCGATTAATTTCAAACCTTGAAAAGGCACATCCTCGGGTCCCCAGCAATATACCTGGCAAGTTTCAAGTATATCGGACCAGTAGTTGTCGAGAAACAGCGGTCACAGACAAACACACAGACACACACACAGAGATTACTGGAATTATAGATAGACTAGGGCATGCCCGTACTATATATATATCTAAAATTATATCCCCCCCCTCTATTTACATGAAATGGTTTGGTTCATTCGCAAAGCCAAAGCGAACGGCTTGCGAGTACGGTGACAATCCCCCCCCCTCTATTTACATGAAATGGTTTGGTCCATTCGCAAAGCCAAAGCGAACGGCTTGCGAGTACGGTAGAACCCCCCCCTCTATTTACATGAAATGGTTTGGTCCATTCGCAAAGCCAAAGCGAGCTCGCTGCTCTCTGATTGGTCGAATCGTTTTTTGGACATAGCTCGCTAACTACTTGTCCGATTAATATGAAACCTTGAAAAGGCACATCCTCAGGTCCCCAGCAATATACCTGGCAAGTTTCAAGTATATCGGACCCGTGGTTGTCGAGAAACAGCGGTCACGTACACACACACAGAGATTACTGGAATTATAGATAGATTATATCACCTTTATCTATCAATATTGTTGAAACTAGGGCGTGCCCGTACTATATATATATCTAAAATTATATCCCCCCCCATCTATTTACATGAAATGGTTTGGTCCATTCGCAAAGCCAAAGCGAACGACCACAGAACCCCCCCCCCCCCCCCCCCTCTATTTACATGAAATGGTTTGGTCCATTCGCAAAGCCAAAGCGAACGGCTTGCGAGTACGGTGACCATACCTTGGGAACCACTTGTCCGATTAATTTCAAACCTTGAAAAGGCACATCCTCGGGTCCCCAGCAATATACCTGGCAAGTTTCAAGTATATCGGACCGGTAGTTGTCGAGAAACAGCGGTCACAGACAAACAAACACACACACACACACACACACACACACACACAGACACACATACACACAGAGATTACTGGAATTATAGATAGATAGATGAAGATCAAATAGCTGTATGTTGAAATATGTTGAAAAAGTCAAAACTTTACATGGGGTGTACTTACTTTTTCACATGACTGTATATATTATTGACGTTGGAAAATAGACGTCACAATTGCAACCAATTTACAACGTCAGGCCAACGTTGGAAAATAGACGTCGCAATTGCAACCAATAGGCAACGTTCGTCCGAAGTTGGAAAATAGACGTCACAATTGCAACCAAATGCCAACGTTGTTGTGTGAGCTGGGAGACATACTTTTCATCGTTGTGGAAACAGATTGATTCACAACATTTAACATCAACAGGCTACTCTACAGGGGAATAAAGTTTTGTTTGATCTGCACTCTACAAGCATACAACCTGGCAATGCAACATTGTGCACCTGCTACCAACGACACCGTCATGGTGATCATGCAGGTTTGCACTGCGTTTATGCTGTCAGTCCAGTGCTAGGATTTGTTGCCTCGTCGCTTATTAATCCACACAACCCTTCAGTGTGTCTCAATTAACTGCATGAGTGCATGTCAATTATAGTGTGGAATATTGCTTGTTTGCCTAACCAAAAAATGATTTGGAGTGTGGAATAAGAGGAGCAGGTTGGGAGGAGGAGGTTGCACAGAGCAGATGGCCAATGATAAATTACATGACACCAACAAATACATTTTCAGGCTGCTCACATAAGTACCCCAAACTTTTCACTTAATTGTATTGTTTTCCCAATATAGGATTTTTTACCCTCTTTGCCACATTATCTGCAAGATTCTTCATTTCAAGAAAAGCATTTTGACATACTTTCTATATGGTTCACTTTTAAAATAAAAAATGCTTATCAGGAGTGAAACTGAAAATTATTTACCTTCGAGTGATGCTCCTGGTTATCCACAGCAATTTGTGACATCCTGCTGCCAGCATGGAAGAGGTTATCACAGGACATCAACAGGGATTATCACCCAAAAGGGTCAAGGTGCAGTGTCACTTGGAATTTGACAAGTTTATCTGAACCAGTCCTGATCACACCTGTATTTGCTTTTGATGGGTTCATGAATATGCGATCAACACAAAAATGGATTACATGAAACTTGTGAAGCCATTGAAAGTGAATGGTACATACTGTGATGTAAGGATGCTAAAACCTCATAAGCTTTATTGGCAAAGATAGAAGGAAACAAATGGCAAGGATAAAAGGAGAAGGGGGAGACACAGAAGGGGAAGAGAGAGAAGTGGGGATATAGTGGGGTGCCCAGACACTCAGTCATTTCAATTGATGCAAAAGTTTCGTTTTCAGTACAAATTTGAAGGTAAGGGCCTGTAGAACAATTTTGGTTCGAGTGTCAAGCACTCATATAAATATTTTTTTTTTTTTTTTTGCTTTTTGACCATTTTCCAAAATGGCAGCCATCGAAATTGTGAATTACAAATTTTATTTGAAAAACCTCATAATTCTCACACAATTGCTGTGTAAATATAACTTGTATTGCTATCTTAAGCTAATACTGTGTGAGGAATTAACTGGAGTCAAAATATTGATGTTTTGAATATTCTGGTATGTCAAAAATCAAAGATGGCTGCCAATTTTGGGGTTTTTTTCGTGTATTATGCCTCATAACTTCTGTCCTATTGAACCTAGAATGGTGATTTTGGTGTCTATACCTAGATTTTCATGTATGAGTTATTGAATAAAAATGAAATAAACATGATTGGAGCATATCTTATATGATATTTCACACCAATGAGACAATAAATAAAAAAAGTAATAACGCAAATCGGGTGTTTTTTTCATCTCTTTCCTGTTGAACCTTTTCCAGTTTTTTTATTAGGGCCATGTCATCGAGCTGGGGATGGTCTGTCTTTTGCCAAAATAAAACCGAAGAAAACCCTTCATTATGTTGTTCACTTTCTCTTTCCAGCTTTCAGATATCATGGATGAGAAGCTGAAATGGGAGTTTTCAGTGCAGTGCCGATAAATTTAAGAATAACTTCTCTGTCCCTTCATGAACCCAACATTTTTATGCATCAAGACGGCAGTTATTTAATATTGTTTTTCCTTTCTGCCTTTCCAGGTCGTTTCTGAGATGGCTGGGACAAGGAGATGGCAGTTTTGCATTCTGTGCCAAAAAACAAACTGAGGAAGGGTTTTTTTGTCCTCTTGCGAATCCAGTCGCCAGTCGTAGAGAAGGAGCCTACACAGAAATCACCAGCCTTGTAAGTCAGTTCAGAGCAATTGGTGCTGCTCCCCACCCAGACGTAAAACTTCCAGATGAAGAATCCATGCAGAAGAATCATGCATCCTGGCACAAATCATGTCGTCAGCTTTACAGGGCATCAGCACTTGACCATGCAAAAAAACGTCGCTATGAAGGATTGCCTCCTGCAAGAAAAAGATCCCGGCGGACTAGTGCAGCTGTTAATCGTAATCTGCGTCTCTTCTGTGGTGACGAAACAAATGCAGCAGACCATTCTTTCCAGGAGCTTAAACTCACCAAACACGTACATGACAAGGCAGTCGCACTGGGGGAAGAGGGTATCGTGTCACTCCTTGCAGAATGCGACCTGGTCGCCATTGAAGCCAAGTATCATCGGGATTGTTACACAGGGTTCACCCGCCGTTACGATGTGATTTGTAAACAAGACACAGCCAGCGAAAACCTTGAGGCCACAACAGAAAATGAATTGCTCCAATTCATAAAGGAAGAAGTCGCTGAAGGTAGTATAATTATTGCATTGCAAGATCTGACAGATATGATGACGGAGAGATTAGAACAACATGGAATCCAGAAGACCGTGAACTGGACACACCTAAAGGAAACAGTCCTCGAACAATTCCCGAATTTGACAGAAGAGAAAGGTATCCGAGGCCGGGTTTTCATCGTTTGTTCGAAGAAGGCCAGATAGATCATATCAGATGCAACTCAAACACCAGATGAGGAAGTACGTACATTACTAATGGCAGCATCGATTCTCCGTAAAGCTGTTTTGGATCATGACACTGCATTCAGGTTTGATGGTTCATTTCCCAATGGTTGCGAAGAATCATCTGTTCCACAACGTATGAAGTATTTCTTCCATCAACTCCTCGCAGGACCCAAATCATCGCCAGAACAAGAGAATTCCAGGAAGATCCTCTCTGAGTCAGGTGGCCATGCTAAATATGACTTCTCTTTCTGCGAACTTGATTTGTGAGCCTCCACTTGCAGTGTTCCTGGCCCTCAAATTGCATTCCCAAACAAGTAGCAAGAAGTTGGTCGAACTACGACATGAGTATGCTCTGAGCGTGTCATATAAGAAAGTCCTCACCATTGAAATTAGCTTTGCACAGGCTATTGCAGATCAAACAAGGAACAACGCTGATATAGTCTGTCCTACAAATTTGCGTCAGCACATTTTCACAGCTGCAGCCCTGGATAACTTGGATCACAATCCCACATCACGCACTGCAAGCTCATCCTTCCATGGAACTGGGATTTCAATTTTTCAGTTTCCTTCATCACAGAAGCCTGGGTTGGACCAATAATGTCGACGAATCAACTCACAGAAAACAGGATCAGGCAGCAGTGGACCCACCCATCCTGCCTCGTTCGTATACGTTTGTACCACCTGTGGGCCGAAATATTGTCACCCATCCTCCGGTAAAAGATGTGCAGCCAGTGGCAACGAATTCATTCGATGAGGAGAAACAGCACGACAGGCATGGATGACTGCAGTACATGACACCCTATATGTGGATTCTGATACAGAAAAAGGCACTCCAGCAATGTGGTCTTCATTCCATGCTGCTCGATTAGATGCTGTTGGACAACCAGAAAAAGGAATTGAAGCCCTCCTGCCACTTTTCCGTGAGAAAGCAGCCACTCCAGAAATGATTCGACATGGAATGGAACTGGTGAAAAAAAACAACTGAGCACCTCAACCCACACCAAGTCCCTGTGTTGGTAGAGGACCAACCACTCTATGACCTCGCAAAAAAATATTCTGCGAAAATCGAAAAGTGCGAAAATCTTCCTTCAAGTTTTACGGTAAGCGACACGGCTGCAAGTTGATGCACGAAGTGTCATCCCTCATGGAGGAATTTGCAACTATCGCCAACACTCCATTCCAAACATCGCCAAGGCTGAAAGAAGTGGCAACAAACTTTGTCTGTCGGCTGTACTCCAATGAGTCGAACGAGGACAATGACGTTGACCTCGTCCGGATGAGGGTGTTCTCACAGAAGACTAGGGACGTGGAGAGAATTCCCCCAACGAGTGATGCTTTGGATCAACATCTCAAAAGGAGCGTCTTCCAAGCAAGCATCTGGACAACAGCCCAAAGGTCCATGATGCCCATCAACAACCCCACTAATCATGGGTGGAAGGAAGAGGACGGCAAGCTGCTTCCCATTTGGACCTCGCTGCCCCTCGCCAAGGATGTATTCCACCTGGATGTGAAGTGCACTTGCACAAGTACCTGCGCTCTGTGCAAGTGCATGAGGGCAAAGTTGAAGTGCACACATCTGTGCAAGTGCAAATGCGAGAAGTAGCTGGACCAGAACAATTTCCAATACTGACATGTATATATGGTCGATTTGTTATTGTGATTGTGATTGTGCAACTTTTGAACAAAACTGGACCATGCATGATCAAGAAATGGTTGGGTACATGTTTAAGTAACAAAATGTCCACCAGTTGGCCATCTTGGATCTGATCTCGAAAATATGTGCCGTGACATCATTTCAAAACACACATTGACTGGGTCCTCAGTCGAAGGCCTCAGCATCATCCTGTTTCGGCCCTCAACCTCGATACGGTGAACTAAGGTGGGCCAGCAGGGGCACATACGCCTACACATGCAGCAGCTACATCCAGATGCGTACATATCCCCACCCTCAGCCAGTGAGAACACAGACTACAACAACAAAACCGCCTCCACTCCCAGAATCCACAGCCCCTCACGCAATCACTCACACACCAAAAAAAAAAAGAACACACCGAACCAACTGACCACCTACCCTTACAACATGCACCACTCAAACAAAAACACATTCATGCAAAACCACACCCACTCCTGCAACACACACACACACACACACACACACACACACCACTGAGGACCCGGTCAGTGAGGCACACTTGTCACCAGGTGCGTTTTGAAATTATGTTTGTGCTGGTGCCACCAGTGACTCCCAGGAAAGACTGGGTAGCGACCAGGAATAGGCTGATGATGCTGGAGAGACAGAATCGGGGGCAGGTGGCCTTGTAAGCCATTTTGCCAAGCTGCATGGTTTGGATTGTGTGGCACCCATAATTTACAGTGTTGGTAAAGAATAGAGAACACCCCAAGGGCTCTCCGAGAGGTGGGGTGGAAGATGGGCCCAAACGGACAGATAAAATGGATAAAGATCCCCAGTAAACGATGTAGGCCATCATTCATTATCTGTGTGGCAAGTTTGAACAATATAGGTAAATACATTCCCGATAAATACTTGAGGACGTGTTAAACATCGGGGTTTTTTACAACTAAAATTTGGGCAGTCGGCCATCTTTGATCACATCGCAAAATATAATGATGTCCATATGTATACCTTCATGTGTTGTCTTTATGCCCAGTAAGAACAAAATCGGTCCATATATCTCCGAGATATGGTTGCGGACAGACGTATGTACGAGACCAAATCCATAAGCCCCCACATTTTGGACTGAGTCCAACAGGGCTAATAGCCGGTGTTGTCAATAAACGACTACGTATTATGTTGAAAACCTGATTATGCCTTGGCTCGAGAATCCGAAGCGCAGTGGAGGCAGCCATCTTGCGGATGCGGAAGTATGCATAACAAATTTAAAACGTTCATTAGGAGTTTCTTTCACCCGTCATCGTTTGATTCACAATCTTATGCACCTCCAATGTATTAATAAAATAATTTAAGACCAACATCGGCCTCCACGGGCCTGGTTATCTTCAACAAAACGCGTCACCAAACACCGGACCCAATGAGAGTCGAGCATTTGCAAAAATATTTCTAAAATGAAATCACTCAATGGTGGCCGCCATCGACCGGATGCGGAAGTTTGCATAAAACAATTGCGAAAAAGTTCAATAGGAGTTTGTTTCACCCGTCGTTCTTTGATTCACAATCTAATGAAACCTCTAATTAGTAATTAAAATACGTTAAGACCAACCTCGTATCTTCAACGAAAATCGTCATCAAACACCAGAACCAATGAGATTCGAGCATTTGAAAAATATTATTACGCGTTTCGGAGGGTGAAAACGGCATCAAATATTCTAACATTGACGAAGAATTATTTTTTAGAAATCTCGCGGCCGTATGGGATAGTTTTTCACGGCCAGAAATATGGTATAAGCGGTTTACATATTTAGTTTAGAAATACGGATAGTTTTTTACGGCCGGAAATATCCGAAGTTTAGACGGAATTCACCGAATTAATCACTGCAAGCTAACGTCTTCTGGTGGAGGAAGCTGCCGTGCCCGGAGAGAACCAGTCCTGCCAGGGACTGAAGTTAGAAGACTACACACATACTGTGAAAACGTATGTTAAGCCCAGTTAAAATTTCTTAAAATAGGCCTTAAGCTAGCACATCGTATCGTTACTTCCTTAAGCTTCTTGTGACATTTATTGTATGCAGGTATTGGGGAGGACTGTCTGCTCTTCTCTTTTACCAAGTCTTACCAGGTACGGTACCTACTACACCTACCTACTACCAACTACCTAACCTACTGATACCATAGTGATGGGTAAAATAGTGGCAAGAGGCTTTGGCTTCGCTGGCTCATTGCGGCTTTGCAGTCGGTACTAGTAGCCGGCGAAGCCGGTGTTGTCAATAAGCGAGTACGTATTTAGTTGAAAACCTGATTATGCCTAGGCTCCAGAATTCCGAACGCAGTGGACGCAGCCATCTTGCGGATGTGGAAGTATGCATAACAAATTTAAAACGGCTTAACGTCAGCCGGCTTAACGGCTGACTCCGCACGTGAAAAAGCTGAATGCCTCAACTCTGTGTTTGCCTCTAAATCTTGTGTCCCAAACCCATCCCTCTCTGTACCCACCGTACCCAGTCGTACCCAGCTGCTCCTGGACTCTGTGTGCTTTCCTCCTGACAAGGTGGAAAAGTTTCTGTCAACCATCGACTCTGATTCTGCAACTGGTCCTGACGGCATCAGCCCACAGGTCCTAAAATCATGTTCTTCTGCTCTTTCACTCCCTCTTTCTGTTCTCTTCACCCTCTCTTTTGCTCAAGGTCATCTGCCATCTGCTTGGAAATCAGCCAACATCACCGCTTTGCACAAAAAAGGTGCAAAAACAGATCCCAGCAACTACAAACCAATCAGCCTTCTCCCAATTATCAGCAAAGTCATGGAATCCATCATTGCTTCAGATATTAAATCTTTCCTCTTCTCCAATGGCTTGATCTCTGATCATCAATTTGGTTTCAGACCTGGTCACTCTACTCTGGACATGCTGCTTCTGCTTTCTCAACAATGGATGGAGGTCCTCAACGCCAAACAGGAAATTAGAGCTGTCTCCCTTGACATTTCACGTGCCTTCGATACGGTCTGGCACCCTGCTCTGCTCTCCAAACTCTCCTCCTTTGGTATCCATGGAAATCTCCATGCATGGCTGGCGGACTTCCTCTCTGGTCGTAGTCAACGTGTGGCCCTGAATGGGTTTCTCTCATCTCCTCTTCCTGTTCAGGCTGGAGTTCCCCAAGGTAGTGTTCTGGGCCCTGTGCTTTTTCTGGTCTTCATCAATGATCTCTCTGACTCTCTTGAAAATCCTCTCTATCTCTTTGCTGACGACTCTACTCTCTGTCGCTCCATTCCTCATCCCTCAGATCGGCAGTCTGCAGCCTCCTCACTCTCTGCAGACCTGGACAAAATCACAGACTGGTCAAACAAGTGGAACATGTCTTTCAATCCTGACAAATCTCACACTCTTACAATGTCTCTCCGAAAGGACCGACTGGACAACCCTCCCATCTACTTTCTCAACAATCCTCTCCAAGAAGTTCTGTCGCTCAAGCTTTTGGGTCTCACTATCTGCCATGATCTTTCTTGGGAAAACCACATTTCCAAGCTGGCCTCCAAAGCCAGTCGCCGACTGGGCATCCTCCGTCGTGCGAAGTCCTTCCTTGGCACACCTGAGCTCCTCACCACATACAAGGCTTTCATCCGCAGCTCAATGGAATACTGTTCCCCCCTCTGGGCTGGTGCTCCTGCCTCACACCTTGCTCGGCTTCACGCTGTTGAGGCCAAAGCTTTCAGAATCATTGGAATCTCCTGCGATGTAGTCAACGCCGAGGGCCTTTCACTCACTCACCGCAGGCAGGTTGGTGGTCTTTCTGTCTTCTACCGACTCCTCTCCGGCTTTGCTCCCCCAGCTCTCTCTATGCTCTGTCCCCCCAATATTCCTTCAGGTCGCACAAGATCTGCCTGCAACCCTCTTATGGTTAAACTGCCAAAGTCTAGGCTCTCTGCTCACCTTCACTCTTTCATTCCCCTTTTCTCCCGCCTCTGGAACAAACTCCCCCACTCCCTTCAATCCCACTCCTCCCTCCAGGTCTTTAAAACAGCTGTTCACCACCATCTCTTATCGTCCCCCATCGAAAACCTTGATCTTTTCTACCCCCGGTAATTCACCCCAGAGTCCTTGCAGTGTTCATATGTTTTAATCCTCTCCCACCTCCCCCCAAGTCCTCCCGATGTCCCTGCTCTCAAATGTTGTGTTTGTGTCCTTCCCCCGCTTCCCCCTCTCTTCTGTGTCCTTCCCCCTCTCTCCCCATCTTGTCTGCCGCTCCCCTTGTTTTTTGTGTTTTGTGTGTCGGTTTGTCTTTTTGTGTGATTAATGTTTGCTCTTTCACGAGCCTCGATCTTGTATACAAAAAAAAAAAAACGTTCATTAGGAGTTTCTTTCACCCGTCATTGTTTGATTCACAATCTTATGCACCTCCAATGTATTATTAAAATACTTTAAGACCAACATCGGCCCGCACGGGCCTGGTTATCTTCAACGAAACGTGTCACCAAACACCGGACCCAATGAGAGTCGAGCATTTGCAAAAATATTTCTAAAATGAAATCACTCAATGGTGGCTGCCATCGACCGGATGCGGAAGTTGCATAAAACAATTGCGAAAAAGTTCAATATGAGGTTGTTTCACCCCCCGTCGTTCTTTGATTCACAATCGAATGAACCTCTAATTAGTAATTAAAATACGTTAAGACCAACCTCGTTATCTTCAACGAAAATCGTCATCAAACACCAGAACCAATGAGATTCGAGCATTGAAAAAATATTATTACGCGTTTCGGAGGGTGAAAACGGCATCAAATATTCTAACATTGACGAAGAATTATTTTTTTGAAATCTCGCGGCCGTATGGGATAGTTTTTCATGGCCAGAAATATGGTATAAGCGGTTTACATATTTAGTTTAGAAATACGGATAGTTTTTCACGGCCGGAAATATCCGAAGTTGAGACGGAATTCACCGAATTAATCACTGCAAGCTAACGTCTTCTGGTGGAGGAAGCTGCCGTGCCCGGAGAGAACCAGTCCTGCCAGCGACTGAAGTTAGAAGACTACACACATACTGTGAAAACGTATGTTAAGCCCAGTTAAAATTTCTTAAAATAGGCCTTAAGCTAGCACATCGTATCATTACTTCCTTAAGCTTCTTGTGACATTTATTGTATGCAGGTATTGGGGAGGACTGTCTGCTCTTCTCTTTTACCAAGTCTTACCAGGTACGGTATCTACTACACCTACCTACTACCAACTACCTACCTACCTACTACCCACTACCTAACCTACTGATGCCATGGTGATGGGTAAAATAGTGGCAAGAGGTATGCAGGTATTGGGGAGGACTGTCTGCTCTTCTCTTTTACCAAGTCTTACCAGGTACGGTACCTACTACACCTACCTACTACCAACTACCTAACCTACTGATACCATAGTGATGGGTAAAATAGTGGCAAGAGGCTTTGGCTTCGCCGGCTCATTGCGGCTTTGCAG
Organism: Myxine glutinosa; assembly: GCF_964187855.1. Lineage (NCBI taxonomy): Eukaryota > Metazoa > Chordata > Myxini > Myxiniformes > Myxinidae > Myxine > Myxine glutinosa. The sequence continues at coordinate 72,080,245 of NC_136272.1, read as the reverse complement.
CCGGTACTAGTAGCCGGCGAAGCCGGTGTTGTCAATAAACGAGTACGTATTATGTTGAAAACCTGATTATGCCTTGGCTCGAGAATCCGAAGCGCAGTGGAGGCAGCCATCTTGCGGATGCGGAAGTATGCATAACAAATTTAAAACGTTCATTAGGAGTTTCTTTCACCCGTCATCGTTTGATTCACAATCTTATGCACCTCCAATGTATTAATAAAATAATTTAAGACCAACATCGGCCCGCACGGGCCTGGTTATCTTCAACAAAACGCGTCACCAAACACCGGACCCAATGAGAGTCGAGCATTTGCAAAAATATTTCTAAAATGAAATCACTCAATGGTGGCTGCCATCGACCGGATGCGGAAGTTGCATAAAACAATTGCGAAAAAGTTCAATATGAGGTTGTTTCACCCCCCGTCGTTCTTTGATTCACAATCGAATGAACCTCTAATTAGTAATTAAAATACGTTAAGACCAACCTCGTTATCTTCAACGAAAATCGTCATCAAACACCAGAACCAATGAGATTCGAGCATTGAAAAAATATTATTACGCGTTTCGGAGGGTGAAAACGGCATCAAATATTCTAACATTGACGAAGAATTATTTTTTTGAAATCTCGCGGCCGTATGGGATAGTTTTTCATGGCCAGAAATATGGTATAAGCGGTTTACATATTTAGTTTAGAAATACGGATAGTTTTTCACGGCCGGAAATATCCGAAGTTGAGACGGAATTCACCGAATTAATCACTGCAAGCTAACGTCTTCTGGTGGAGGAAGCTGCCGTGCCCGGAGAGAACCAGTCCTGCCAGCGACTGAAGTTAGAAGACTACACACATACTGTGAAAACGTATGTTAAGCCCAGTTAAAATTTCTTAAAATAGGCCTTAAGCTAGCACATCGTATCATTACTTCCTTAAGCTTCTTGTGACATTTATTGTATGCAGGTATTGGGGAGGACTGTCTGCTCTTCTCTTTTACCAAGTCTTACCAGGTACGGTATCTACTACACCTACCTACTACCAACTACCTACCTACCTACTACCCACTACCTAACCTACTGATGCCATGGTGATGGGTAAAATAGTGGCAAGAGGTATGCAGGTATTGGGGAGGACTGTCTGCTCTTCTCTTTTACCAAGTCTTACCAGGTACGGTACCTACTACACCTACCTACTACCAACTACCTAACCTACTGATACCATAGTGATGGGTAAAATAGTGGCAAGAGGCTTTGGCTTCGCCGGCTCATTGCGGCTTTGCAGCCGGTACTAGTAGCCGGCGAAGCCGGTGTTGTCAATAAACGAGTACGTATTATGTTGAAAACCTGATTATGCCTTGGCTCGAGAATCCGAAGCGCAGTGGAGGCAGCCATCTTGCGGATGCGGAAGTATGCATAACAAATTTAAAACGTTCATTAGGAGTTTCTTTCACCCGTCATCGTTTGATTCACAATCTTATGCACCTCCAATGTATTAATAAAATAATTTAAGACCAACATCGGCCCGCACGGGCCTGGTTATCTTCAACAAAACGCGTCACCAAACACCGGACCCAATGAGAGTCGAGCATTTGCAAAAATATTTCTAAAATGAAATCACTCAATGGTGGCCGCCATCGACCGGATGCGGAAGTTTGCATAAAACAATTGCGAAAAAGTTCAATATGAGTTTGTTTCACCCGTCGTTCTTTGATTCACAATCTAATGAAACCTCTAATTAGTAATTAAAATACGTTAAGACCAACCTCGTTATCTTCAACGAAAATCGTCATCAAACACCAGAACCAATGAGATTCGAGCATTTGAAAAAATATTATTACGCGTTTCGGAGGGTGAAAACGGCATCAAATATTCTAACATTGACGAAGAATTATTTTTGGGAAATCTCGCGGCCATATGGGATAGTTTTTCACGGCCAGAAATATGGTATAAGCGGTTTACATATTTAGTTTAGAAATATGGATCGTTTTTCATGGCCGCAAATATCCGAAGTTGAGACGGAATTCACCGAATTAATCACTGCAAGCTAACGTCTTCTGGTGGAGGAAGCTGCTGTGCCCGGAGAGAACCAGTCCTGCCAGCGACTGAAGTTAGAAGACGACACACATACTGTGAAAACGTATGTTAAGCCCAGTTAAAATTTCTTAAAATAGGCCTTAAGCTAGCACATCGTATCGTTACTTCCTTAAGCTTCTTGTGACATTTATTGTATGCAGGTATTGGGGAGGACTGTCTGCTCTTCTCTTTTACCAAGTCTTACCAGGTACGGTACCTACTACACCTACCTACTACCAACTACCTACCTACCTACTACCAACTACCTATCCTACTGATGCCATGGTGATGGGTAAAATAGTGGCAAGAGGTATGCAGGTATTGGGGAGGACTGTCTGCTCTTCTCTTTTACCAAGTCTTACCAGGTACGGTACCGACTACACCTACCTACTACCAACTACCTCATCTACTGATACCATAGTGATGGGTAAAATAGTGGCAAGAGGCTTTGGCTTCGCCGGCTCATTGCGGCTTTGCAGTCGGTACTAGTAATATCCGGCGAAGCCGGTGTTGTGAATGAACACGTACGTATTATGTTGAAAAGCCAGATTTTGCTGGATCCTTTGAGAATTTCGAAGCTTTGACGCACCAAATCACTCCACGGAGGCCGCCATCTTGCGGATGCGGAAGTATGCATAAAAAATTGCGAAAAAGTTCAATCGAGGCTTTGGCTTCGCCGGCTCATTGCGGCTTTGCAGTAGGGTCATATTAATATTCATGATAAAGGTAACGTGCCACTTGGTGCAGGTTGATGCATATATGATTCGTCCTCCATAAATTAAGCATTAAGAATGTCGTCAAATACTGAACAAGTTTGATCATATCAGCAGGTGATATGTAAACATAGGGGCAAAAACATAGGGGCAATACTCCTGGCGCTCACCTGGTAGACTAAACAGTATACTGCACTGACTAAAGGTATTTTAAACCAATTTTAATGCTTGCTAGAAAACAGGACAGCATGTAGAATCATACTTACATAATCATAAGACATTAAACAAACAAACAAACAAACAAATACTTGTTTTTGGGGAAGTAGTTTCAAGTGTTTACAGACGGACTGACGGAGACTGACGGACGAACGACGCGCCATCGCATAAGCTCCCCTGAACTTAGTTCCAGGTGAGCTAAAAATGGTTCATTGCCACATACTGTATCATTTTTAAATTGAGTGGCTCGGTGGTAGAGTGTGTTCATCTTTGTTGTTTTACCCTCACTTGTGTGCAATGGATTCCCAAACCTGCCCACAAATCTTGCTTAGAAAGGAGATGGACATTATTGGGTCCATTTTCTCGATATACAATATACAGGGTGAGGCAATTATGTCTAACACATCTATTTCTGTAACAAGAGGGCCCATTGGTGCGTTGTACCAAATTTTATTGATCTTCACGGCTTTGAAGCATACCTGCCATGGCAAACTCAGGGGAGTCTTTTGGGTCCGCTGGGTCTTTTGGATCCTCTGGCACTTTTGGGTCATCAATAACTTTTTGGTTCCTCGAGGACTTTTGGGTCTTTCGGTCATTAAGGACTTTTGGGTCATCTTGGTATTTTGGGTCCTTGGGGACTTTTAGGTCATCAATGACTTTTTGGATCCTTGGGACTTTTGGGTCATTAATGACTTTTTGGACACCTGGGTATTTTATGTTCTCAGGGACTCTTAGGTCTTTTGGGTCCTCATGGACATTTGGGTCAACAAGGACTTTTTGGGGTCCTTGGGGACTTTCGGATCATTAAGGACTTTTGGGTCATCTGGGTATTTTGGGTCCTGGGGGACTTTTGGGTCATTAAGGACTTTTGGGTCATCAAGGCCTTTTTGGGTCTTTGGGGACTTTTGGGTCATTAAGGCGTTTGGGTCATCTGGGCATTTTGGGTCCTCGGGCACTCTTGGGTCTTTTGGTTCCTTGGGGACTTTTGGGTCATCAATAACTTTTTGGTTCCTTGGGGACTTTTGGGTCATCAATAACTTTTTGGGTCCTTGGGGTATTTTGGGTCTCAAGTGTTGAAGGGTCTTCCAAGGTCTAAGCTAAGGGGTCTCAGCAGTCTAAAGGGTTAAAAGGTACATTTGAAGAGTACGTAAATAAGAAAAAAATGTCGGGACGGGCCCCGGGAAGGTTACAGGCCAGGTGGCGACGCCAGGATGGGCCCATTTCGCAATAAATCTTCTTCTTCTTTCATAATTCTCTTGAAGTACAACTTATGCACTTAATAGCTCATTAAGGACCTGCAAGGACCTGTATCTGACTGATTGCAACACATGCTTTCAAAATTCTCTCTCGCGGGGCCCGACAGAAGAAAGAACAAGGAATCGTTGAGCACGAACTGTACTGCGCTCGCGTCAGACTTTATGTACAGAAGATTAAATTCATTCAAAAAGAACCCGGGCAACGCCGGGTGCATTCAGCTAGTCTACTGTAAATGGATGAGGTGTGTGTGTGTATGTGTATGTGTATGTGTATGTGTATGTGTATGTGTGTGTGTGTGTGTGTGTGTGTGTGTGTGTGTGTGTGTGTGTGTGTGTGTGTGTGTGAGAGAGAGAGAGAGAGATTTTCCTCAATTGCTCGCTGAGTTGCAACAACAGAGTCTAACTTAACATAGAATTATACAATTTTAATCCGTGTTGGCACCTAATAATGATCCATCATTCAAATCTTCAGGGCTTCTCCTGTAATGCACAAAATAATTAATTAATTACACACGTATTTCTCAACAAAAGATACATTACAAATGTGTCATATAAATGCCACACCCTGTATAAATGCTCCTATGTTTTCCGAACATACGTAAGGTTAGACTTCCACCAGTGTGCAAATTTATTAGCCGTCCCTTGCACAGCAGGAGATATGGTTTGGTAATCACTTCTGTGTCCTTGTGTGTGTGTGTGTGTGTGTGTGTGTGTGTGTGTGTGTGTGTGTGTGTGTGTGTGTGTGTGTGTGTGTGTGTGTGTGTGTGTGTGTGTGTGTGTGTGTGTGTGTGTGTGTCCGGGGCCATAAAAAATTTTTACCATTTGAGTTTTGTCATCAAATTTTCACCAAAACGTTATTATGTTATGGAGAAGGCAAATTAATAATTTGGTCAAAAGGTCAAAGGTCAGCATCACATAAAACGTTATTTGTGTGTTATTATGTGTGTGTTGTGTTATGTGTGTTATAAACGTGTATATATGTGTTATAAACGTTATTATGTTATGGAGTGTGTGTTATGTGTGTGTGTATGTATGTGTATGTGTGTGTGTGTGCGCGCGTGTGTGTGTGTGTGTGTGTGTGTGTGTGTGTGTGTGTGTGTGTGTGTGTGTGTGTGTGTGTGTGTGTGTGTGTGTGTGTGTTACGGACGCGGTTAAAGGATGTTATTTTACCGAGCGGTGGTATTACCGCGACCGATCAGTTATTCCCCGACTAGAACCCGATTCCACCCAAACGTTGGCCGTATCGCACCGCGGCTGCTCAATATGGAAAACTCTAAAGCGACCGAATACAAAGAGGAAGAAGACGTACAGAAGAGTAATTGGATATATTATTTACACATATAAGCAGGAAGAAAGCAATCACGTTTATTTACAGAAGATATTAGATACACAGTGCAACGCTAGCTTACCTACAGTCTTAATTAACCCAGGGACAGAACAAACAAGGACAGACTCACGCGGGGAATGATGATAGGACTGGCGGGAGATGGATGGCTGGCGGGATAGGGAGGTCCAACTGGTCCTGCAACCGATCGACTCGTTGGGCAGCCGCCGCTCCTTCGCGGCCCTGCTCCAAACTGCCGTCTAGGCCTCACGCTGCTGTGGCTGCAGTTTCGGTGGCTCCATCTGCAGTAAGTGCAGTTTCGGTGGCTCGAGCTGCAGCATAACTCTGGACTTCTCTCAGACTCAACTCAAAGCGCCTCTCTTGGACTCAACCGCTTGGACTTCCTCTCGTCTCTCTGTAAAAGCTCATCTCTTTGACCCAACTGCTTGGACTCCCTCTCGTCTCTCTGTAGAAGCTCATCTCCTTTGGAAACGCCCTGCCATGGGTTATATAGGCCCCCGCCCCTCAACCTTTGCGAACCTCCCCGATCGCTCTTCCTCCACCCTCTCTAGCCAAACCCCTGGCTCATGGTTGGTCGAGTGGGGCTGGCTCACTCCTCCCCTCTATGACGAGGTGGAGACACGCCTTTATTCTCCGACCCTGCCTCGTGGTCAATGGCGGCAATTGGAGGGGAGGTTCTTGGCAATGGCACTCGAGGCCTGGCAATGACGAAAGGGGAAATGAAAGTTTTGGGAATGGGAATGAAGGGAATCTATCTCTTTCACTGGTGCAATGGAGTATTTCAATTAATGGGAGACACAGCCTTACCCTAAAACACATAATAAGATATAACTATCGAACAGGGGTATTCTATGATGGGCTGACGTGCATGCTCTTGGACTAATTATGGGACGCCCTTTGACCTTTACACAGCTCCGGAGGCAGGAGGCGCAGAATAATAATAACAATGATAATAATAAAGCACACAATAAAAAAAAACACAATCCTCATATCCGCAACAATACGTAAGGTTAGACTTCCACCAGTGTGCAAATTTATTAGCCGTCCCTTGCACAGCAGGAGATATGGTTTGGTAATCACTTCTGTGTCCTTGTGTGTGTGTGTGTGTGTGTGTGTGTGTGTGTGTGTGTGTGTGTGTGCGCGCGTGTGTGTGTGTGTGTGTGTATGTATGTGTGTGTGTGTATGTGTGTGTGTGTGTGTGTGTGTGTGTGTGTGTGTGTGTGTGTGTGTGTGTGTGTGTGTGTGTGTGTCCGGGGCCATAAAAATTTTTTACCATTTGAGTTTTGTCATCAAATTTTCACCAAAACGTTATTATGTTATGGAGAAGGCAAATTAATAATTTGGTCAAAAGGTCAAAGGTCAGCGTCACATAAAATCGTCAATTTTCACCCGATTGACCTGAAATCTTACTATAATTCACCAAATGTCCGTCCATCTGTCTGTCTGTCTGTCTGTCCATCCGAATGTACTGCAAAAATGGCTGAACCAATCACAACGATATTTTGGGTGGGTAATCCTGGGATTTCCTGGAGTAAAATAGGGTATATTGTTTTTCCAATTTCAGCTTTGGCCTCCAGCATTTTCAGGTTTGGACTCCCGCATAACGTTATTTTCCTGGGTGTCGCATAAACGGTTGCACCGATCGCTGCACGGCTGCACCGATCGTACTCGGTGACCTCGGACAAAGACCTAATATAAGGACGTGGGTTGAATCCCTGCTTGAAAGAATGCCAATCCCTCCCCGCCATCACGGTCGTCTCTCCAACTCACAATCCCACGTGATATGCGGAAAGGACGAGCTAAAACCAATTATCTTCTTTTTGATTCGTATAAAAACATCATTAAAAGGAAATAATGACCTCGGCCAAAGTTCAAACAACGTGAGTTTAATCTCGACATGAGAGAATTCCACATAGCTATTTGGGCGGTGTATAAGCTAACAGATCGCTCTCTCCATCGATCTTGCCGAGGCCGTAACACCTATTGGCTCAAAATCCTTTTCACTGTTGACTTGGTAGTTTTTACAATGAAGGAAACATTAACAATGTTGTTAAAAGTTTATTTTGTGATTAATTTGTGATTGGAGTTATGTTGTTTGGAATGAAAAAAAGAGATATCGAGTTCAAGTGAATGACGACATGCCGTGATGGTTTCTACTTTCTGAACATGAACTTCGTGGATCGCCATATGCAGATTCGCCACGGACCCACAATCGATGTTTCGATACGTGAACGTACCCGTTTGTTTGCGAACGGGTACGTTTTTCATGGAAGTCCTTCACGAAATTGCTGTCCATGTCTGACGTGCAACTGAGGGTGCCACAGGAATGTGGAATTTATTGGTTTCATGCTTTAGCATTCGCCCGATCTGCATTGCCTGTTTGCTTCTGGCCTCCCACCCGTGCATAGCATGGGTATCTCACTAGTTTAAATAATTTGTGTATCGGGTCACTGAATTGGTTCACTAATCAAAAGGTAGGAGTCGATTATTTGTTTGTTTTTACATCAAAAGGCCAAAGGTCAAGGTTACATAAAATCATCAACTTTCGTCTGATTGACCTGAAATTTTAAGAATTTGCATATTGGGTCACAGAATTGGTTCACCAACCAAAAGCTAGAAGTTGATTATCTTTTAAATCTAAAGCTCAAAGGTCAAGGGTGGATAAAATCATAAATTTTTATTTTGTATTTTTTTTTAAACTGTTGTCGTTACTTTGAACACATCGAAGAAGAAGAAGAAGATGTCTGAATACAAACGGACGAGGACGGGCTTTGCATTTTCAGATGTTTTCTCGTTTGTCTTTCACTCATTTTGACAATCTGCTGCTTTGTATTTTCATAAATGGAGAAAATGTAATCAGTTCTTCAACATTTATTGCTAACCCAGCGTTCCAAAATAGTATCATACCATGGAAGAGTTATATAATTGGATGTTAAAATTTTTTTTGCAAAGCTCGGCTCGATGTACCAAAGGTGTTGACTAAATGAGGCCACCTGTCATTAATCACCCTCTCTGGCTGTCACTGGCGAAACCAATTGCCATTTTAGCCTCTAATGCTCACGTCGGACGCCATTCCTGCAGCGATTCTGCATTGTGCAACAAAATGAAACAGGAATTTAATTGGCCTTTTGGCGAACTAGGAAGTCTCAGGAACCTGCAGAAAATAAAAGCACAAAATAACCTGAACCAAATGAAGCAAAATTGGTGGTATCCAAAAATGGTTAATCTGTGTCACATGTCACCTGCCAGGTGTCTAACAAGACAGGTGTAGGAATACAAGAGCAGCATCAAGAGATAGCCAGTGGATCATTCATACCCGACTGACTCACCATCAGCACTCTGGGTGGAGTGGGTGTTTTGGTTTGTTGATTGATACCTGATACAAACATACACAGAGGTGTGAACAGCTGTTAAACTGCGAAGCCTTACATCAGTTGGACCATATTGAAAGTTGGCAGTGGAGAGACACAGGTGAGATAGCAATGGAAACGGTTGTACAGGATCATGCTGCAGCATTAGTATTATGCGAGTGTTGAGCAATAACGACCTTGCTCCCTTCAACAGGCCAATCCATAAAATGAATGGTGACTTCATTGGTTGCCCTTTTGGCCACACCTCTGTGACGCGTATTCCTCAGTGTGTGGCCACACCTCTGTGACGCGTATTCCTCAGTGTGAAGGTGAGATTTACAGGATGTCAAGGTATTGCCACGTGTCACCTTGTTTTACTTCTGTACCCTTTGACCCATAATATGTTATGAGCCCCTGTTGGACTTAGTCCAAAACGGGGGCTTATGGATTGGGTGTCGTCTGTCCGTCCGTCCGTGCATACGTGTGTGCGTCCGCAACCATATCTCGGACATGTATGGACCGATTTTGTTAATACAGACTTGGCATTTAATATGGATTATTTTTTTGGTGTGGGTGAACTTACTTTTCAAGATGACTTAGAACCAAAAGTTCATTGGAATTATGTTGAAATTATTCTAGATTTTGTTAATGTGACCTTTAAAAGAAACAAAAACCACATTTGACATTTCGAAGCAAATAAATTGATCCTTGAAAGTGATGTAAACTGATATCGAACTCAATTCACAGACAGTACTGTGTTAAACTTCTGTACGTTTTCCAGAAGTATCTCTTTATTTTGCACATTAGCCAAAAAAAATTTTGAACAAATACAAAAGCTATATTATAACTGAGATTACGGACAGTAAAATTACAGTTCAGTACTTCGTGTAACCCCCACGAGCATTCAGGAGAGCACGTACACGTCGAGGCATGCTGTTCACGAGATTTTCCAAGGATGGGACAGGAATCGCTTGCCATGCAGTGACAATAGTCTGCTGCAATTCACGCACAGAGGTAGGCTGCTGGTCCAGGTTGTCGATTTGACGCGTTAATTCTGCAAACAAATTCTCTATCGGATTCATATCCGGGGACATGGCAGGCCACTCCATATGCTCTACACCACGGTCAGCAAGAAAGTGTTGGATCATGCGAGCACGATGAGGCCGTGCATTGTCATCTTGGAAGACAAAGTTTCCTCGAAAGGCTGCATGAGCAAATGGAAGCAATGTTTCTTCCAGAATGACCCTGTACTTGAACTGGTTCAGGTTTCCATTCAGAACAACCAGGTCAGTTTTGCCCCCTGCATGAAAAGCAGCCCAAACGGTCACCCCACCACCTCCAGCCTGGACTCTTGGCACTATAAAATCTTCGTTGTGGGCTTCTTGCACTTGTCTGCGCACTCGGACGCGGCCATCTTGACGATAGACCAGAAATCTAGACTCATCACTGAAGGTCATGTGATTCCAGTGTCCTGGCTGCCATTGACGGTGCTCTCTGGCCCACTGCAATCGGCACTGGCTGTGTAGTCTGGTCAGGCGTGGCTTTCTCAGGGGACGCCTGGCACGATAGCCTGCTTGAACCAGTCGTTGGTTGACTAGCCTTCTGGATACAGGCACATTTGTCAGTTGCTGCCACTCAGCCCTAAGCCAATTAGCTGACTTGGTACGGCCATTGCAGACTAACCGGTGCAGCTGGCGATCATCTCTCATTGTGGTTCTGCGTGGACGTCCTGGCCTCGGTATTGGATCAGGGACACCCCTCTGAGCATTTAGTTTCAGGATCTTTGACACCTGACCTTGAGTGATGCCATACTGCTGAGCAATAGCACGCTGTTTCATGCCAGAATTTCGGAAAGCCACCACTCCATGACAAACAGCATTGTCAAGTTGACGGACCATCTCCAGAGGAAGCGGCAATAACTTTTGTAGACGTGCAGCAGTTGTTTTCCACTAATACAGAATGCAACAACCCTTATATACCGGATTGTGAGGCCAATCGTCAAATGTACCTGTCCTTACATTTTGTCATGCCACCTGTGATATAATCCTGTTATTGACTTCTTGCTGCGAAAGACAATCACGTGACATGGTTCTTTCAACAAAGACATCACCGAAGCTTAAAAGAAACTCACCAGATTGATATACTGAGTTCAGAAAGTAAACACAAGTCAAGAAAAAATATATATTCCATTTTAAATGCCAAGTCTGTACATGGCAGAAACACACCACATGATGGTGAACATATTGTTACGGATACGGGGTACGGCTCTTCCCCGTTAGCAAGAGGTGGTTAGCCCCTTGTCTTGTTAAGCTGACCGGCTCCGCTCCTGGTACTTGTAACGCTCTCCCGTGGGATGGAACGGATCAGGGTTATGGGTCCAGGGTTTATCCCGAATACCTTTATCCATACCTCCGCAGAACAAGGAGGCAAGTACCGCTCGAACCCTGGTTTGGATGGTCTCGTTGCCGAGCGGTTTTTAGCAACCCGAAGTTCGAGTCATTAGCAAAGACTAAACCCGATCCTGAAACGTTGGCCAAATCGTGTCACAGGTTTTCAATGGGGAAATCACTAAGACGACGGATGTGAAGAAGAGGAAGACAGAAGTAGGGAATACGAATATAATTTATTACCACTATTTACAATTCGAAAGAAACCAAGGAAGAAGGAAAGATAATAAAATAAAATACAGAAGAAGAAGAAACACAGTGCAAATTAGCTTACCTCTAAACAGTCTTACTTAACCCAGGACAGAACAAACAAAGACTGACACACGAATGGGGAATGAAGGGTGGATTGGCTGGAGGGATAAGAAGGTTCAGGTCGGACCACAAACTGGAAGGTTTTGGCAGGGCGCACAGCAAGCAGGTCCTTCCCGGGCTGGGAGCGAGCAGGGTGGCAGCGGCACACGTATCTCGCCCTCAATCTCCTTGACATGCCTCGGGCTCTTTTGTCCTCTGCTGCGGTCCTTTCCTCCCTCGGAATCGTCTCACGCGTCTCTCTCCCTCAATCTCCTGCTTTCACGATCGTCGCACGTATATCTCTCCTTCTACCTCAAGCGCGGGGCTGACACGCCCTCCTCAGTTTCGTTACCGCCCTCCTCCGTGCTCTGTTTTGTGCCCTTATAAGGCAATGACATGGTCTTGCTACCTTATTTGGGCAGAGAGTCAAACGGCGCGCCCCTCGTGGCGAGCCACGGGCTTGTGTCCTTACTTGGGCATGGGGCTGAACCCCCGCCCCTCGTGGCGCGCCCTGGCTGTGCCTCTTTCCGGCGACCCCGCCCTTCCTGCCCAAACAGAGCATGGAGCACATCTTCATCATAGCGGCGAACGCCGCTTCCCAAGCCAGGCCAGTTGAGGAGCCGCACACCCCACGCTTGTTAAGCTTCGTTACCCAGAGAGGGAGAGTTCGGCTGGAAAATGTCATTGAAGGGGAGCTATCCTTACTTGGTTCGGTGCAATGGAGTATTAACTAATGGGAACAGGGCCTTAATCTAATACACATAATAAGGAGATAACTACTGAACAAGGAGGAAATCTATGATTGGCTACGTGTGGTATTTGGAATAACTACGGGAATGACCTTTGACCTTTATACACAACAAATGGAGGAAGGAGGGTGATATTTTACAATTAAACACAATTCTCAAATCCATAACACTGCACCCTCCTCCTCTAGGGGCACGTCGCGGGCCTATTACTTTTACCTTTAGTGTGGCACGTAGGTGTAGTTCCCTCTACATTTAACCTGACCCTGAGTGTGACAGTTTTAAAACACAAATAAATATGTCCCGCTGCTCCATTGCACCCTACCTAACAGACTCACGCCCACAGCTAACCGAATTGCGGAATGGTTTTCAAACTACAACAGGAACGATGGGGGAGCATTATTTACAGTGACTCTACTTGTATTTACAAAACGCAACCCAGGACATGTGATTGTTCTTTTGGGGGAGGGGGGGCGGACAGCCTGTGCTGCATCGACGCACCAGAAAGCACCAAAATGCACCAAAACACCATCAAGCAACCAATCTGTGCACAGTCACCACAGTTCAACAATAAAAATAAACCAACAAACCCCTGGTGGTGTCTTGCTCTTCGGCTCCCTCTGCTGGCTATTGTTATTCTTCCAGATGTTGTCAACTTTGTCTTCTTGCTGGCGGCCTATTTGGTGGAAATAGAACTTGCACAAAACGTGTCCATTGTTGTTATTTATGGCCCACAGGGCCGACTAGGGGTGGTTCACCTGTGGGGCATAGGTGCCTTGTGACCAAGGTCTGCCAGCAAGATCTCGGGCCATCATGGCCGGTTCCAGCAGAGGGGCCACGCCCCAACCCATGGGGTCCATCAGTGGTGCTCAGCCACAGACATGTGATCCATAAGTGGTGCATCGATGCAGACAGCTGGTTGCGGGAGTTTCGGGCACACAATGGCGGACTCCCGCACGCGCCCCTCGGCGCCCAGTGGCGCACAGTCCTCGGGTGGGAGACAAGGGGGGGGGGGGGGGAAGAAGACAGGTGAGCGAGGGGTAAGGTCACAAGGGTACACATCGTATGGGTACCGTATGCCCCCCCCCCCACACAAGGGTACCGTATGCCCCCCCCCCCCCACATGTGACTTACACTACCCTTGCCCTTACCCCATATTTACAACAATTTACAAATCCGTCGCTACCGTCACGTCTTCCCCATATTTCCCCTATACCAAATTCGTCCCCACAATTCCTCTAACCAAAATTTGCCATCACCAATTCATCATCAATCCTCATAAGGAGGGAGAGATGGAACATAAAGCACAATGTCACCCCCACGTCATGATGCGTCTCACATTTCAACCATTTGCACAACAAAATAATAAAAACATGGCATGTGTGGAGTTACGTCACCTCAGGTGAGTGGATGTAGATGGTGCGAGGAGATTCTTAATCCTAACTATCTTCTAAATGACATTAACTCACTTTACACTACCCGGGGTCTTTCCCTGCAAAACCATTGGCCATCTTACTCTATGCGGTTTTAAGAACCTAATTCCCATTGACCAAACTGTGGTGCTTCCTCAATTTGGGGTCTCACTCCCCCGATTCAACTCCCTGTGCCCTTGCACAATTTCAGGACTGGGTCGTGTGGCTCTCCCAGCAGGTCTACCCACCTGCACACCTCCACCACTGCAGTTGCCTCCGAGCTTACCTGCTCCTTAACCCTACCTATCTACTTGGGGAAGGCCCTCTGGCGCTCTCCCCACTCGGTGCCCTCTGGCACTGGGGTACCCGGGTCCGTCCTCCGGATCCTCGGGCCCCATCTACAACTCTACCGGCTCCCAGAGCCCACCTGCGGCCTCACCTGGCCGACATCCTCACAGTGGTGGAGTGCTCAACCAACTACACATACTAACAGGCCACACGCCCAGCCATTTCCACGACACTAATGCACCCATCCAAACACCATTCTTCCACCACGCACCACAGATGCCAATATCCAACCACAATTTACCTGTACCCTCTACCTAACGCTTAAACTACCCTCCCCGGGTATTCGTGATAGGGTCCACTTTTCCCCCATTCACACCTTCGCACCATCCACTCCACTCCACAGTTTCCACCATACTCACTCCACGACCATCCATTCCATACTCCATATATTCCATACTCCATGTATTCCACACAACCATTCTCCATTCACCTGTAGTTGCACACCTGTGCAATCACACCTGGTGCTTCCTGCACCCTCCTTCCTCCCTGGACCATTTGGTCAACACAACACACCATCACCATTACTCACTCATACACTGCTCCATACACTTTCCATTCTCAAAACCATTGCCTCAGGCACCCAGATTTTCCCACGCTCACACACACACATCTCTCCCGAGCATTGCCCCGCAATTCCTCATTTGCTCGATATCAATACTCACACATACGGCATCATCTGATCTACCTGGTTTCCCGCTAACTTGGTGCTCCCCGTCTTCCCTTTAAACTAAGCACATACCACGTCGTTATCATCCAACTACCCTCTCTATGTCCCCAACTACCTGTCCAAAGTCGCTACTTAAACTTACCGTTACCTATGGTCATCTTCTCTAGATCCCTATCATTATATCCTAACCCTCCCGGGCTAGTTTTCACTGCCATAAACCCCATAGCTATTGCTCCTTTGCCCCCTCTGTGAGGGATGGCAGAGTTGCCATCCCACCACAACGGGTATCTCTCCACTACCAATTTGGCCCATCTAATTTCAGCCAATCAAAAATTTGCCAATCATCTGCCAATCATTCTACCAATCATCAATCTGCCAATCCTTTGCCAATCATCAAATTTTGCTTTTCCAATTCACTACTGCTATCACCCTCACACGTCTACTCACTTGAGCCTCTCGGTGCGCCAAATCGTTTCCAAAGCCCGGCTTCGCACAGCCGAGCAATGAGTGCGGGTGGTTTGTTCGCCTGCAGGTTGAATCCGTCCGGCATTCGGTTCAGGGGGGGGGGGGGGGGGGGCTTGGTCGGGCCGAGATTCCACGCACAATCTCGGCACGGATCCTTGCGGCCTCCGGCCCGATGGCTCAATCTCGCCCGGACGGAACCCCGCCCCCACCAGGGGGCGAAGGTCCGACCCGGCTCCCCTCCCCCGGAATCGCGCCGATCGCCGCTCTGACGCGGCTCCGAACATTCAGTGCGGGACGCCCCGAATCATGCGTGACGCTCCGAAGCGGGGCGACGCAGCATCGATCCGCGCGAAGCTTCGCATCCAACAAAGCGCGATCCACGCGGTGCTTCGCATCCAACAAAGCGCGCCACGCACCGAGCGCCCGCGTCGGCTATCCGTCACCCTAACTGCTAACCCGGTCAACGTCGACGCCTTACTCACATGCCCACACGCACACGCGACCCTTTTTACACTCACAAAACCCGGCGTCTCGGCGCCTCCAGTGCATCCCACACACTCCGTCCATTCCACCAACGCACTCCCTGTTACACACCACCCCTCCCGCGCACCCTCTTGCGCACACTCGTCGTTCGCACACTTCATTCCACACCTCTCCTCGGTTACGTCCTCCGTAACACTCACCATGGGCGTGCACTCTTGCATCCACCCACTACCGCGCTCCGATGTGCCCTCCCGTACACGCGCCACAACCAACTCAGGTGTGCTTTCTCGCACACTCTCGCCGTTCATTCCAGGTGTGCATTCTCACACCCGCTCCACCACCAACTCACTCTCCGTGTCACTCTCACCCTCGCACGTACACTCCGTCGTGCATTCCCGCTCGCACTCGGTTTCACTCCCACACTTTATAACACACCCACTCGCCGACGCACACTTTTTTCCACAAGCGTGCCATTTCCACTCACAGGGGACCCTTCACCAACGTCCGGGTGCCATATTGACCCCAATCGCGCGACTATTCTCTTCTCGCCAAACCCCCTCTTACAAAATCTCCCGGCACCACATACAGCCCGCCTCACCTTCGGGGTTCTTCTTCCTCCCTGCACCAACACCTGCAAATCTTTATAAGGATTAATGAGCACAGCATCGTGATGTGAGCACGGACTTTGAGCAATTTCCATTCCTTCCTCCAGTTGTTGCTCTTCTAAGTCCCCGGTCTCTCCAATTTCAATTCCCACTACTTCTTTTTCTTTGACGACCGCTGGCTTTATTAAAATTCCCTCTACCTCAGCGGTCGCCGGCTGCCCCATACCCCAGGTCGCGATCTCTATACCCGTCATTTTACCCGTGCATTGCTCCGCTTTGCTCCACCAGCGCTTCTCGACCTGCTTTACCTCACTGTGCACCGATGTGCCTCTCCCGCCTCCCATGCCATCTACGATCTCCCCCATTTTTTTTATGCTGTCGTTTATTCGCTCCCGATATCCCTCCGGGTTGTCCCTTGCTTCCTTCCTCCTTTTTTCATGTCGATTCCCTGGGTAGCCATCATTGCATCCAATCCCCTACTGCCACCCTTCATAGATGCAATGAAATGCGTCATAAATAGGCCAAAGTCCATTGGCAGCGCTGCTACGGTCACAGGCGCGGAAAAATTTGGTGCCGCTGTAACCACGTGCGCGAGGGCGCCATCTTGCGCACCTGATACCCCCGCAACCACTTCACCATTTCTCTCCTCCTACATTTCTTCCCTCTGGTCATGGGTTACCCCTAACCCCTCTTCTAATTCCCCCACCGGCATCCCGTCGCCTTGACCATCCATGGCACGATTTTAAATTTAGATATTATTACAATCTCGGCCGCTCCAAATTTTGACCAAATTTTTTTTTTAGATGTTTAAAAATTTGGTTCGGGCCTCGAATCCCACTCCTGACACCAAATGTTACGGATACGGAGTACGGCTCTTCCCCCTTCGCAAGAGGTGGTTAGCCCCTTGTCTTGTTAAGCTGACCGGCTCCGCTCCTGGTACTTGTAACGCTCTCCCGCGGGATGGAAACGGATCAGGGTTATGGGTCCAGGGTTTATCCCGAATACCTTTATCCATACCTCCGCAGAACAAGGAGGCAAGTACCGCTCGAACCCCGGTTTGGATGGTCTAGTTGCCGAGCGGTTTATAGCAACCCGAAGTTCGAGTCATTAGCAAAGACTAAACCCGATCCTGAAACGTTGGCCAAATCATGCTACAGGTTTTCAATGGGGAAATCACTAAGACGACGGATGTGAAGAAAAGGAAGACAGAAGTAGGAAATACGAATATAATTTATTACCACTATTTACAATTCGAAAGAAACCAAGGAAGAAGGAAAGATAATAAAATAAAATACAGAAGAAGAAGAAACAGTGCAAATTAGCTTACCTATAAACAGTCTTACTTAACCCAGGACAGAACAAACAAAGACTGACTCACACGAATGGGGAATTGAAGGGTGGATTGGCTGGAGGGATCAGAAGGTTCAGGTCGGACCACAAACTGGAAGGTGTTACGTGGTCCTCCCGGTAACTACCTGGCCTCGGTGACCCCCGGATCGTGGGAGGCACCCCGCCAGAAAGATATATGATTTATACGCTTTCGTAACGCAATCAAGATGAATTCCAGTCCATAAGAAACCCCACACCAAGGATTCCGAGTAATCAATAATATATTCCCCCAAGGAATCAACAATCAACAATCATCAACAATCCACAATCAACAATCAATCCCCGAGATGATTAAGATGGCCATCTTATATATGTGTGTCCCCTTTCCCCACTCCCGACCCCTTGGGTACTGACGACCCCTTTGGTCTCTGTCCCTCACAATGTCTCTGGGCCCCTCCTGAACAAGGTTATGGTCGGCTTCGCCGCACATGGGCGGTTGAACGAACCCCGGGCGGACTTGCTTCCACCGGGCACGTACCGTACCGGGAACCACGCCTGCAGCGCACACCTCCTGGCCAAGCAAAGCGGGCAAAGCAAGCGCCGCTTGCAACGCGCGCGAGGCCCCAAAGTGCGACCCGTACGCGTCCTTGTAGACGGTGCGGTGAACTGTGCCGGACGCTGGGTCTGTGCACGGCCTCACAGCAACTTGACGTGTCAAAAGGGTAGTTACACGTCCCGGTAACTCCTCTCGCCAGACGGGCTTGGGAACGCAGCTTTTCCACGCTGCTCAATATCGATCCCAACTCTCGTCGGAGCTGGGCGAGGAAGAAGAAGAATCGTCCCTTCTCCCGGACCTCGTGTCTTTTCTTCTTCCGTTTCCGGTCTCCTTTTTCCCAGAAGGGCTCCTGACCCTTTAATCACCACAACCCTTAATCGACTACACATTGATAAGCAAAGACCTGAATAGTAATTCACATACATTCACATAAATATGTAACACTCCCCCCCTTCAAGAAAGAAAGTTTGAACCCAGCGAAAACTTTCTTTGCCGGCCAACTTGGATAAACAAACCAGATAACTCACCCCCCCCCCCCTCGCCCCCCAACTCATCAGTTCCCCCCGGGCACAGTCATCACTTAAAAATAAAGCAACAAAATTTCACACAATCCCCTAGATTAATTCCCTCTGGACCAAGCGTCAACCACTTCTAGTTTCTCTTGAATGACGGTTAAGAGGTGGTGACCAAAGCCCCCAAATTTAAACCTCTCTATAGCACTTTTCCGGGAGGCCCAGCTGAGTATTCCCTACATGGACGCCTTAAGGAATGTGGAGTTCACGGTTAGTCCGTGCAGGAAAGTTCTCTACATGGACGCCTTGAGGAACGTGGAGTTCACGGTTAGTCCGTGCATGAAAGTTCACTACATGGACGCCTTTAGGAACGTGGCGTTCACGGTTAGTCCGTGTAGGAGCCCCGGCTCGGCGGCTCCCCCTTATATATAGTGCTTCAACTTCTCCAGACTCCTAACAGTTACGGTGGGACCACTTGTCCCAGCCGTTATCTGACTGGCGGTCTCCTTCTCGGCCAGTGCTCTGACATTCATTTTTTCGGGAGGTGCCGTAACTCTGGGAGCCTCCATAGTAATATCGGCTGCTGCCAACCCCAAAACTACTGCCAAGTTGTCCTCTTCTGTAGACCTCTCGACGCCTACGAAATGCCTTCCCTACTGTTATGGTCCGACCCTCCAAATCCTTACCATTCCAATTCTTCTCTGCCTCCCTGGCGTCTCTTGTGCTTGCAAACGTGACAAAGCCGAACCCTCTTGACCGTTGCGTTTCCCTGTCTTTTACCACCCGCACTTCCACCAGCGGCCCATATCTGTTGAAGACAGAGGTCAGAACTTCTTCCTCTGTGTTGAAGTTCAGTCCCCCTACAAATAACTTGGAACTTTTGTCACCATCCCGAGCTGGTGGGGTGTTATTTTCCCTGCTGTGCTCTTTACCAACCCTCGGGTTACCATAAATTTGCCCCCCGGCCAAATCATTCCCAATAATCACAGATACTCCCTCTACAGGAAGCGTGGCTTGTAAACCGACGGTGATCGGTCCTGACACCAAATCGGATTCCAAATGGATGACATGAAGTGGGGCACTAACAAAGCCACCGATCCCTTGTAACCGAACACTATCACCCGTTGCGGTACTCTTTGACAATGGCAAAATGCCTTCAAGCATTAAGGATTGATGGGCTCCTGTGTCCCTCAAAACCCTAACCGGTCTTGGGTTAGTCAAGTCTCCCTTGAGTAAGACCAACCCCTCATAAATAAATGGTCGGTAACTCTTCTGTGGGCGATTTCTTACGCTTGCCATCGCATTCGGAGTGGTAATAGTCGGACTCCGCTCTGGGTCTTCCCTTTTCATGCGGTAACAACTGGACATCAAGTGTCCAGGTTTCTTGCAAAAAGCGCAAGTAGGCCCGGAGGAAAAACTCGTGGTCTGCCTCGGGCCTCCCGAAATAGAAGTTTGCCTTGGGCCCGCAGCCCTCTGATTTCGAACAGGTGGGGTATCCGCGTTGTCCCCATAATCCTCTCGAGGCCGCCGCCATGTATTGTCGTTCTCCGCACCTGCTGTTCCACACCTCCCCTGCGGCGATCTAGGCGAGGAGTTAGGTTCGTGGACCCCTATCCGGTGTGTTAAGGCATAATCATCTGCCATGGTGGCTGCGTCCCACAACTTCGGTACTTTCTTTTCCTGCAGGTACACTTTGATGTCCTCATGGACACACTGTTGAAATTCCTCCACCAGGATCAAGTCACGCAATGTTTCTAAGTCTTTCCCGACTCCTTTTGACTCACACCACCGATCAAACATGTTTTCTTTCACTCTGGCAAACTCCACATGGGTCTCACTCTCCCTCTTCCTGGCATTCCTGAATTTTTGCCGGTAAGCTTCTGGAACCAACTCATAGGCTTTGAGGATGTGTTTCTTCAATACCTCATAATCTGCACATTGGTCCCTTGGTAGCGCCGAATAAATCTCTTGAGCTTTTCCCACCAGCACACTTTGCACTAGTATGGTCCAGGCCTCCTCCGGCCAGTTTAACTGTCGAGCCACTTTCTCAAAGTGTGGAAAAAATTTAGCGACTTCCTTTTCACTGAAGGGTGGAACCAGCCTCACATGTCTGCCCACATCCCAGGTGTTCTGGCGAGGTGTCGACCCCGTCAGCCAGGGTGGTACCTCTCCCCGTTCTCTCATTAACTCCAGCTCCTTGAATTTAATTTCTTGCTGAAGCTCCATGTCACGTTCCTTTAATTCCCTTTCCACTTTTCTCTCCTCTGCTTTGAGGTCCCTTGCAGCTCTCCTCTCCTCTGCTTTTCTCCCTTCTAACCTTTCCTGGAGTTCTCGTTCCACTCTCCTTTCCTCTGCTTGTTTCTCTTCTCTCCTCTCTTCTGCTTTCCTTTCTTCTTCTGCTCTTTCCTTTTCTGCTTTCCTTTCTTCTTCTGCTCTTTCCTTTTCTGCTTTCCTTTCTTCTTCTGCTCTTTCCTTTTCTGCTTTCCTTTCTTCTTCTTTGATCCGTTCCTGGCTCCGTAATTGCAACTCCAGTTTCCGGAGCTCAACGTCTTCTGGTTCTTCGGGTAGCCACTGCCAGGCTAACTCGTCCCATGTTCCTAATCCCACCATAGATTGTATCACCGTGGTCTGCAACTCTGCCTTCCTCACATTAGTTCGGACCTCCAAGTTAAAATGTTTGGCCAATTTCAAGAGGTCCGACTTTAGTAACGCTCGGAACTGTGCCTCACTCGGTGTTACCGCAAAGTTCTGTGCCACAAACGCCATGGTGACTATCGTTAACACCTGTTAACCTTCACCCAAGACTTTACACTAATTTCCCCAAAAATTTACCAATTAATACTTAATTAATAAATTTTAATTAATAAAAATATTATTTTATTATTTTATACAATTTTAGATCCCGGACGTAGACCCAATTGCGAATCCGCAAATCGTAATTTGGACGAGCCCCCAATTCTGTTACGTGGTCCTCCCGGTAACTACCTGGTCTCGGTGACCCCCGGACCGTGGGAGGCACCCCGCCAGAAAGATGTATGATTTATACGCTTTCGTAACGCAATCAATATGAATTCCAGTCCATAAGAAACCCCACACCAAGGATTCTGAGTAATCAATAATATATGCCCCCAAGGAATCAACAATCAACAACCATCAACAATCCACAATCAACAATCAATCCCCGAGATGATTAAGATGGCCATCTTATATATGTGTGTCCCCTTTCCCCACTCCCGACCCCTTGGGTACTCATGACCCCTTTGGTCTCTGTCCCTCACAATGTCTCTGGGCCCCTCCTGAACAAGGTTATGGTCGGCTTCGCCGCACACGGGCGGTTGAACGAACCCCGGGCGGACGTGCTTCCACCGGGCACGTACCGTACCGGGAACCACGGCTGCAGCGCACACCTCCTGGCCAAGCAAAGCGGGCAAAGCAAGCGCCGCTTGCAACGCGCGCGAGGCCCCAAAGTGCGACCCATACGCGTCCTTGTAGACGGTGCGGCGAACTGTGCCGGACGCTGGGTCTGTGCACGGCCCCACGGCAACTTGACGTGTCAAAAGGGTAGTTACACGTCCCGGTAACTCCTCTCGCCAGACAGGCTTGGGAACGCAGCTTTTCCACGCTGCTCAATATCGATCCCAACTCTCGTCGGAGCTGGGCGAGGAAGAAGAAGAATCGGCCCTTCTCCCGGAACTCGTGTCTTTTCTTCTTCCGTTTCCGGTCTCCTTTTTCCCAGAAGGGCTCCTGACCCTTTAATCACCACAACCCTTAATCGACTACACATTGATAAGCAAAGACCTGAATAGTAATTCACATACATTCACATAAATATGTAACAAAGGTTTTGGCAGGGCGCACAGCAAGCAGGTCCTTCCCGGGCTGGGAGTGAGCAGGGCGGCAGCGGCACACGTATCTCGCCCTCAATCTCCTTGACACGCCTCGGGCTCTTTTGTCCTCTGCTGCGGTCCTTTCCTCCCTCGGAATTGTCTCATGCGTCTCTCTCCCTCAATCTCCTGCTTCCACGATCGTCGCACGTATATCTCTCTTTCAACCTGCTGCTCTCACAATCGTCGCATGTATATCTCTGCTTCTACCTCAAGCGCGGGGCTGACACGCCCTCCTCAGTTTCGGTACCGCCCTCCTCCGTGCTCTGTTTCGTGCCCTTATAAGGCAATGACATGGTCTTGCTACCTTATTTGGGCAGAGAGTCGAACGACGCGCCCCTTGTGGCGAGCCACGGGCTTGTGTCCTTACTTGGGCATGGGGCTGAACACCCCGCCCCTCGTGGCGCGCCCTGGGTGTGCCTCTTTCCGGCGACCCCGCCCTTCCTGTCCAAACAGAGCACCGAGCACATCTTCATCATAGCGGCGAATGCCGCTTCCCAAGCCAGGCCAGTTGAGGAGCCGCGCACCCCACGCTTGTTAAGCTTCGATACCCAGAGAGGGAGAGTTCGGCTGGAAAATGTCATTGAAGGGGAGCTATCCTTGCTTGGTTCGGTGCAATGGAGTATTAACTAATGGGAACAGGGCCTTAATCTAATACACATAATAAGGAGATATCTACTGAACAAGGAGGAAATCTATGATTGGCTACGTGTGGTATTTGGAATAACTACGGGAACGACCTTTGACCTTTATACACAACAAATGGAGGAAGGAGGGTGATATTTTACAATTAAACACAATTCTCAAATCCATAACAATATGCACATCATTTTGTTTCGCACTGCAATCAAAGATGGACCGACTGGCAGCCAATTTGGCTGAAAAAAAAACCTGATGTTGAACACAACGTCAACCTTTTCACGGACATGCATTTACTGATGTTGTTCAAACTTTGCACACAGATAAGAAATGAGGGTTTACAAATGCACGTCATTTATATTCAGGATTCCATATATATTGTTGCGGTTTTGTGAATAAAGGATAACCCCCATCGTAGGTAGACGCACCACAACATGTAGCCTCGCTGCAGTTCAGTTATTTCTTAGTAAATGTAAGCGTAGTCTCCTTTCCTGTGTTAGTTTTGCATTGAGCAGGCCAGTGAGTTAGGTGTTCTTTGGGCTGGAATGCCACGTGCTAGGCCTGTAACAAATCTGGCAAGGCCGAAGGGAGGAGATGCAGGGGGTTGGCCGGTAAGCAGCAAGCAGCCAATCGGAGCTCGAGGGGAGTGGCTCACAACGGCGGCGAGAGGAGGGGCTTGGAACATTCGGGTAAGGCTGGGGAGGGGCCATATAAAACCCTGCCCTGAGCCCCCCGCGAGAGAGAGCGAGAGAGTCAGAGAGCGAGAGAGCGAGAGTCAGAGTCAGTCACCCAAGGTTCGTGGTTGCTTCATGGTGATTGAGCAGTGAGAAAGAGACATTGTTGCAGCACGAGTAAAGTGCCTTGCTTGTGCCTTGCTTGGGGGAGTGGCCGGTAAGCAGCGAGCAGCCAATTGGAGCCCGAGGGGAGTGGCTCACAACGGCGGCGAGAGGAGGGGCTTGGAACATTCGGGTAAGGCTGGGGAGGGGCCATATAAAACCCTGCCCCAGCCCCCCGCAAGAGAGAGCGAGAGAGTGAGAGAGTGAGAGAGCGAGAGTCAGAGTCAGTCACCCAAGGTTCGTGGTTGCTTCATGGTGATTGAGAAGTGAAAAAGAGACATTGTTGCAGCACGAGTAAAGTGCCTTGCTTGGGGGTGTGGCCGGTAAGCAGCGAGCAGCCAATCGGAGCTCGAGGGGAGTGGTTCACAACGGCGGCGAGAGGAGGGGCTTGGAACATTTGGGTAAGGCTGGGGAGGGGCCATATAAAACCCTGCCCCGAGCCCCCCGCGAGAGAGAGCGAGAGAGTCAGAGAGCGAGAGCGCGGAAGTCAGAGTCAGTCACCCAATGTTCGTGGTTGGTTCATGGTGATTGAGCAGTGAGAAAGAGACATTGTTGCAGCACGAGTAAAGTGCCTTGCTTGATATAGTCGCTGTACACAAACTCTCCCCATGCCCTGCGCTCTGCTGCTGCCTGTATTAATCGCGCTGTGTGAAGACGATCCATTCCAGGCCACAGACACGCGATCTCCTTGCCTGCGCTCCCAGCACACGTGCCGAGAACAACCGAGGGTGAGCTGTCCGGTAGCGAGCGGCGCACAGGCGTGTTTGGAGCGTGAACTGTCCTTCCTCCTTTTCCCCGCGTGGGTGAGTGGGCCCGTGTCTGGGGGATAAGTTAAGACTGTTAAGCATCTGCTCTGTGTCCCTTCCCTTTATCCGGATCATTGCACATTGTAAATAAACCTGTGTTCTTTCTTCTATCTGACTGTTCCCGTCCTTTCCATTTATTGGCCTAGCATCGCACGAATAAAAACGCTCGAATCGGGTTCAATCAAAGTAACGGCATGAGTCACGTGATACGCAAACCGCTCGGGCGTATTCGATTAGCGTGGCTTGTGCGAGGTCCGGCCCCCATTTTCGTGGCAGCGTGGGTACCGAAGGTACGTGTGGAGTCGACCCGATACCCTTTCCCGCCCTCGCTGCAGGAGTGGCGACTCGGCCTCGTGGACTCGAAGACCCGAGGGGGGAAAGGGGTTTAAATCCCTTCTGTACGTCAACGGGTTCGAGAGATCTGCAACAATAATATATATGTGTGTGTGTGTGTGTGTGTGTGTGTGTGTGTGTGTGTGTGTGTGTGTGTGTGTGTGTGTGTGTGTGTGTGTGTGTGTGTGTGTGTGTGTGTGTGTGTGTGTGTGTAAAAAATAGGTCTTGCAGCGTGATGACATCATGAGTAGTGACGTCCTTATACCTACCTTTTAAACATACCAGACATAGCGAGGAGACAAAGGGAGCAAGAGTGGGGGCCGAGAAAAACGGAAAGAAAGGTGAGAGGGGAGGGGGAGTTAGTAAAGAAAATGATATGTTATGCTTTACCTAGCAAGTAACCAAACCTTGTAGGGTGCTCGGTATTTTAAATCGCATTACCTTACTGGTCGTTTGATTACTTTTACTTGGGAACCGCGCTCTTGACTCCACACCATGTCTTTATTATTTAGGGCTGAGAAAAAACTTGGATGGGAATCGAATACCCGTTAGAGCGAATTAGTGTGGCAGAACCTCCTGTCTATCTAGTAAGTACACACTATTCTGGAACAATGGAGAAATGGACAGCCATGCAGGTTTGAAAGTTGCTTATCCAACAAGCATTCTGAGTATTGCGCTGCAATACATGTCGCCTACCAAAGTTCAAAGTGCCATAACTTTGTCAAAAATGATCGAATATGCAAATTTATGCACGGTTGATTCTGGTTTTCAAACTTGATCTGCGTTATGCTGAGACACGTGTGTGTACAAAATTTTGTTGAAATCAGCCAATGTTTGGTACAGTTATCGTACGGAAACCAAACTGTGACAGACGAACAGACGGATCTAATTAAATATGCAAATTTATGCACGGTTGATGCTGATTTTCAAACTTGATCTGAATTATGCTGAGACACGTGTGTGTACAAAATTTTGTTGAAATCAGCCAATGTTTGGTACAGTTATCGTACGGAAACCAAACTGTGACAGACGAACAGACGGATCTAATTAAATATGCAAATTTATGCACGGTTGATGCTGATTTTCAAACTTGATCTGAATTATGCTGAGACACGTGTGTACAAAATTTTGTTGAAATCAGCCAATGTTTGGTGGAGTTATCGCACTAAACCAAAGTGTGACAGACGAACCTCATTAAATATGCAAATTTATGCACGGTTGAATGTGGGCGCGGATGATGTGAGACCGGGTTATCCTGACCGAGTTATCCTGATCAGGTTATCCGCGGACCGTGGAAGCGAGGTTACTTCTGACGCGTACTGTGTATACTGCTAAGAGGGCAGAGTATCAGATACATATTTAAAGAAGTAGGGGAGATCTCGCGAGATCTTGGAGACGGCGGCAGGGATTTTCGAAGCTCCACACGGTCTCCACGTTTTTCGAAGTTAAGTCTGTTCACAATTGTATTTTGTCGAAACTGTATTTATATTTCGGTGTGTGAAGTTATTGTGTGCAACTTTGGTTGTTTCTCGGTGTTTATCTTTCATAAATTGATCGTCTGTTTGCCGTGTCGCGAGCAAGGCCTTGTACAGTGTGCACTGTACAACCTTGAGGCTTTGTTTTTCTCTCAGTGGTCCGTCGTTTGTGATCCAATAACTTTCGTTCTCTGTATTCCCAGTCTTTTCACCCATAGCCTACTTCCTTGTGTAAATCTCAACTAAAAAAAAAACAAAAAAAAAAAAAAAACATTTCTTTCTCTGTTCTCATTCGTTTATTCATTCTTATTCGTGCGTTCGTTCTTCGACCACGTGTTTCTCCCCCATTTCCATTTCCCCAGATAGTTTTCACTCATTAACCTTCAATGTTTACACTTTCCCCTCAAGTTATGTATTCCGTCATATTTTATAACACCTTTTTCTTCTTCTTCTTTAAAAGGCTGCTTTCGACTTGCTCACCAAATCAATTCATCCCAAAAAAAAAATCCATCTCCTATAGTGCCTTTTTTCTACATTCCCTAAACTCTCCTGCACTCCATCCTCCATCCAGCGTCCTTAAACGTATTTTTAACTCGAAGGTCACAAGAAACTCATTTTGCAATAAATGTTCGTTTCCCATAAATCGTACACTTTCAAAAATCCAATCTCACCCCTCCCCTCCAAATCTTCCCCATAACCCCTCCCCTCCAAATCTTCCCCATCACCCCTCCCCTCCAAATCTTCCCCATCACCCATCCCTTTCAAATCTCCCCCCTTGCCCCCTCCCTCCTAAACTACCCCCTCACCCCTCCCCGCCAAGACGCCCCCTCGCCCCTCCCCTCCTAGACTCCTGCCTCACCCCTCCCCTCCAAATCTCCCCCATATCCCATCCCTTTCAAATCCCTCCCCTTGTCCCTTCCCTCCCAAACTCCCCCCTCACCCCTCCCCTTCAAATCTCCCCACCCTCATTGCTTCTCAATTTCCCCCCTCTCACTCCCCCTCCTCAAAGCATCCTCCCCGCTTCTTCCCCCTTCAAACTCTCACCTCCATCTCCCCCAACCTTCTGCCTCGCTCTTCCCCCTCCTCAAATAACACCTCATTGTGGCTCACCCAATCACCATCAAACCTTTTGTCCGCCCCATCCTTCCCTTTCTCCGAGCTATTCTGAAATCTCTGACACACCTTCAACAGCTCTCCCTACCTCTTCCACCTCTTCCACATCTTACCCTACCCCTCCTCCCCCCTGTTCTGTATCTGATGCTCCCCCTTCCTCTTCATTAACGGTATGGACCTCAAACATCCGGGGCCTTCGTTCAAACTTAACTGATCTCTCCATACAGGTTGCTTCTGTCAAACCAGACGTGATCTGCTTAACAGAAACTTTCCTCCTTTATGATGTCTCTGATTCCATAGTATCTCTCCCGGGCTACTCCCTCCTCCGGTATGATAGACCTGAGCCTCGTCCTGGAGGCGGGGTTGCTATCTTTATCAAAAACTCTCTTCCTCACTCGCCCTGCACTGCACTCTCTCCACCTCACCCCCAGGAATACCTCTGGCTACGGCTTCCCCTTCGCTCCCACCTCTTGTTCATATGTGTGTTGTACCGTCCACCAAACAGTGATGACTCCATCTACATCTCGCTGTCTGATGATATGGACCAACTTCTATCTACTCATCCCAACTCTCTCTTCCTCATATGTGGTGATTTCAACTGTCATCATGCCAGTTGGCTGGGTGTGGGTACCTCTCTCACCAGCCATGGCTCCTCAGCAAAGGACTTCTGCGACTCACTGGGACTGACACAATCTGTCAATTTCCCGACCCGGATCTCAGTCAACGGAACATCTTCTCTTCTGGACTTGGTTATGACTAACTTCCCTGAAAATGTCTGCTGCTCTTCTTCTGCTCCGATCGGATCATCTGATCATGTCCTTGTTAAAGTGGACATCTCTCTGACCATCCTCAGGGAGCCTGCTCAGCGTCGACGAGTCTGGCATTTCACTCAGGCCAACTGGCACGGTCTTCAAGCAGCCATCAATCATCTGGACTGGTCTCCCATCTCTACCACCTCTGACATCAACTCATCCTGGGAATTCTTCCAAAGTAAATTGCTCTCTCTCATGCACAGATTTATCCCATCTCGTCTTCAGTTGTCATACCCTTCCTCCCGTCCATGGTACACGGAATCTTGTGGTGAGGCTGTTGCCCAGAAACAACTTGCCTTCGTCTCCTGGAAAGCAAATCCAACGGAAGGAAATCTCATTTCCTTTCACAAAGCCCGAAACAAGTGTGTGTCCACCCTCAGGAGAGCCAGGAAACAATATCTCTCCGTTCTCAAGACCGAACTCTCTTATCTGTCTCCCTCTTCCAAATCCTGGTGGCGTCTGGTCAAATCCGTTTCTGGTGTTTGTTCCCCCTCCATCCCCTCCCTTACCTCAAACGGCTACACAGCTGACTCCGCACGTGAAAAAGCTGAATGCCTCAACTCTGTGTTTGCCTCTAAATCTTGTGTCCCAAACCCATCCCTCTCTGTACCCACCATACCCAGTCGTACCCTGCTGCTCCTGGACTCCGTGTCCTTTCCTCCTGACAAGGTGGAAAAGTTTCTGTCAACCCTCGACTCTGATTCTGCAACTGGACCCGACGGCATCAGCCCACGGGTCCTAAAATCCTGCTCTGCTGCTCTATCTCACCCTCTCTCTGTTCTCTTCACCCTCTCTTTTGCTCAAGGTCAACTGCCATCTGCTTGGAAATCAGCCAACATCACCGCTTTGCACAAAAAAGGTGCAAAAACAGATCCTAGCAACTACAGACCAATCAGCCTTCTCCCAATTATCAGCAAAGTCATGGAATCCATCATTGCTTCTGATATGAAATCTTTCCTCTTCTCCAATGGCTTGATCTCTGATCATCAATTTGGTTTCAGACCAGGTCACTCTACTCTGGACATGCTGCTTCTGCTGTCTCAACAATGGATGGAGGTCCTCAATGCCAAACAGGAAATTAGAGCTGTCTCCCTCGACATATCACGTGCCTTCGACACGGTCTGGCACCCCGCTCTGCTCACCAAACTCTCCTCCTTTGGTATCCATGGAAATCTCCACGCATGGCTGGCGGACTTCCTCTCTAGTCGTCGTCAACGTGTGGCCCTGAATGGGTTTCTCTCATCTCCTCTTCCTGTTCAGGCTGGAGTTCCCCAAGGCAGTGTTCTGGGCCCCGTGCTTTTTCTGGTCTTCATCAATGATCTCTCTGACTCTCTCGAAAATCCTCTCTATCTCTTTGCTGATGACTCCACTCTCTGCCGCTCCATTCCTCTTCCCTCAGATCGGCAGTCTGCTGCCTCCTCACTCTCTGAAGACCTGGACAAAATCACAGACTGGTCAAACAAGTGGAACATGTCTTTCAATCCTGACAAATCTCACACTCTTACTATGTCTCTCCGAAAAGATCGACTGGACAACCCTTCCATCTACTTTCTCAACAATCCTCTCCAAGAAGTTCTGTCGCTCAAGATTTTGGGTCTCACTATCTGCCATGATCTTTCTTGGGAAAACCACATTTCCAAGCTGGCCTCCAAAGCCAGTCACCGACTGGGCATCCTCCGTCGTGCGAAGTCCTTCCTCGGCACACCTGAGCTCCTCACCACATACAAGGCTTTCATCCGCAGCTCAATGGAATACTGTTCTCCCCTATGGGCCGGTGCTCCTGCCTCACACCTAGCTCGGCTTCACGCTGTTGAAACCAAAGCTTTCAGAATTATTGGAATCTCCCGCGATGAAGCTATCTCTGAGGGCCTTTCACTCACTCACCGCAGGCAGGTAGGTGGTCTTTCTGTCTTCTACCGACTCCTCTCCGGCCTTGCACCCCCAGCTCTCTCTGTGCTCTGTCCCCCAAATATTCCTACAGGTCGCACAAGATCTGCCAGCAACCCTCTGATGGTTAAACTGCCGAAATCTCGGCTCTCCGCTCACCTTCACTCTTTCATTCCTCTTTTCTCCCGCCTCTGGAACAAACTACCTCACTCCCTTCAATCCCACTCCTCCCTCCAGGTCTTTAAAACAGCTGTTCACCACCATCTCTTATCTTCCCCCATCCAAAACCTTGATCTTTTCTACCCCCGCTAATTCACCCCAGATCCACCTTGTTTGAAATTCCAACTTCTTTCCTGTAAGTCCTGGCAGGGTCCATATGTTTTATACCTCTCCCACTGCCCCCTTCCCACGCCCCCCCCCCCCCCCCCAAAGCCCTCGCCCTCTCTCAGATCTCTCGATGTCTCCATGTCTCTCGGTCCCTGCTCTCAAATGTTGTGTTTGTGTCCTTCCCCCTCTCTCCCCATCTTGTCTACCGCTCCCTATGTTATATGTTTTATGTGTCGGTTTGTCTTTCTGTGTGATTAATGTTCGCTCTTTCACGAGCCTCGAACTTGTATACAAAAAAAAAAAAAAAAAAAAAAAAAAAAGTATTCACGCAGATTATACGCACAGAAGCATATGGTAAAGTCACACTCCAACCTCCCTAGATGTATTGTTGATTTATTGGTAAACTATGTGAATTCAATGTATTATTGCCTGATATGAAGAATTGTGTCAATGGAAACAAAATTCAGTGAAAACGTTTTTGACTTGATGCTTATTCTAGGAAAGCATTTTAAAGAACAGTCCACGATTACAGCATATTGTTGGACAGCTTTGACTTACCGCACTCCAAATTATAGTCTGGAAAACTGTTGGGGAAATTACCAAGGGTTATTTACCTACAGGTTCTGAATCGTTCCCAATCACTAATTACCTCAGGACGGGCTCACCTGTGATTCGCACTCGGGACTTCGATTTACACACCTCGCAGACAGGTCAGCAGAAGCACGAGAAAATACGTTGTTTTTCAAAATCAATGATCGATGTGTATATATATGTTGCTCGGCTTGGCTACACCCCTCCTGAAAGAGCGTGCTGTGTCACGCTTTTGACGTTTGCGAGACGAGATTGAGGGCACGCGTTGCGGCTTGAGGAGAACTCTAGAATAAACAAAGTGCCATAACTTTGTCAAAAATGATCGAATATGCAAATTTATGCACGGTTGATGCTGGTTTTCAAACTTGATCTGAGGTATGCTGAGGCACATGTGTGTCATGCCTCGCCTCGTTGAAAAGCCTGCAAGGTCGCTCCGTGCAGCGGCCTGCACGTATTGCACTGTGTGAATTATATAAATTATTACCAACTCACGGTCTGAGGTACTGGCGATTCAAGAGATACCCTTTTTTTTTTTTCGTAAAATTAACGATATCTGCCAAACCCCGTGCCCTATCGCAAATTCCAAAATGACATTTTAGTGAACTGACGTGCTAAACAGATTTGTGAAGTTTCCCCTCTATTGGAGCAAAAATGAGGGAGGGGCTCGGTTTTAAAGGTTCATGCTTAAAAACGTCATAACTCTGAAACCATGTGATGCATGACGCCATGCTCGTTGACTTTTTTGTTCGTCATGGGTACGCGATTCGGCCTGCAAAGTTTGGCCTCGATCTGTTCAGCCGTTGCAGAGAAAAAGGGGTTTTCGTGTTTTCACGAAAAACAATATGGCGGCCGAACTACGTGCCTTGTGACGTCATAATTACCATTAAAATATTCTACAGACCGAGTCCCTCCTACGGTGAAAATTTGATCTCAATCGGTCCAATTTTAAAAAAAAACACCTTTAGAGGCCATTTTTCCCCGCAAGCGGGGGTTGGCCTTTTTCGGGGACCGTGGTTGTTGTTGTTTTTTGGGCCCCTTTTTGAAGCAATGTTTTACGGCCGGATGCTCTTCCTGCCGCCAACCCTTTTTGTCGCCTTTTTACGACAAACAGGGAATTACCAGTGAACTGGTCCAATTATTGCAGAGAAATTGGTTTTTAAAGGAAATTAAAACTTAAAATGGCACTGAGTTAAGGATCATCAGAATTATCAGAATTCCCAAAGTTCAAAGTGCCATAACTTTGTTAAAAATGATCGAAACGTCGTGAAGTTCGAACTTGATATGTAACTTATCATGAGGAAACCATGTGCCAAGTTTGAGATCATTAGCATTGAGAGTTTAGAAATAAAGTCCGGAAAACTGTTCTTTGCGTGACGGACTGACAGACTGACAGACTGACAGACTGACAGACTGACAGACTGACGGATGGAGGGACGGCGTGCAAACCTATAGTCCCCTCCGGTGTACACTGGTAGGGGACTCATAAGGGAGCAAGCATTTATTTACAAAACTAGCAAATACCACCCGTTGCTTTGCCGACGGGAATACTGAAAGAAAGGGGGGTGGGAGAGAAAGAGGTGGGAGAGAGAGAAAAGGGGGAGAGAGACAGGGGGGATGAGGAGGAGTGGAGAGAGTTGGTGGTAGAAAGAGGGGAGGGGGAAAGAAAGGGGGTTGGTGAGGGAGAGAACAGTGGGGAGAGAGGACGAGAAGAGGAAGGAGAGAGAGGAGGACTGGGGAAATGGGTGGAGGGTCGAGGCAGGAGAGAGACAGAGGTGTGGGAGCAAAGTGCTGCACTTTATTAGGAGGAGGGAGTGAGGATGGGACAAATAGAGAGAAACGGGGGAGGGAAGAGAAAAATGGAAAGAAAGGTGGGAGGGGAGGAGGAGTTGGCAAATAGCCAATATGTTATGCTTTATGACCACAAACACACAGGGAAGGAAACGCCACAGAATATGAGAGTTCAACAAACTTAACAACTCTTTGCATTTTCTATTAATATTCCTTTTAATACAGCATCGAGGCTCGTGGAAGAGTGTGTGCAAATAGTTGTTAAGTTTGCTAAACCTCATATTCTTTGGCACTACCTTCCCTTCCCATCCCCTCATGCTTATCTCCTCCCAAACCCCTCCCCTCCATACAACCGCCTCCAGGCAATGACTGTGCCTTTATTTAATTTCTGCACACGTTCCACAACTAAAATGTGATAAGCTCGACAATGTGTTAACCTGAGCAAAATTTCAAAATTTCAAATTGCGGATTTGAGCCTAGCTGCAGTTCCGACTGCTAAAAGAATGTTCATTTGTTCTCCGGGCATCTACAGACGTCTCCGGGCAGAGGCACCGATAACGTACACCAAACACTAAAAATGACAACAACAAAAGTCTACCTTTAAAAATGGAATTCAAGTGGAAAATCAGTGAAATTCAATTAAATACAGACATATCAAGCCACAGAGAGCACACACAATGTCAGCCTATGCCTTGCCAGCTATAGCCACAAGGTGGAGGTCTAAACACGATGTTCCATTTGATGTTGGAAGGTGTTTTTTCAATCGGCATATTTCTATAGGTATAGTAATCTATAATAATGAAAGGCAGTGTGTTTATGTCTCCGACATAAGGCCAAAACCATAAAACCTAGCAGCCCCAAACTTTGCATGCATACTTATCGACTCCAATGGATTGCACAAATGAAAACTGGGTATTTAGGTGTGGTAAACCGAAATAAAACAAAAAATAACCTAAAAAATGCTCAAAACCAAAAAGCCAAAAAAAGCCTTACCAAAATTGTGGTCCGCCATCTTGGTCAGCCCACTGTCACATCGCTGGGTTCTTAAGTCACCATTTTGTTTCGGCCTATTCAAACGTGCCATGCCTTGGAAACACGATCTTCTCTCAAGATATAATTAAAGCATATAAACGTCCCAGTGTGTACCCCGGTTTAGAATAGGTACACCGTATCCCTGCGCATCGGAAGAGGCGACTAAGGGTTGGCGTCAGGAAGGGCATCCGGCCATAAAAACATTGCCTCAAACAGGGAACCATGATTGTCATGGGGCCCGCAAGGCTAACCCCCGCTCTAGCGAGGAAAATGGCCTTAAAACGTTCATTCATTCATTCATTCATATAAACAAAATCTGGATTCGGATTTGAGGATCGGATCCTGATCACTAAATAACTATCGAAATCCGGAGTGAAATCCGGCATAAATTAACACATGAGAGTGTTATAAATAAGTGTATATATATATATATATAAAAGTTCAAAACACACCTGGTCACAAGTGTGCCGCACTGACCGGGTCCTCAGTCGAGGTCCTTAGCATCATCCCGTTTCGGCCCTTCAACCTCGATACGGTCAGCTAAGGTGGGCCAGCAGGGGCACGTACACATCCACATGCAGCAACTGCATCTGGATGCATACATACCCCCACCCCCAGCCAGTGCGAACAACAACAACAACAACAACAACAATATATATATACTGTATATATATACACACTACCGGTCAAAAGTTTTAGAACACCTCCATTTTTCCAGTGTTTATTGAAATTTACGCAGTTTAATATCTCAATGTACTCTGAAATGAAGCATAGAACAAATAAACAATTGGAGATGAAAAAAGAAATCATAGAATCATTTTGTTTAACAAAATTTAATTTAAATTTTTGACTCAGCAAAGTAACCCCTTTTGCAGATATAACCGCCGAACACACTCGTAGCATTCTTTCTGCAATGGAAATGAAATATTGTTCGGGAAGTTCTTCCCAACACTGTTGCAGAAGTTCCCACAAATGTGTTGCACTTGTCGGTTGCTTTGCTTTCACCCTTCTGTCCAGTTCATCCAAAACCAGCTCGATGGGATTTAAGTCTGGACACTGTGCTGGCCATTCCATGATTTGAAGCCTACCGTCTTGTTCTTTTCCTCGAAGGTGTTTTAACACAGCCTGGAGGTGTGTTTAGGGTCATTATCTTGTTGTAGGATGAACCCCTGACCAACTAGGCATATACCAGAGGGTATTGCATGGCGCTGCAAAATGCTGTGGTAGCCCTTTTGGTTCAGGGTGCCAGTCACTCTGTGCAAGTCGCCGACTCTGGATCCAGCAAAAGATCCCCAGACCATCATGCTTCCTACTCCATGTTTGACAGTTGGTGTCACACACTGAGGAACCATCCTTTCGCCTACTCGACGGCGTACAAAAACCCTGTGTGATGAACCAAAGATTTCAAATTTTAATTCATTGGTCCATAAGACCTTCTTCCTGTCTTCAGTAGTCCATTGGCGGTGCTTCATGGCCCAGGCAAGCCTCTTTTTCTTATTTTGCCATCTTAGCAATGGCTTTCTTACTGCCACTCGACCTGTCAAACCTGCAGATCGAAGTCTACTCTTCACAGTTGAAACTGAGACTTGCTTACTTCGACCAGTGTTAAGCTGTGCTTGAAGCTGTTGTCCTGTGAGCCGCCTATCACGCAAGCTGTTGACTCAGAAACTTGTCTTCTGATTCTGTTGTGGCTTTGGGTCTGCCAGACCTCTTCCTGTCAGAATTTCCTCCAGTTTCCAATATACTACTTCCTGCAGTGCAATATTGTCCAAATAATGCTTCAGAGGGTGTAATAACAGTCTGCTCCAATACTGCTTTTATACAAACAGGGGGTTTGTAATAAAGTGATCAGCAGAGGTTGGGACACCTGTATGAATTGTTTGCATCAACTTTTTAGGCTTAATTTACTTACATTGCTGCAGAACAGCTATAATTTGTTCACCCATTACTTATTCCCTGAAGAAGGCTTTTTTTTACAATATAACTGTGCAATTTACATTATTTTCCCATTTTTGTGAACCTAAACTTTTTTTTTAACCTGGAGCAGTTTACTGCTTACCTTTTGTACCATTTCAGGTTATTCACTGGACATTAAACTGCGTAAATTTCAATAAAAACTGGAAAAATTGAGGTGTTCTAAAACTTTTGACTGGTAGTGTATATCTATATATATAAAGTAGAGTTGGCCTCTGTGTCTGTATCCTGATCTATCTACGATCTCTAAGATCTCGAGAACCCGTGGACGGATTTGCGAGCGGAAAGTACTGTTCGACTCGGGATGGTCCCAGGAATGTCACGGAGACATAAACATTTAAAAAATTTCGGGTTTTAAAATTAGCGTATTATTAGCACTAGCAGAAGAGAGAGGGATTCGAAGGGAGGGAGCGCAGCGCTTCTAGCGCTTCTGACTACAGCACACCTTAAAATTAAAAAAACTTCGGGTCTACAATCTCTAAGATCTCGAGAACCCGTGGACGGATTTGCGAGCGGAAAGTACTGTTCGACTCGGGATGGTCCCAGGAATGTCACGGAGACATAAACATTTATAATCACTTGCTAGCGAATAAATAATAACGCATAAATACCTTTCAGCAGCGCGTAAAATAATCTTTCGTTTCAAGTCACTCTCACAAATAGCTTTCCGGAAATGACGGGTCGAAGTGGTCGAGCTGTTAGCATGACGCCTTATCTTTTCAGAGTCCGGGGTTCGAATCACCCCTCTGACATTTATTTTTCGCTTTTATCACGTCCTTTCCCGCACAATTTTTGGGACAGATCCCGTTGAGTGTTTTATTAAAGTTATTGTTTTGTCATTTTCTTATTGTTTTCATGTTTATTTGGCTTGAAACAAAAAAATTATGCCGCCGTTAGGCGTTATGACATCCGATCATAATGCAGCTAATTAGCTTCTAAAAACCAAGAGTCTGCCGTCTATCTATATATATAAAGTAGAGTTGGTCCTGATCTATGTATCTATGATCTCTAAGATCTCGAGAACCCGTGGACGGATTTGCGAGCGGAAAGTACTGTTCGACTCGGGATGGTCCCAGGAATGTCACGGAGACATAAACATTTAAAAAATTTCGGGTTTTAAAATTAGCGTATTATTAGCACTAGCAGAAGAGAGAGGGATTCGAAGGGAGGGAGCGCAGCGCTTCTAGCGCTTCTGACTACAGCACACCTTAAAATTAAAAAAAACTTCGGGTTTTAAAATTAGTGTGTTACGCGTAATTAGCGCTAGCAGAAGAGGGAGGGAATCTAAGGGAGGGAGCGCAGTGCTCCCTCCAGCGCTTCTGTTAGCGTAATTAGCGTATTTCGGAACGTTAATTTTTCAACTTCATTATTCGGAATTAGTACGTCCCAGAGAACCTTCGTAACGTTAATTTTTCAACTTCATCCGATTGACATGGGACCAACGGCATGTGACAAAGAGTGAAACATACAGGCTACATTTATTTGACGACAATGAGTTCCGACTTCCGACCTCGGTGGGATGACAGGCTGAGTCAACCCCCCTGGTGTGAAGGGGGAGGAGGAGGGGAGGGGGAAGAGAAGGGGAGGGGAACGAGGGGGAAGGGGATGGGAGGGGGGAGGGGGGAGGGGGAAGGGGGAGGGGGAGGGGGGAAGGGGGAGGGGAGAGGGGGGGAGGGGAAAGGGGGGAGGGGGGAGGGGGAGGGGCCCTTCTTCCCCTGGGCACCCCCGCACCCTTCCCTCCCCCCTTCCCCTCCCCCCTCCCCTCCTCTTCCCCCTCCCCTCCTCCTCCCCCGCTTCCCCCTCCCCCCTCCCCCCCCGTTCCCCTCCCCTCCTCTTCCCCCTCCCCTCCTCCTCCCACTCCCGTGCAAAGCCGGGTACCTCTGCTAGTATATGTATATGTGTGTGTGTGTGTATATATATATATATATTGTTGCGGATATGGGATTTGCATCCATCCATATCCGCTTGTAAATATTCCCCTATTTCCTCAATACTTCCCAACTATCCCCAATCCCCCATTCCCTAGTCCCATTTTCTGTAAACAACACTCTGTAGACCCGACCTCCCCCTATTTCCCCCATTAAATGTCGTGCCCAGGTTCACCGCATCTCATGTAAGACAACTATAGGACACCTTGCTAGTTATTCTTAGTCTATGTCAGTTAAGGACTCGTTTCCATTAATTCTGACCCTTCGTTGCACCAGAATGTGATTGTATGGCACCGTTAGGAAATTTAGGACCTCCCAATACCTCCCCGCAGCTCTTCCTCACGGTTCAGCAACAACAACAACAACAACAGCAACGGCGGCGGCGTGCACAGGGAGTGCGCGTCCTCACTCCGGCTTGGTTGGTAGGGGGTGTTGGGAGGGCATGAGGCCTTCCCAACGAGCCGCCATCGAACATGTGCTCGACGGGGTTACCAAATAGGGGCTCCATGTCAGCTCCTCGTCAAGGGCGGAGCCCGGTAACCCCCGCACCCAATGGAAGCGGCGGACCGGTCCCATCTGGGGTGGAGCCAACCAGCCGAGGGCGTGTCACTCCCCGCTGAGCATGCGCAGGAAGAGGGAGGTGACGTCAGATGCGCGCTGAGCTTGGAGAAAGAAAGACGCCACCTCCGAGCGCTGTGAGGCCTCCCTGCATCTCTTGGACCGTGCTTGATCC
Source organism: Myxine glutinosa (assembly GCF_964187855.1). Classification (NCBI taxonomy): domain Eukaryota; kingdom Metazoa; phylum Chordata; class Myxini; order Myxiniformes; family Myxinidae; genus Myxine; species Myxine glutinosa. Next base: position 72,041,285 of record NC_136272.1, on the reverse strand, counting down.
TGTCCCCGAGCCAAGGTGCACCTTGTGCTATCGAACTATCTGTCCTTCCCTGCCATCAATCCCTGTGTAAGTCAGCCTTGTTCCGTTTGTCTGTGGTCTGTCTGGGCTAAGATAAGACTGTAATTAAGTGCCTATATCTTCTGTGTCTTTACCTCACTACCTTGTAATCTACCCCTTTTCTCCACCACTGTAATTACACCCTCCTCCGGAGGTCTTGAGAACTGTACCCCCTTGCGTCGCTTCCTCTTTCCCAGTCGTCGTGTCCTTTCTATCATTGATTTGGCATAGCGCGATTTGGTCAACGTCTGGGTGGAATCGGGGTCTAGTCGGGGAATAACTGTTAGGTCGCGGTAATACACCACCGCTCGGTCAAAAATAACATCTAACCGCGTCCGTAACAATATATTGTTACGGTCCGCGGATTAGATGTTATTTTTACCGAGCGGAGGTAACCGCGGCCAAACAGTTGTTCCCCGACTAAACCCGATTTACCCAAACGTTGGCCGTATCGCGCCACCGCTATTCAATGAGGGAAAAGACTAAGACGACGGATGTGAAGAAAAGGAAGACGAAGGCAAAGAAAGGTTTGAAATACGATTACTATTAATTACTATTTACAGGCTCAAAGTAACCAAGGAGAAGGAAAGATAATAAAATAATATACAGAAGCTTTTAGAGACACAGGGAAAATACTAGCTCATCTAACAGGCTTAATTAATAGCCAGGACAGAACAAACGAAGACACAGACTCACGCGGGGAATGATGATAGGAATTGGCTGGAAGGAGAGGAAAGTCCAATTTGTTCGGCAGCACGAATCGGCGCGTTCGGCAGCCGCCGTCCCTTCGCGGCCCTGCTCCAAACTGCCGTCCAGGCCCCAAACGGCTGTCGAGTCTTGTTGCTGCTGTAGACGCTGATGCTGGCGAGCAAGGTGACGAATAGCAGGCTTTGTGCTTCCCTGGATGATCTTCTGCTTTTGGCCCTCACGACTCAGCCCTGCTCTGACGACCCAGCTCTTTCCTGTCCACCTCACCACGCAGCTCAGCTCAGCCTTTCAGCTCATCTCTTGGACTCATCTGCTTGTCTGCTTGGGGAGCGTCCCGCGGCGGGTTATATAGGCCCCGCCCTTCACCCTTTGCGAACCTCCCCCAAGCATTCTCTCTCCGCCCTCTCAAGCCAAACCCCTCATTCTGGGTTGGATGAGCGGGGCCGACTTACTCCTCCCCTCTATGACGAGGTGGAGACCCGCCTTTCTTCCCCAACCCTGCCTCATGGTCAATGGCGGCTTTGGAGGGGGTGTAATTTGCAAATTGAGGCTTGGCCATTACAAAAGGGGAAATGGAGGTTTTTGGGAATGGGAATGAAGGGAATCTATCTCTTTTACTCGGTGCAATGGAGTGTCATGTTAATGGACGACAAGGCCTTACTCTAAAACACATAATAAGATATAAGCTACTGAACAAGGGTTTTATCGGGTCATGCAATGTGGTGTTTCATGGAATAACTACCGGGACGCCCTTTTAACTTTTACACAACACTGGAGGCAGGAGGCACAGAATAAACAATAATAATAATAAAGCACACAATAAAAAAAATACAGTCCTCATATCCGCAACACTGCACCCTCCTCCTCTTAGGCACGGCCCGGGCCTACAACTTTTATTTAGTGTGACACGTAGGTGTAGTTCCCTCTACTTTTAACCTGACCCTGAGTGCGACAGTTTTAAAACATAAATAAATGTGTCCCGCTGCTCCATTGCACCCTGCCTAACAGACTCATGCCCACAGTTAACCGAATTGCGGAATGGTCTTCAAACTACACACTGACGGTGGGGAGCATTATTTACAATTGACGCTACTTTTATTTACAAAACGTAACCCAGGACCTGTAATTGTTCTTTCTGAGGGGGGAAGAGACAGTCTGCTCTGCATCGACGCACCATGAAAGCACCCAAAAACGCACCAATACACCCCCAAGCACAAATCGGTGCAGTCACCATTGTTCAATGAAAATAAAAACAACAACCCCTAACCCTGCAGGTGATCTCTTGCTCTTCGGCTCCCTCTGCTGGCTATTATTATTTGTTCTTCCAGATGTTGTCTTTTCCTTTGCTGGCGGCCTATTTGTAATAAAATGGACCGAACGTGTCCGTTTGTATTTATTTATGGCCCACAGGGGCCGACTACGTGTGGTTCACCTGTGGGGCATCGGTGCCCTGTGGCCAAGGTCCGCCAGCAAGATTTCGGGCCCTCATGGCCGGTTCCAGCAGAGGGGCCATGCCCCAAACCATGGGGTCCATAAGTGGTGCTCGGCCACAGACATGTGGTCCATAATGTGGTGCATCGATGCAGACAGCTGGTTCTGGGAGTTCCGGGCGCACAATAGCCGACTCACGCACGCTCCACTCGGCGCCCAATGGCGCACAGGTCATGTGGGAGACAAAAGGGGGGACAAGACAGATGAGCGAGGGGTAAGGTCACAAGGGTACACATCAATAAGGCAATGCAAGGCGGAATGCGTACGGAGAGCGAAGTGAGAAAGCTCGTCCCTACCGTACGTCACCCCCCTGTCACCTACACTACCCTTGCCCTTACCCCATATGTACAAAATCTACACATTTACAAATTTGTCGCTACCGTCACGTCTTCCCCATATTTCCCTTATACCAAATTCGTCACCACAATCCTTCTAGCCAAAATTTGCCATCACCCAATTCATCATCAACCCTCATAAGGAGGAAGAGATGGAACATCAAGCACAATGTCACACCCACGTCATGATGCGTCTCACAATCCAAAACATTTGCACATAAAAAATAATCAAAACATGGCATGGTGTGGAGGTACGTCATCTCAGGTGAGTGGATGCAGATGGTGCGAGGAGACTTCATCCTAACTACTTTCTAAATGACTTTAACACACTTTACACTACCCGGGGTCTCTCCCTTGCCAATCCATTGGCCAACTTACACTATGGGTTCTAAAAACCAATTCCCATTGACCAAACTGTGGTGCTTCTCAATTTGGGGTCTCACTCCCCCGATTCATCTCCCGGTGCCCTTGCACAATTTCTGGGCTGCGACGTGTAGCTCTCCCAGCAGGTCTACCCACCTGCACACCTCCACCACTGCAGTTGCCACCCGAGCTTACCTAGCTCTTCACCCTAACCTAACTAACTGGGGAAGGCCCCTCCTGGCTCTGTCACCCCTTGGTGCCCTCTGGCACTGGGCTACCCGGGTCCGTCCTCCGGATCCTCAGGCCCCATCCACAACAACTCTAACGGCTCCCAGAGCCCACCTGCGGCCTCACCTGGCCGACATCCTCACAGTGGTGGAGTGCCCAACCCAACTACACACACTAACAGGCTACACACCCAGCCATTTCCACAACACTAATGCACCCATCCAAATACCATTCTCTCACCCGCACCACAGATGCCAATATCCAACCACAATTTACCTATACCCTCTACCTAACACTTACACTACCCGCCCCGGGTATTCGTGATGGGGGTCCACTCTTCCCCCATTCACACCTTCGCACCATCCTCTCCACTCCACAATTTTCACCATACTCACTCCACGACCATCCATTCCAATACTCCATATATTCCATACCATTTATTCCACACAACCACATACACCTGTTGTTGCACACCTGTGCAATCACACCTGGTGCCACCTGCACCCTCCTTCTCCCTGGACCATTTGGTCAATACAACTCACATCACCATCATCATCACTCAAACACTGCTCCATCCACCTGTCGAGTTGCACACCTGTGCAATCACACCTGTTCCTCACACACTTTTCACAATACACTTCTATACACCTCCAACACTCACACGGCATCATCTCATCTAACTACTCCCCTCTGAAACTTGCGCTTCCCAGTCGTCCCTTTAAACTATTGCGCTCCCTCGTCATTATCATCCACTCTAAACTACCTGCATCCCTACTACAGGTGTCATTGTCACTACCTAATCTTAACGTTACCTAATGTCAATCTCTAGGGCCCTACACATTATCCAAACCCACCCGGGCTAGTTTTCACTGCCATCAACCCCATAAGACTAGTGCTCCTTTGCCCCCCTGCTGTGAGGGATGGTGGATTGGCCATCCCATCACATCGGGGACATTCCACTACCAATTTTGCTCACCAAATTTCAGCCAATCAAAAATTTGCCAATCATCTACCAATCACTGTACCATCACCAATCATCACCCTGCCAATCCTTTGCCAATCATCAAATTTTGTTTTTCTAATTTCGGGTCCAGACCACTATCCTCATCATTACAGTCTACTTACTAATGCCTCTCGGTGCGCCAATTCACTTCTAAAGCTCGGCTTCGTACAGCCGAGCAATGAATGCAGGTTCTTTGGTGCCGGCGGCTGGATGCGTCCGGCACTCGGTGCAGGGAAGGACGCTTACCCGGGCCGAGATCCCACGCACCACCTTGGCACGGAGCCATCCAATTGCCCGATCTCGACCTGCCGGAACGTCTCAACAAAAGGGGGTCGCCATGACGACCCTTCCTATCGGGCTGCCCGTTCCGCCGAGCGGAGCACGGACGCGGCCGTTCCAAGCGCGGCCCAGCGTGGATCACGTACGGCGGTCCTTTCGAACCCGTCGTGGTTCGGATCCCCGCTGGTCCTCGCGGCACGCGAAGCTGCCCGACGCGCACCGAGGGCCCGATTCGGCTAAATGTCGTTCTAACCGCTAACCCGGTTACCGTCGATGCCTCACCTGCATGCTTACACGCATACGCTACCCCTTTCACCCTCACCGAGCTCGGTGCTCCAACGCCGCCCGTACACCCCGCGTACTTCGTTATTGCATTCGTTCTTTCGCTCACAGACTTGGTCACATACCTGACCACCGAACACCTTTGCACACACTCGTTGTTCGCACACCTCACCAACACACCTCTTCGCGCCCCCTCCTCGGTCACCTCCTCTGTGACAATCACAGGTGTGCTCTCACTCGCACACCCAACCACGTGCCTCACTACCAACTCAAGTGTGCATTCCCACACACGCTCTACCATTCCAGGTGTGCATCCTTCCATTCCAGGTGTACATCCTCTCTCACCTGTCACAACCAACTCACGCTCCGTGTCACTCTCACTACTTTCACCACCACTCTTGACAGCGCACTCACCCTTACTCTCGACAGCGCACTCTTTCCTCACGCACCTGTCCGTTACACACCTTTCTCGCACACACTCTCCCGTTACACCCTCTGTAACACTCACCACAGGTGTGCATTCTTCCTTACTTTTGACAGCGCACTCTTTCCCCATGCACCCGTCCGTTACACACCTTTCTCGCGCACACTCTCCCGTTACATCCTCTGTAACACTCACCACAGGCGTGCACTCTCTCGTTACATCCTCTGTAACACTCACCACCGGCGTACATTCTCTCGTTACATCCTCTGTAACACTCACCACAGGTGTACACTCTCTCGTTACATCCTCTGTAACACTCCTCACTGCGCGCTTCCATGTGCTCCCTCGCACACGCGCTACAACCAACTCACTCTCGACAGCACACTCACTCCTCGGCGCGCACTTTTTCCTCACACACCCCAGAGTCGGACATTCTCGCACACCTCCTCTTTCGCACACCAGACCTGTCGCACACTTCACCAACGGCCTCTCACGAACACCCAGGTCCAAAGCAACCCCCAAGCCGACTGAAGCTCCCCTCACATCATCTACATTTCCACATATATCGCCACTCACCTTGGCACCTCGTCTCCGCACCTCCTTCACCACCTGCACACTCTTTATTTGGTTAGTGAGCACATCATCACGATTCGAGCACAGACCTTGTACCAATTCCATTACCTCCTCCCTTATTTCCTTTTTAGTTTCTGTCCGTCTCTTCTTAATTTCACTCACCTCTTCTTCCACTTCCTCTAATTTTTGCTTCACCTCTTTTATTTCCCGGTGCGTCTCCTCGAGTTCGTCCTCTAAGGCTACCTTAACCGTTTCTATGTGCGTCCTCACCTGCCGGTTCTTCGTCTCCATTACCTCTGTCACCTCGTCCAACCTCATTGTCAGTCCCTCACGTACCATCTGACATTGCCTCTGTGTCGCTATTGTCATTTTTAATTTCTTTTTGTGTCGCTTTTAACCCTCCTAGTACCGCAGTGTTCCTTTGAACCTGCTCCACTAACTCCGTTTGTCCCTCTGTCAACTGTTCCACCTCCTCCGTCAGATCTTCTAATCCCCCTTGTAACTTTGCCGTCCCATTTCTCACCTCTTTCTCTATACGCTTTTCGCCTCGCTTTACCTCCTCGCGTACCCCCGAGACCTCCTCACTTACACCTCGTCGTAACTCCTCTTTCATCTCCTCCCTCTCTTTTGTAGATGCCACCCTCATCTGTCCAAATTCATCCCCCTGAGCATCCAATTTGGTTTCTACCCCGATTTTCACCTCCTCTATCTGCTCTCCCATTTGTTTAATTTCTCGGGCGGATTGCTCCCCTATCTCCCGCCATTTGCCTTCCATCCTATTTTCTAACCCCATTAACCCATTTTTCACCCCCTCTATCTGATTCTCCTGGGCAGCCATTCTATTTTCCACCCCCGTTAACCCATTCTTTACCTCTTTTATCCCGTTGTCTAACCCCTCAAATTTGTCGTCTAACTTCCCAAATTTCTTGTCTAATCCCTCACCGGTACCCCTCGCTTCGTCCCTCATTACCCCCAATTGCTCACTCTGAGCCCTCGCTTCGTCCCTTATTTGCTCACTCTGAGCATCCATCCGGTTCCCCAATTCATTCCTCAGGTCTTCACTTGTCTGGACCATGAGCGCCTTTATTTCTATCATAAAGAGGTCCCAATTCACCGGTGCTGCTACGGTCACGGGCGCCGCCAGATTTGGTGCCGCTGTAACCGCGTGCACAAAGGCGCCATTTTGCGCGCCCGTAACCTCGTGCGCGAGAGCGCCATTTTGCGCGTCTGAAACCTCCGCAACCACATTGCCATTTTTCTCCTCCTCCCTTTCCTCCACATACATTTCCCCAAGGTCCTGGGTCGATTCTACCCCGATTTTCTCTCCCACCGGCATCCCGTCGCCTTGACCAGCCATGGCGCGATTTCAAAATTCGGGTTTTGCTTTACAACACAAATTTCCAGCAGCTCGTAATTTTGAGCGCGTTAAGCGCGCTTCGGGTCCGTATCTCACTCCCCGACACCAATTTGTTACGGTCCGCGGATTAGATGTTATTTTTACCGAGCGGAGGTAACCGCGGCCGAACAGTTGTTCCCCGACTAAACCCGATTTACCCAAACGTTGGCCGTATCGCGCCACCGCTATTCAATGAGGGAAAAGACTAAGACGATGGATGTGAAGAAAAGGAAGACGAAGGCAAAGAAAGGTTTGAAATACGATTACTATTTATTACTATTTACAGGCTCAAAGTAACCAAGGAGAAGGAAAGATAATAAAATAATATACAGAAGCTTTTAGAGACACAGGGAAAATACTAGCTCATCTAACAGGCTTAATTAATACCCAGGACAGAACAAACGAAGACACAGACTCACGCGGGGAATGATGATAGGAATTGGCTGGAAGGAGAGGAAAGTCCAATTTGTTCGGCAGCACGAATCGGCGCGTTCGGCAGCCACCGTCCCTTCGCGGCCCTGCTCCAAACTGCCGTCCAGGCCCCAAACGGCTGTCGAGCCTTGTTGCTGCTGTAGACGCTGCTGCTGGCGAGCAAGGTGACGAATAGCAGGCTTTGTGCTTCCCTGGATGATCTTCTGCTTTTGGCCCTCACGACTCAGCCCTGCTCTGACGACCCAGCTCTTTCCTGTCCACCTCACCACGCAGCTCAGCTCAGCCTTTCAGCTCATCTCTTGGACTCATCTGCTTGTCTGCTTGGGGAGCGTCCCGCGGCGGGTTATATAGGCCCCGCCCTTCACCCTTTGCGAACCTCCCCCAAGCATTCTCTCTCCGCCCTCTCAAGCCAACCCCCTCGTTCTGGGTTGGATGAGCGGGGCCGACTTACTCCTCCCCTCTATGACGAGGTGGAGACCCGCCTTTCTTCCCCAACCCTGCCTCGTGGTCAATGGCGGCTTTGGAGGGGATGTAATTGCCAAATTGAGGCTTGGCCATTACGAAAGGGGAAATGGAGGTTTTTGGGAATGGGAATGAAGGGAATCTATCTCTTACTCGGTGCAATGGAGTGTCATGTTAATGGACGACAAGGCCTTACTCTAAAACACATAATAAGATATAAGCTACTGAACAAGGGTTTTATCGGGTCCTGCAATGTGGTGTTTCATGGAATAACTACCGGGACGCCCTTTTAACTTTTACACAACACTGGAGGCAGGAGGCGCAGAATAAACAATAATAATAATAAAGCACACAATAAAAAAAACACAGTCCTCATATCCGCAACAATATATTGTTGCGAATATGGAATTTGGCCTCCATATCCGCTTGTAAATATTCCCCTATTTCCCCAATACTCCCCAACTATCCCCAATCCCCCATTCCCTAGTCCCATTGTCTGTAAACAACAATCAGTAGAGCCGACCTTCCCCTTTTTCCCCCATTAAATGTCGTGCCCAGGTCCACCGCATCTCACGTAGACAACTTTCGGACATCTTGCTAGTTATTCTTAGTCTATGTCAGTTAAGGACTCCTTTCCATTAATTCTGACTCTTCGTTGCACCAGAATGTGATTATATGGCACCAGTAGTGAGTTTAGGACCTTTCCCATACCTCCTTCCATCTTCTTCCCCAAACAACAACTACAACTACAACTACAACTACAACTACAACAACAATTACAACAACAACGACGCTGCGCGGGGGAGTGTGCGTCATCACACCGGCTCGGTTAGCCGCCATTGACAATGCGCGCCGGACCATGCGCTCCACGGGGTTACCACGAAGGGGCTCCTTGTCAGTCCCCCGTCAAGGGCGGAGCCTGGTAAACCCCCCCCGCACGCACCCAATGAGAAGCAACGTGCCGATTCCACGAGGCGGAGCTAACGAGCCGAGGGCGTGTCACTCCCCGCCGGATATACGAAGCGACTCCCCGGATGTGACGTCAGATGCGCCCCCAGCCTGGAGAGAGAATTTGCCACGTACGAACGCTGAATACCTCCCCGCATCTCTGGACCGGACCGAGTCGATTCTGACCTTTGAGCCCAGGTGCACCTGGAGCCATCGATCCTGCCTTTCCTAGCCATCAAACCCCGTGTGAGTCAGCCTTTTGTCCCGTTTATCTGTCGTCTGTTGGGAATAATATAAGAGTGTGTCTAAGTGCTTATCTTACTATGCTGTCCCTCTGGTAGTTGTAATCTAACCTTCCGTAACAATATAACCTCCTCCGGAGGTCTTGAGAACTGAACCCTGGTGTCGTGTCATTTGAATCCCAGCTGTGTGTCTTTTCCTTCATTGACCTAGCGTAGCGCGATTAGTCAACGTTCGGGTATAATCGGGTAACTTGTGCAGACGTGGTCATACCAAACCGCTCGGTAAATAACATCTAAGCCACGTCTGTAACAATTGGTGTCGAGGAGTGGAATTCGGACCCGGGACTAAATTTATTAGGCCCAAATTTGTAACAATTAGAATCGATTCGGAGCGCGTTTCCCGCGCGAAATTATAACGGCGAAATTTGATTTTGTTATACGAAAATAAAAACCCGAATTTTGAAAGTCGCGCTATGGCAGACCAAGACAGCTGGGGTCCGGTAGGGGAGAGTGAGGCAGGGTCGATCCAGGACCAAATTGAGGGACAAGAGGAGAGCGAAGCAGTGAGGGTAGCAGATTCGCAAAATAGCGTCGTCACGCACGAGGTAACGGGCGCGCGAAATGGCGCCTCGCACATAGCTACGGCGGCCGCACCCGCTGCACAAGTGGGAGGGATGGCCCAAATGCAGGCCCTCATGGAGCAATTTATGGCGCAAATGCAGGCGTCCCTCAACCTGCAGAAGGACGATATGAGGGCTAATAGTGAGCAAATGGGGGCAATGAGGGACGAAGCGAGGGCTCGGAGTGAGCAAATGAGGGCTGATAGTGAGCGATTGGGTGAGCGATTAGAGGGCCAAATGGGGGTAATGAGGGACGAAGCGAGGGGTACTGGTGAGGGATTAGACAATAATTTTAAGGGATCAGACGAGAAATTTGGGAAATTATACGATAGATTAGGGGAAATACAGGAGGGGTTAACGGGGGTAGAAAACAGAATGGCCGCTCAAGAGAATCAAATGGAAGGGATGCAAAAAGGGTTAGAGGGGTTAGAAAACACCATGGAAAGCAAATTGAGGGACATGAGGGACCAAGCGGAAAGGGAAGTTAACCAAATGGGGCAGCAGATAGAGGGGGTCAGAATGGGGGTAGAAACCAAACTGGATGCTCACAGGGAGGAAATGGAGCAGATGAGGGTGGCATCTGGGCAGGAGATGCAAGTGATGGGAGAAGAGATCAGAAGAGGAGTGAGTGAGGAGGTCGGAGGAGTGCGCGAGGAGGTGAGGCACTGTAAGGAGCACATGGAGAAGGAGGTGAGAAAGGGGACTGTAAAGTTACAAGGGGGCATAGAGGACCTGACGCAGGAGGTGGAGCAGCTGACGGTGGGACAGACGGAGTTAGTGGAGCAGGTTCAAAGGAACACTGCGGTATTAGGAGGGTTAAAAGCGACACAAAACGACATAAAAAACGACTTGATAGCGACAAAGAGGCAGTGTCAGACGGTACGTGAGGGACTGACAACGAGGTTGGACGAAGTGATAGAGGTAATGGAGACGAAGGACCGGCAGGTGAGGACGCACCTGGAAACGGTCAAGGTAGCCTTAGAGGATGAGCTTGAGGAGACGTACCAGGGAATAAAAGAGGTGAAGCAGAAATTAGAAGAAGTGGAAGAAGGGATGAGCGAAATTAAGAAGCGACGGAGAGGGGATAAGAAAGAGATAAAAGAGGAGATAAAAGAATTGGTCCAAAGTCTGTGTTTGGATCGTGATGATGTGCTCATTAACCGGATGAGGGATTCGCAGGGGATGGAGGAGAAGCGAAGAGGAAGAGGACCTGGTGTAAGTGGTGACCAATATGGTCGTGCGTATGATGCGCCAGGGGATTTAAGAAGCTTGGGGGTCGAGATGGACCCGGGTGTTCGTGAGAGGCCATTGGTGAAGTGTGCGACAGGTCTGGTGTGCGAAAAATGAGGTGTGCGAGAAAGTCCGACTCTGGGGTGTGTGAGGAAAAAGTGCGTGCCAAGGAGTAGCGAGGGTGCTGGCGAGAGCGAGTCGGTCGTAGCGCGTGTGCGAGGGAGCACATGGAAGCGCGGTGTGGTAAGTGTTACAGAGGGTGTAGCGGGAGAGTGTGCGCAAGGTGTGCGCGAGAAAGGTGTGTGACGGACAGGTGCATGGGGAAAGAGTGCGCTGTCAAAGGCAAGGAAGAATGCACACCTGTGGTGAGTGTTACAGAGGGTGTGACGGGAGAGTGTGCGCAAGGGTGTGCGCGAGAGAGGTGTGTAACGGACAGGTGCATGAGGAAAGAGTGCGCTGTCGGGAGTAAGGGCGAGTACGTTGTCAGGAATGGAGGTGAAAGTAGTGAGAGTGACATGGAGCGTGAGTTAGTTGTGACAGGTGAGCGAGGATGTACACCTGGGATGGAAGGATGCACGCCTGGAATGGTAGAGCGTGAGTGGGAATGCACGCTGGAGTTGGTGGTGAGGCACGTGGTAGGGTGTGCGAATGAGGGCACACCTGTGATTGTCACAGAGGAGGTGACCGAGGAGGGGGCGCGAAGCGGTGTATTGGTGAGGTGTGCGAGCAACGAGTGTGTGCCAAAGTGTTCGGTGGTCAGGTGTGTGACCAAGGCTGTGAGTGGAATGGGTGTACCTGGGTGTGTAAGGAAAGGTACGAGGAGCATGGGCACGGCTGGGTGTGTGAGCAAGGAACGGGCTGCGGGGTGTAAGCATGCAGGTGAAGCATCGACGTCAGACGGGGTAGAGTGTAGAACGACTTATAGCCGAATCGGGCCCTCGGTGCGTGCCGGGCCTCGCTTTGAACGGCCGCGTCCGTGCTCCACAAGGCGGAGCTGGCAGCCCGATAGAAAGGGTCGTCATGGCGACCACTTTTTGGTGAGACGTGCCGGCAGGTCGAGAGCGGGACATTGGATGGCTCCACGCCGAGGTGATGCGTGGGATCTCGGCCCGGGTAAGCCCCCGTCCCTGCAGCGAATGCGGGACGTGTCCAGCCGCTGGCACAGAACAACCCGCATTCATGGCTTGGCTTTACAAAGCCGGGCTTTGGACGGGAATTGGCGCACCGAGAGGTATTAGTGAGTAGACTGGGTGATGAGGTTAGTGTTTTGGACCCAAAATTAGAGAAAAACAAAATTTGATGATTGGCAAGGGATTGGCAGTAGTGATTGGCAGATGATGGGTAGTGATTGGCAAATTTTTGATTTGTTGAAATTTGATGTGCAAAATTGGTAGTGAGAGACCCCCGATGTGGTGGGATGGCAAGTCCACCATCCTTCCCATAGTGGGGCAAAGGAGCAATAGATTATGAGGTGTATGGCAGTGAAAACTAGCCCGGGTGGGTTAGGTTATATTGATAGGGCCCTAGAAGATGACATTAGGTGACGTTAAGTTTAGTTAGTGACTGATACCTGTAGTGGGGACGCAGGTAGATTAGTGTGGATTATAATGACGTGGGAGCGCAATAGTTTAAAGGGACGACTGGGAAGCGCAAGTTTCAGAGGGGAGAAGTTAGCTGAGATGATGCCGTGTGTGTGAGGATTGAACAGGTGTGATTGCACAGGTGTGCAATTGAACAGGTGTGATTGCACAGGTGTGCAACTGGACGGGTGTGTGGAGCAATGGATGAGTAGTGAGTGTGGTGGATCAGCGCGAATGCGCTTGGGGAGAGAAGGGTGCAGGTGGCACCAGGTGTGAGAGCACAGGTGTGCAAGTACAGGTGTGTGGAGAGAGTTGGAGTAAGTGGTACGGAGTGGTGTGCATGGTGCGAAGGTGTGGATGGGGAAGAGTGGACCCCTTTCACGAGTACCCGGGGCGGGTAGTGTAAGTGTTAGGTAGAGGGTACAGGTAAATTGTGGTTGGATATTGGCATCTGTGGTGCGGTTGCAGAATGGTGTTGTGAATGGGTGCATTAGTGTTGTGGAAATGGCTGGGCGTGTAGCCTGTTAGTGTGTGTAGTTGGTTGGGCACTCCACCACTGTGAGGATGTCGGCCAGGTGAGGCCGCAGGTGGGCTCTGGGAGCCGGTAGTTGTGAGTGGGTGCCTGAGGATCCCGGGTGTGGATCGGGCAGCCCAGTGCCAGAGAGGGCATTGAGTGGGGAGAGCGCCAGAGGGCCTTCCCCAGGTAGTTAGGTTAGAGTAAGGAGCAGGTAAGCTCGGAGGCAACTGCAGTGGTGGAGGTGTGCAGGTGGGTAGACCCACTGGGAGAGGTACACGCCACAGCCCAGAAATTGTGCGAGGGCACCGGGAGATGAATCGGGGGAGTGAGACCCCAAATTGAAAAGCACCACAGTTGGCCAATGGGAATTGGTTTTTAGAACCCATAGTGTAAGAGGGCCAATGGTTTGGCCGGAGAAAGACCCCGGGTAGTGTAAAGTTGTTAAAGTCATTTAGGAAATAGTTAGGATTGATGAACCTGTCGCACCATACGCAGCCACTTACCTGTGGTGATGATGATGACTCCACACCTGTGTTTTCTTTGTTTTGTTGCAGGAAATGAAATTGCTGTGTGGATTGTGAGACGCATCACGACGTGGATGAGACATTGGGGTGATTCCATCTCTCCCTCCCTAGGAGGGACTGATGATGAATTGGTAATGGCAAATTATGATGTTGAGTTGGAGATGGCAAATTATGATGTTGAGTTGAAAATGGCAAATTTGATTGGTTAGGAGGGAGAGAAGACGAATTTGGTTTATGGGAGGAACGGGGAAGACAGTAGGGATGTTTGTTGATTTGTAAAGTAGATGTTTATGGGTAGTGTTGTGTTGTGTGGATACAGTAAGGGGTAAGGGAGGGGCCATGTAGGTTACCTGGTGGGGGGGGGGGGGGCGTACGATAGAAACGTACCTGTCTCACCTGGTTCCCATGTGCCCCCAGTGTGCATCATCTTACATTGCGTGCACTTTTGCGCCCTTACCACCTTACTCACTTGTCTTTTCTTTTGTCTCCCACCTCCGAGGATCTGGCTTTGGGGTAGAGAGAGAGGAGAGAGAGGTGCTGGCTACGCAGTTGTGGGCCTGCACTTTCGCTGCTTGCTGCTTGGATCGATACACCATATGGACCGCAATGTTTGTGGCCACCCACCATGGACCGCAGCTCTTTTGCGGCCAAGCACCACCCGTGGATGGACCTATGGGTCAACGTGGCACCTATGCCATGCAGGTGAACCACTTTTAGTTGACACCACTGAAGGCCACAATATAGAAATGGACGCGGTTGGCGCCTTTCTTTATTTTTTGAAAGAGGCAAGAAGGCCAAGTGCACCACACGAAGGCAAGACCAGCGGCAGAACATCGGCCGGCTGCGACACCACCGGTGATTTATAGACACTTTATTGGTGCACCGGATGGTGCTCACTGTGTGATGGGGTGGTGCTTGATGCTTGGAAGGGGTGCTCTGCACATTATTAAAGGCCGTAGGCCACAGAGCACTCGTGGGTTGGTGTATCGATGCTAGCATGCGTGCTCTCTCTATGCATAACATCTGCATGTGTTCCTCCAAAAACAGGTCCTGGATCGTAGTGTAAAAATCAGCGTAGTCTTGTGTAAATAATGCTCCCTACCGGCTGTATGTTTAGTTTGAGGATTCTTTCCGGATTCGGTTATCCTGTGGGTGTGTTTCTGTGAGGAGAAGGGTGCAACGTCGCAGTGGGACATATTTACTCATTTGTGAATATCTGTAAAACTGTCGCACTCAGGGTAGAGTTAATAGTAGAGGGAACTACATTGCGTGCCACACTAAAGTAGGTAAAAATTTATCGGGTCGGGACGCCCCGAGGGTAGAGAAGGGTGCAATGTTGCGAATATGGAATTTGGCCTCCATATCCGCTTGTAAATATTCCCCTATTTCCCCAATACTCCCCAACTATCCCCAATCCCCCATTCCCTAGTCCCATTGTCTGTAAACAACAATCAGTAGAGCCGACCTTCCCCTTTTTCCCCCATTAGATGTCGTGCCCAGGTCCACCGCATCTCACGTAGACAACTTTCGGACATCTTGCTAGTTATTCTTAGTCTATGTCAGTTAAGGACTCCTTTCCATTAATTCTGACTCTTCGTTGCACCAGAATGTGATTATATGGCACCAGTAGTGAGTTTAGGACCTTTCCCATACCTCCTTCCATCTTCTTCCCCAAACAACAACTACAACTACAACTACAACTACAACAACAATTACAACAACAACGACGCTGCGCGGGGGGAGTGTGCGTCATCACACCGGCTCGGTTAGCCGCCATTGACAATGCGCGCCGGACCATGCGCTCCACGGGGTTACCACGAAGGGGCTCCTTGTCAGTCCCCCGTCAAGGGCGGAGCCTGGTAAACCCCCCCGCACGCACCCAATGAGAAGCAACGTGCCGATTCCACGAGGCGGAGCTAACGAGCCGAGGGCGTGTCACTCCCCGCCGGATATACGAAGCGACTCCCCGGATGTGACGTCAGATGCGCCCCCAGCCTGGAGAGAGAAGTTGCCACGTACGAACGCTGAATACCTCCCCGCATCTCTGGACCGGACCGAGTCGATTCTGACCTTTGAGCCCAGGTGCACCTGGAGCCATCGATCCTGCCTTTCCTAGCCATCAAACCCCGTGTGAGTCAGCCTTTTGTCCCGTTTATCTGTCGTCTGTTGGGAATAATATAAGAGTGTGTCTAAGTGCTTATCTTACTATGCTGTCCCTCTGGTAGTTGTAATCTAACCTTCCGTAACAATATAACCTCCTCCGGAGGTCTTGAGAACTGAACCCTGGTGTCGTGTCATTTGAATCCCAGCTGTGTGTCTTTTCCTTCATTGACCTAGCGTAGCGCGATTAGTCAACGTTCGGGTATAATCGGGTAACTTGTGCAGACGTGGTCATACCAAACCGCTCGGTAAATAACATCTAAGCCACGTCTGTAACAATATATATATATATATATTTTTTTTTTTTTTTTTTATATATATATATATATATATATTTATATATATATTTTTTTATATATATATATATATATATATATATATATATATATATATATATATATATATATATATATATATATATTATATATATATATATATATATATATATATCACGTGACTGCTTTCAGTTAATACCGGGAGCACTACGGATGGAAACGAGTGTTAATAGAGGCGTTGAACTCAAATTGATGGCGAATGATACGCAATGAGGAAGAAGAGTACCGACTTACCTAGACGACCTCGCTGATGTCTTCACCCTGCGACAATAACTCAAGCAGGAACCCAGGTTTAAAATGTACAGTGAAAATAATACAAGGCTTTATTGCCACGGATGCCGGTAAAAGGAAAACCACCTTTGGAGGCCATTTTCCCCGCAGAGCGGGGGTTGTCCTTTTTCGGGAACCGTTGGTCCCCTTTTTGAAGCAATGTTTTATGGCCGGATGTCCTTCCTGCCGCCAACCCTGTTAGTCGCCTCTTACGGCACACAGGGAATTACCAGTGAACTGGTACTCAATTTGCCGACCTCGGAAGGATGACAGGCTGAGTCAACCCACCTGGAGTTAATTCAGGACGCCGTTAATGCAAAATAAAACGCGCGATAATAAATAATGTCCTAAATTGGACGTCCCCAAACCAGACTTAAACACAGACACAGAACAGATAAATAAAAATAACAAGGTGTGTGTGTGTGTGCTTAGCTCAATTGGTGCCTTGGCAGCGATCGTCCAACCCCGAGCGCGCAGTCTTCATGCGGCTCCGGTCTTGGCGGGAACCGCCCAGTCGTTGGCGGGAACCACCCGTTCCCGCTCTGCTAGGCCTCCGTACACCTCAGCGGCAAACCGCGCATCCACGCGTGATCACTCGTGAGGTCCCGTACGTGAACACAGAGGAGGAGATTTGTCAGCCCTCCACCGTCCGTCGTCGTCCAACAAGCACGAGTCCAAGGTCAATGATCAAGGGCCACGTCCAGCACAGGGAGAAGGTCCAGAACAAGAGAGAGCGGGGAGAGAGAGAGAGAGAGAGAGAAAATGTCGGTTTCTCTTCACCTTTTATCAACCCCTCGTGACGTCATCTGTCTCTCTCTTTTCCAATGCCCACAGGCCACAACTACTGTCTTTGCTCTCCACCTATCACACGCAGTCCACCCTTTGACGTCATCAATGGTATCTGGCCAACCGACGCACTGCTGACTGCTCCTCCTTCTTTCCCCAATCGCCTGGTAGCCTCTTGCTTCGTGGCTACCAGTCACGGCTCCCTCCTTCTCCTGGCCTTTGGTTGGTCGACTCCCGCCCAATAGTGAGTCCTTCTGGGCGTGGCTCCCGGCCTGCCTGTGCGATGTGTGTCTGACAAGTCAGGGTTGTGAACCCAAGTGCGTCATGTGGGTTCCGGTTCGTTTTATTGTGGGGGGGAATTTATTAGTGTACTAATGAGCCTGCCTAGTGTCTATTGGTGTAGTGCCATAAGGCACAATGGATAAATCACAAGGTCTCACGAACAGGGGAATTAAGATAATCCCTACTCTAGTTAACACGCCCCATTCCTCATAATCGGGACAAATTTACACTTAATCCGACATTCGGGCTAAACAGGTCCCTGACTTATGTACATCGAAGTAGTTATTTCTACCCACGATCAACGGGGCACCTACCTATGCAGATCTACCTGAATCTATATATGGCTACCCCAAAATTCATAACAATACATATATATATATATATATATATATATATATATATATATATATATATATATATATATATATATATATATATATATATAGTTGCGGATTTGAGAATCCTGTTTTTTTGTATTGTTGTAAGTGTAATGAGAATTGTTGTAAATATCACCCTCCGTGTGTAAAGGTAATAAGTCGTCCTCCTAGTTACTCCATATACATACACGTAGCCAATCATATACCCTCTTAAATAGTTATCTCCTTATTCTATGTAGTTGAAGGCTCTGTTCCCACTAGTTGACACTGCATTGCATCAAATTTAAATAAGGTAGAATCCCCTGAAATATCCCCATGGCCTCCGAAAACCTGCCAGCAAGGCGGAATTCGCCGCTGCTGCTTTGGGGTTGTGTTCTTCGCCGCAAGACTCCATTAGCCACGAGGTAGTCTCGGAGAAGAAAGGCGTGTCTCCACCTCGTCATAGAGGGGAGGAGTGAGCCAGCCCCGAACAACCAACCAAGAACGAGGGATTTGGCTTGAGAGGGCGGAAAGAGAACGATCGGGGAGGTTCATGAAGGTTTTGGGGTGTGGTCAATATAACCCGTGGCGGGATGCCCCCACCTCAGATGAGATGAGATACGAGAGATGAGTAGAGGAGCCCCACGAGAGAGATGCGTCAGAGAGAGAACCCGTCACACAACGCCCCCACGTCAGATGCGGCAGAGATCGCAGCTTGAACCATCGGAGCTTGAACCCTCGCAGTTTTGACCACGGCAGCTTTGAGCGGTGACGGCAGTTGCAGCCTCGAAGCAACGTCGCCGTACGAGAGACGGTTGAGGAGATCGGCGGCTGCCCAAGTCGAGCCGCGATAATCCCAACCACCCGGATCCTTCCCGCCTCGTGATCCCACCTCCTCGTCCGTCCAGCCATTCCTCTGCTCCAGCTGAACCCTCCTCTTCTTCCCGCCATTCGTTCCTGCCTTCATTCCCCATTCGTGTGAGTATGATTGTCGTTTGTTTTGTGTGTCTTGTCCTGGGTTAAGTAAGACTGTTTATAGGTAAGCTAATATTTGCACTGTCTCCTTACTCCTTTCTGTCTTTATTTTCGTATTCTTCCTCCTTCCTTGGTTTCTTTTGACTTGTAAATATTGGTAATAAATTATATTTGTATTTTCTACCTTTGTCCTTCTTCTTCATGCTCGTCCGGTCGCTTTAGTGATTTCCCCATTGAAAACCTGTGGCACGATTTGGCCAACGTACAAGAATCGGGTCTAGTTACTTGTTAATAGTTCGTGCCGCGGTTGCTAAACCGCTCAGCAATTAACATCTGTCCACGGTCGCGAACGGGGTTGCGCCCCTGCCTCTTCGGAGGGAGCTGTGCAGCGTCAGGACTCATGTCGGTCAGTCACGAACAAGGGGACTAATCCCCCCTTCTTAAGGGGAAGAAGGCCGACGTAGAGATCCGTAACAATATATACATATATATATATATATATTATATATACAGACTTGGCATTTAATATGGAGTATTTTTTTTTTCTTGACTTGGGTTTCCTTTCTGAACTCAGAATATCAATCTGGTGAGTTTCTTTTACGCTTCGGTGATTTCTTTGTTAAAAGAACCATGTCACTGATTGTCGCAGCAAGAAGTCAATAACAGGATTATATCACAGGTGGCGTGACAAAATGTACAGACAGGTACATTTGACGATTGGCTTCACAATCGGGTAAATAAGGGTTGTTGCGTTCTGTATTAGTGGAAAACAACTGCTGCACGTCTACAAAAGTTAATGCCGCTTCCTCTGGAGATGGTCCGTCAACTCGACAATGCTGTTTGTCATGGAGTGGTGGATTTACGAAATTCTGGCATGAAACAGTGTGCTATTGCTCGTCAGTATGGCATCACTCAAGGTCAGGTGTCAAAGATCCCGAAACGAAATGCTCAGAGGGGTGTCCCTCCTCCAATATCGAGGCCAGGACGTCCCCGCAGAACCACAAGGAGGGATGATCGCCAGCTGCACCGGTTAGTCCGCAATGGCCGTACCAAGTCAGCTAATCGGCTTAGGGCTGAGTGGCAGCAACTGACAAATGTGCCTGCATCCAGAAGGCTAGTCAACCAACGACTGGTTCAAGCAAGCTATCGTGCCAGGCGTCCCCTGAGAAAGCCACGCCTGACAAGACAACACCGCCAGCGCTGATTGCAGTGGGCCAGAGAGCACCGTCAATGGCAGCCAGGACACTGGAATCACCTGATCTTCAGTGACGAGTCTAGATTTCTGGTCTATCGTCAAGATGGCCACGTCCGAGTGCGCAGACAAGTGCATGAAGCCTACAACGAAGATTGTATAGTGCCAAGAGTCCAAGCTAGAGGTGGTGGGGTGACCGTTTGGGCTGCTTTTCATGCAGGGGGCAAAATGGACCTGGTTGTTCTGAATGGAAACCTGAACCAGTTCAAGTACAGGGCCATTCTGGAAGAAACATTGCTTCCATTTGCCCGTGTAGCCTTTCGAGGAAACTTTGTCTTCCAAGATAACAATGCATGGCCTCATCGTGCTCGCATGATCCAACACTTTCTTGCTGACCATGGTGTAGAGCATATGGAGTGGCCTGCCATGTCCCCGGATATGAATCC
Organism: Myxine glutinosa; assembly: GCF_964187855.1. Lineage (NCBI taxonomy): Eukaryota > Metazoa > Chordata > Myxini > Myxiniformes > Myxinidae > Myxine > Myxine glutinosa. Next base: position 72,020,789 of record NC_136272.1, on the reverse strand, counting down.
GATAGAGAACTTGAAACAGAATTAACGCGTCAAATCGACAACTTGGACCAACAGCCTACCTCTGTGCGTGAATTGCAGCAGGCTATTGTCACTGCATGGCAAGCGATTCCTGTCCAAACCTTGGCAATCTCGTGAACAGCATGCCTCAACATGTATGTGCTCTCCTGAATGCTCGTGGGGGTTACACGACGTACTGAACTGTAATTTTACTGTCCGTAATCCCAGTTGTAATTTAACTTATGTTTTTGTTTAAAAATTTTTTCGCTAATGTGCAAAATAAAGAAATACTTCTGGAAAACCTACAGAAGTTTAACACAGTACTGTCCGTGAATTGAGTTCAATATCAGTTTCCATCACTTTCAAGGATCCATTTATTTGCTTCGAAATGTCAAATGTGGTTTTTGTTTCTTTTTTTTCCCCCTTTTTTCTTTTTTTTTGTATACAAGATCGAGGCTCGTGAAAGAGCGAACATTAATCACACAGAAAGACAAACCGACACATAAAACATATAACATCGGGAGCGGTAGACAAGATGGGGAGAGAGGGGGAAGGACACAAACACAACATTTGAGAGCAGGGACCGAGAGACATGGAGACATCGAGAGATCTGAGAGAGGGCGAGGGCTTTGGGCGGGGGGCATGGGAAGGGGAGGGAGATGGGAGAGGTATAAAACATATGGACACTGCCAGGACTTCCAGGAAAGAAGTTGGAATTTCAAACAAGGTGGATCTGGGGTGAATTAGCGAGGGTAGAAAAGATCAAGGTTTTGGATGGGGGAAGATAAGAGATGGTGGTGAACAGCTGTTTTAAAGACCTGGAGGGAGGAGTGGGATTGAAAGGAGTGAGGGAGTTTGTTCCAGAGGCGGGAGAAAAGAGAAATGAAAGAGTGAAGGTGAGCAGAGAGCCGAGATTTCGGCAGTTTAACCATCAGAGGGTTGCTGGCAGATCTTGTGCGACCTGTAGGAATATTTGGGGGACAGAGCACAGAGAGAGCTGGGGGTGCAAGGCCGGAGAGGAGTCGGTAGAAGACAGAAAGACCACCTACCTGCCTGTGGTGAGTGAGTGAAAGGCCCTCAGAGATAGCTTCATCGCGGGAGATTCCAATAATTCTGAAAGCTTTGGTTTCAACAGCGTGAAGCCGAGCTAGGTGTGAGGCAGGAGCACCGGCCCATAGGGGAGAACAGTATTCCATTGAGCTGTGGATGAAAGCCTTGTATGTGGTGAGGAGCTCAGGTAGGCCGAGGAAGGACTTCGCACGACGGAGGATGCCCAGTCGGCGACTGGCTTTGGAGGCCAGCTTGGAAATGTGGTTTTCCCAAGAAAGATCATGGCAGATAGTGAGACCCAAAAGCTTGAGCGACAGAACTTCTTGGAGAGGATTGTTGAGAAAGTATACACAAAGAATTAAGTTAAGCACCCCTACACAACGAATTAAGGTAAGCACCCCCTAATATATATTCTTTGTGTATATGTATACATTGGCATATATTCTAAGGTATGTGAGATCAAATAATGATTGGTATGACATTAGCAATTATCCATTGATGAAATTGAGTGATCAAAGTGAAAAAAAGTGATTGGTTGAGTCAGTGATCCGATCACGTGGGTCCTACACACGTTATTGACGCAAAGATCGCTAGAGGTCTTCTCAGAACAATGACTGTACGTTAGAAAACATAAACGTCATCCACACTGTCCGTGATGGACCTATAGCTCCATACTTAAATTGAGGTGAAAATATGCCTAAAATTCCCAAAAAATTTCACCTTAAATTATTCAGAATAAAATATTGAAAACGGCATGATTGTTATGTTTTTATGTGACCATAATATCACTACTCCAGAAAATATAGCAATATCATGGGTATATTACACTGTTTTGACGACAACAAACTTGTAATGTGCGAGGTTGTAAAAAAACGGGGGGGGAGCTTAACTTAATTCTTTGTGTATAGATGGGAGGGTTGTCCAGTCGATCTTTTCAGAGAGACATAGTAAGAGTGTGAGATTTGTCAGGATTGAAAGACATGTTCCACTTGTTTGACCAGAATGTGATTTTGTCCAAGTCTTCAGAGAGTGAGGAGGCTGCAGACTGCCGATCTGAGGGAAGAGGAATGGAGCGGCAGAGAGTGGAGTCATCAGCAAAGAGATAGAGAGGATTTTCAAGAGAGTCAGAGAGATCATTGATGACGACCAGAAAAAGCACAGGGCCCAGAACACTGCCTTGGGGAACTCCAGCCTGAACAGGAAGAGGAGATGAGAGAAACCCATTCAGGGCCACATGTTGACGATGACTAGAGAGGAAGTCCGCCAGCCATGCGTGGAGATTTCCATGGATACCAAAGGAGGAGAGATTGGTGAGCAGAGCGGGGTGCCAGACCGTATCGAAGGCACGTGATATGTTGAGGGAGACAGCTCTAATTTCCTGTTTGGCATTGAGGACCTCCATCCATTGTTGAGACAGCAGAAACAGCATGTCCAGAGTAGAGTGACCTGGTCTGAAACCAAATTGATGATCAGAGATCAAGCCATTGGAGAAGAGGAAAGATTTCATATCCGAAGCAATGATGGATTCCATGACTTTGCTGATAATTGGGAGAAGGCTGATTGGTCTGTAGTTGCTAGGATCTGTTTTTGCACCTTTTTTGTGCAAAGTGGTGATGTTGCCTGATTTTCAAGCAGATGGCAGTTGACCTTGAGCAAAAGAGAGGGTGAAGAGAACAGAGAGAGGGAGGGAAAGAGCGGAAGAGCAGGATTTTAGGACCCGTGGGCTGATGCCGTCGGGTCCAGTTGCAGAATCAGAGTCGAGGGTTGACAAAAACTTTTCCACCTTGTCAGGAGGAAAGGACACGGAGTCCAGGAGCAGCTGGGTACGACTGGGTATGGTGGGTACAGAGAGGGATGGGTTTGGGACACAAGATTTAGAGGCAAACACAGAGTTGAGGCATTCAGCTTTTTCACGTGCGGAGTCAGCTGTGTTGCTGTTTGAGGTAAGGGAGGGGATGGAGGGGGAACAAACACCAGAAACGGATTTGACCAGACGCCACCAGGATTTGGAAGAGGGAGACAGATAAGAGAGTTCGGTCTTGAGAACAGAGAGATATTGTTTCCTGGCTCTCCTGAGGGTGGACACACACTTGTTTCGGGCTTTGTGAAAGGAAATGAGATTTCCTTCCGTTGGATTTGCTTTCCAGGAGACGAAGGCAAGTTGTTTCTGGGCAACAGCCTCACCACAAGATTCCATGTACCATGGACGGGAGGCAGGGTACGACAACTGAAGACGAGATGGGATAAATCTGTGCATGAGAGAGAGCAATTTACTTTGGAAGAATTCCCAGGATGAGTTGATGTCAGAGGTGTTAGAGATGGGAGACCAGTCCAGATGATTGATGGCTGCTTGAAGACCGTGCCAGTTGGCCTGAGTGAAATGCCAGACTCGTCGACGCTGAGCAGGCTCCATGAGGATGGTCAGAGAGATGTCCTCTTTAACAAGGACATGATCAGATGATCCGATTGGAGCAGAAGAAGAGCAGCAGACATTTTCAGGGAAGTTAGTCATAACCAAGTCCAGAAGAGAAGATGCTCCGTTGACTGAGATCCGGGTCGGGAAATTGACAGATTGTGTCAGTCCAAGTGAGTCGCAGAAGTCCTTTGCTGAGGAGCCATGGCTGGTGAGAGAGGTACCCACACCCAGCCAACTGGCATGATGACAGTTGAAATCACCACATATGAGGAAGAGAGAGTTGGGATGAGTAGATAGAAGTTGGTCCATATTATCAGACAGCGAGATGTAGATGGGAGTCATCACTGTTTGGTGGACGGTACAACACACATATGAACAAGAGGTGGGAGCGAAGGGGAAGCCGTAGCCAGAGGTATTCCTGGGGGTGAGGTGGAGAGAGTGCAGTGCAGGGCGAGTGAGGAAGAGAGTTTTTGATAAAGATAGCAACCCCGCCTCCAGGACGAGGCTCAAATCTATCATACCGGAGGAGGGAGTAACCCGGGAAAGATACTAAGGAATCAGAGACATCATGAAGGAGGAAAGTTTCTGTTAAGCAGATCACGTCTGGTTTGACAGAAGCAACCTGTATGGAGAGATCAGTTAAGTTTGAACGAAGGCCCCGGATGTTTGAGGTCCATACCGTTAATGAAGAGGAAGGGGGAGCATCGGATACAGAACAGGGGGGAGGAGGGGTAGGGTAAGATGTGGAAGAGGTGGAAGAGGTAGGGAGAGCTGTTGAAGGTGTGTCAGAGATTTCAGAATAGCTCTGAGAAAGGGAAGGATGGGGCGGACAAAAGGTTTGATGGAGATTGGGTGAGGCACAATGAGGTGTTATTTGAGGAGGGGGAAGAGCGAGGCAGAAGGTTGGGGGAGATGGAGGTGAGAGTTGGAAGGGGGAAGAAGCGGGGAGGACGCTTTGAGGAGAGGGAGTGAGAGGGGGGAAATTGAGAAGAAATGAGGGTGGGGAGATTTGAAGGGGAGGTGCGAGGGGGGAGTTTGGGAGGGAAGGGACAAGGGGAGGGATTTGAAAGGGATGGGATATGGGGGAGATTTGGAGGGGAGGGGTGAGGGAGGAGTCTAGGAGGGGAGGGGCGAGGGGGAGTCTTTGAGGGGAGGGGTGAGGGGGTAGTTTAGGAGGGAGGGGGCAAGGGGGGAGATTTGAAAGGGATGGGTGATAGGGAGGATTAGGAGGGGAGGGGAAAGGGGGAAGATTTGAAAGGGATGGGTGATGGGGAAGATTTGGAGGGGAGGGGTGATGGGGATGATTTGGAGGGGAGGGGTTATGGGGAAGATTTGGAGGGGAGGGGTGGGATTTGATTTTAGAAAGTGTACGATTAATGGGAAACGAACATTTATTGCAAAATGAGTTTCTTGTGACCTTCGAGTTAAAAATACGTTTAAGGACGCTGGATGGAGGATGGAGTGCAGGAGAGTTTAGGGAATGTAGAAAAAAGGCACTATAGGAGATATAATTTTTTTTTTGGATGAATAGATTTGGTGAACAAGTCGAAAGCAGCCTTTTAAAGAAGAAGAAGAAAAAGGTGTTATAATATATGACGGAATACATAACGTGAGGGGAAAGTGTAAACATTGAAGGTTAATAACAGTGAAAACTATCTGGGGAAATGGGGGAGAAACACATGGTCGAAGAACGAACGAACGAATAAGAATGAATAAACGAATGAGAACAGAGAAGGAAATGTTTTTATTTTGTTGTTTTTTTAGTTGAGATTTACACAAGGAAGTAGGCGATGGGGTGAAAAGACTGGGAAAACAGAGAACGAAAGTTATTGGATCACAAACGACGGACCGCTGAGAGAAAAACAAAGCCTCAAGGTTGTACAGTGTACACTGTACAAGGCCTCAAGACACGACACGAATTAACATGATTTTCAATACAGGTATGAAAGATTTGCACCGAAAATCTTCGTCGGGACACAATATACGTACATACACCATAAAATAAATACAGTTATAACGAAAATACAAATGGGAACAATTACTTAACTTCGATTTCAAATCGCTCGCGACGCGGCAAAGGCCTTGCTCGCGACGCGGCAAACAGACGATTAATTTCTGAAAGATAAACACCGAGAAACTTCCAAGGTGCACACTATAACTTCACACACCGAAAGATAAATACAGTTTCGACAAAATACAATTGTGAACAGACTTAACTTTGAAAACGTGGAGACCGTGTGGAGCTTCGAGAATCCCTGCCACCGTCTCCAAGATCTCGCGAGATCACTAGCACAAGTGTGGAAAGTGGTTTTGCATCACTAGCACAGTGTGGAAAGTGGTTTTGCAACACGACCACAAGTGCGAAAAGTCACATTACATTACATTTTAAAGGTCACATTAACAAAATCTATATCTATAAAACACAGTTTGTGTGTGTGTGTGTGTGTGTGTGTAATGTTACCAATAGACTCCTAAACGGAGAGGCACACGTGCTTGATATTTGGCATAGACATAGCCATTGAGCCTGGGACGAACATGGCCGAGCCCATATTTGACGAGATCCAATATTTTTTATTCATATTTACCTCAGCGCATTTCAGCGAAGTACCCGCTAATCTCAGCCGGTTCCAAAGCAGCTCGCTGATTCGCTCAGAGCGATCACGTGATGGTCCATTCATGCCGCCAGACTGATTCGCTCAGAGCGATCACGTGATGTTCCATCCCGTCACACGTCACACGTTTTTTCACCTTTTATGCGATCGTGTTTTGTATCGATTTTGTGCGATATGAATTAAATGTCTTTGAAACAACTGTGAAACGTCTTTCCACAACCCTTCCGTAACCGATTGGAGCAGTTTATTGCCGCACAAAACGAGATCCGCGAAGCGAGTTGGTCGAGTCGTGCTGACCAAGATGGCGACACGGGGGCTTCACTTTTTACGGAGTATGAACGTTCTATATATTTTCAATTCAGTGCGCCCGTGATTTGTGGCATAGACATCACCATTGGGCCTTCACGGTGTAATTTGTGCGAGGCTTTTGTCCGAGTGAGCTTGAGTCGAGAGGGCGAATGTACGGGTTGGGAATGTACGGGTCTCCCTTCCCCCGCCCGGCAACGCCGGTACTGGAGGACGTCACAGGATCGGTGAGTCTCCAAAATCCGCTTCGTGCTGTTGGGAATATGCAGGACTATGTCGCGATTGTTGTGCTGCTCTCCGACCATGAGAACTGCAACGTCATTGTTGACTGGCCCTCCCCTTCCCTCCCCCTTCCCCCTTCCCCTTCCCTCCCCCCTTCCCCCTCCCCCCTCCGTCCTCCCCCTCCCTTCCCCCTCCACCCTAACCCCTCCACCCTACCCCCTCCCCTCTCCTCCCCCTCCCCCTCCCCCTCCCCCCTCCCCTTCTCCCCTCCCCCTCCCTTTTCCCCCTCCACTTCTCCCCTCCCCCTCCCTTTTCCCCCTCCCCCCTCCCTTTCCCCCCTCCCCCTCCCCCTCCCTCTTCCCCCTCCCCCCCTCCCCCTCCATTTCCCCCTCCCCCCCGTTCCCCTCCCCTACCCTCCCCCGCCCGGCAATGCCGGGTACTTCTGCTAGTCTAGAATAATTTCAACATAATTCCAATGAACTTTTGGTTCGAAGTCAACTTGAAAAGTAAGTTCACCCCCACAAAAAAAATATTCCATATTAAATGCCAAGTCTGTATATGTATACATATATACAGTCACGTGAAAAAGTAAGTACACCCCGTGGAAAGTTTTGACTTTTTCAACATATTTCAACATACAGCTATTTGATCTTCATTTCAACAATATTGATAGATAAAGGTGATATAATATAACAAATATCATGAAAAATTTACATTTTGTAGTCCATTGTATAATTTAAATAAACATAAATGCAAATTTCGCATGTGTAAAAAGTAAGTACACCCCTACATTTATCACTACTTCAAATACCTAAAATTAGAATCAGGTGCACCAGCTCAGGTGCAAATGATTAGAACATCGTTAGAGAGGATCTTGGAGGAACCTGTCTTATTTAAACCTCAGACATTTAGTTTAGTTTGCTCTTTCACGAACATCGACACTGTATACAAAAAAAAGAAGAAAAAAAAAGTGTGCGGTGTCACCATGCCTAGATCAAAAGAGCTCTCTGAGGCCTTCAGAAAGAAGGTTATAGATGCCTACGAGTCTGGGAAGGGATTTAAAAAGATCTCCAAACAATTTGAAATCAATAATTCAACTGTCCGGAAGATCATCTACAAGTGGAGAAGATTCCAAACAACTGCCAACTTGTTCAGGCCAGGCCGCCCCAGCAAGTTCAGCACGAGAGCAGACTGCAAGATGCTGAAAGAAGTCTCTAAGAACCCCAGAATGTCATCACGGGACCTACAGGTAGCTCTTGCCACTGTTGATGTCAAAGTGCACAAGTCGACCATTAGAAAGAGGCTGCACACATTTGAGCTACATGGGAGGTGTGCCAGGAGGAAACCCTTGCTGTCCAGAAAGAACATCAGGGCAAGAATAAACTTTGCCAATGAACACCTCAGCAAAGACCAGCACTTCTGGAACAATGTGCTCTGGACAAATGAGTCAAAGGTAGAGCTATTTGGCCACAGTACCAGAAGACATGTTTGGCGAAAACCAAAGAAGGCATTTGACCACAAAAACCTGATACCAACTGTAAAGCATGGTGGTGGAAATATTGTGGTTTGGGGCAGCTTTGTGGTTTGGGGCAGCTTTGCTGCATCAGGGCCTGAGCAGCTCACCATCATAGAATCCACTATGAATTCTTCATTGTACCAGAGGGTGCTTGAGGATAATGTGAGGCCATCTGTCAGAAAGTTGAAGCTCAACCGAACGTGGACCTTGCAACATGACAATGACCCTAAACATCTATCTATAATTCCAGTAATCTCTGTGTGTCTGTGTGTCTGTGTGTTTGTGTGTTTGTGTGTCTGTGACCGCTGTTTCTCGACAACCACGGGTCCGATATACTTGAAACTTGCCAGGTATATTGCTGGGGACCTGAGGATGTGCCTTTTCAAGGTTTCATATTAATCGGACAAGTAGTTACCGAGCTATGGCGATTTCTTTACCAAACTCCGCAAGCCGTTCGCTTTGGACCAAACCATTTCATGTAAATAGAGGGGGGGGGATTGTCACCGTACTCGCAAGCCGTTCGCTTTGGACCAAACCATTTCATGTAAATAGAGGGGGGGGATTGTCACCGTACTCGCAAGCCGTTCGCTTTGGCTTTGCGAATGGACCAAACCATTTCATGTAAATAGAGGGGGGGGATATAATTTTAGATATATATATAGTACGGGCATGCCCTAGTACTAGTAAATCCAACAAGGAATGGCTGAAAAAAAGAAATGGAGGGTTCTGGAATGGCCAAGTCAAAGCCCGGATCTAAATTCCATCGAGATGTTGTGGGGGGATTTGAAACGAGCTGTGCATGCAAGAAACCCCTCAAACATCGCACAGCAGAAAGAATTCTGCATGGAACAGTGGGCAAAAATTTCTCCCAGTCGATGTCAGAGACTAGTAGACAGTTATAAGAAACGCCTACTTGAGGTTGTTTCTGCCAAAGGGGACAATACCACCTATTAGAGCCAAGGTTGTACTTACTTTTTCCACATGTGAAATTTGCATTTATTTATATTTATATTATACAATGGACTAAAAATGTAAATGGTTCATGATATTTGTTATATTATATCACCTTTATCTATCAATATTGTTGAAATGAAGATCAAATAGCTGTATGTTGAAATATGTTGAAAAAGTCAAAACTTTACATGAGGTGTACTTACTTTTCACGTGGCTGTATATATATATATATAGCTTTCAGATATATATATATATATATATATTGTTGCGAATATGGAATTTGGCCTCCATATCCGCTTGTAAATATTCCCCTATTTCCCCAATACTCCCCAACTATCCCCAATCCCCCATTCCCTAGTCCCATTGTCTGTAAACAACAATCAGTAGAGCCGACCTTCCCCTTTTTCCCCCATTAAATGTCGTGCCCAGGTCCACCGCATCACACGTAGACAACTTTCGGACATCTTGCTAGTTATTCTTAGTCTATGTCAGTTAAGGACTCGTTTCCATTAATTATGACTCTTCGTTGCACCAGAATGTGATTATATGGCACCAGTAGTGAGTTTAGGACCTTTCCCATACCTCCTTCCATCTTCTTCCCCAAACAACAACAACAACAACAACTACAACTACAACTACAACAACAATTACAACAACAACGACGCTGCGCGGGGGAGTGTGCGTCATCACACCGGCTCGGTTAGCCGCCATTGACAATGCGCTCCGGACCATGCGCTCCACGGGGTTACCACGAAGGGGCTCCTTGTCAGTCCCCCGTCAAGGGCGGAGCCGGTAACCCCCCCCCCCCGCACGCACCCAATGAGAGGCGACGTGCCGATTCCACGAGGCGGAGCTAACGAGCCGAGGGCGTGTCACTCCCCGCCGGATATACGAAGCGACTCACCGGATGTGAGGTCAGATGCGCCCCCAGCTTGAGACGACAAGACGCCACCTCGAGCGCTGTGAAACCTCCCGCATCTCTGGACCGGACCGGGTCGACCCTGTCCTTGAGCCAAGAGTGCACCTTGAGCCATCGATACCCGCTTTCCTTGCAATCAATCCCCGTGTGAGTCAGCCTTTTGTCCCGTTTATCTGTCGTCTGTTGGGAATAATATAAGAGTGTGTCTAAGTGCTTATCTTACTATGCTGTCCCTCTTGTAGTTGTAATCTAACCTTCCGTAACAATATAACCTCCTCCGGAGGTCTTGAGAACTGAACCCTGGTGTCGTGTCATTTGAATCCCAGCTGTGTGTCTTTTCCTTCATTGACCTAGCGTAGCGCGATTAGTCAACGTTCGGGTATAATCGGGTAACTTTTGCAGACGTGGTCATACCAAACCGCTCGGTAAATAACATCTAAGCCACGTCTGTAACAATTGGTGTCGAGGAGTGGAATTCGAACCCGGGACTAAATTTATTAGGCCCAAATTTGTAACAATTAGAATCGATTCGGAGCGCGTTTCCCGCGCGAAATTATAACGGCGAAATTTGATTTTGTTATACGGAAATAAAAACCCGAATTTTGAAAGTCGCGCTATGGCAGACCAAGACAGCTGGGGTCCGGTAGGGGAGAGTGAGGCAGGGTCGGTCCAGGACCAAATTGAGGGACGTGAGGAGAGCGAAGCAGTGAGGGCGGCAGGTTCGCAAAATGGCGGCGCTAGGCATGGGGAAGAGGAGTGCGAACAACAGGTCGGCGCCGCGCATGGGATTGCGGTAGCGGTACCCGTGCCGCCGATGGACATGCAGGTCCTCATGGCGCAAATAGGGGCCCTGTTGGCCCAGAATAGCGAGAAATTGAGGGAGGACATGGGGGCCAATAGCCAACGGTTAGAACAAAAGATGGGGTCCAATAGCGAGAAATTGAAGGAGGACATGGGGGCCCAGATCGGAGGGTTAGGGAGTAGAATAGAGGGATTAGGAAACAAATTTGAGGGACTAGACAACAAATTTGAGGGATTAGACAATAGATTAGGGGAAATACAGGAGGGGTTAATGGGGGTAGAAAACAGAATGGCCGCTCAAGAGAATCAAATGGAAGGGATGCAAAAGGGGTTAGAGGGGTTAGAAAACAGTATGGAAGGCAAATTGAGGGACATGAGGGACCAAGCGGAAAGGGAAGTTAACCAAATGGGGCAGCAGATAGAGGGGGTCAGAATGGGGGTAGAAACCAAACTGGATGCTCACAGGGAGGAAATGGAGCAGATGAGGGTGGCATCTGGGCAGGAGATGCAAGTGATGGGAGAGGAGATCAGAAGAGGAGTGAGTGAGGAGGTCGGAGGAGTGCGCGAGGAGGTGAGGCACTGTAAGGAGCGCATGGAGAAGGAGGTGAGAAAGGGGACTGTAAAATTGCAAGGGGGTATAGAGGAGTTGACGCTGGGAGTAGAACAACTGACAGTGGGACAAAAGGAGTTGGGGGACCAGGTAAAGAAGAACACAGCGGTAATAGAGGGTTTAAAATCGACACAGAAGGAGATGAAAAAGGACGTAGGGGTAATTAAAAAAGAGTGTCAGACGGTACATGAGGACCTGACGAGGAAAATGGACAAGGTGGTAGAGGTGATGGAGGTTAAAGAGCGGGAGGTGCGGGAGCACATAGAAAAAAATAAAGTGGAGTTAGAGGAAGAACTTAAAGGGGCGCACGAAGAGATGAAGGAGGTGAAGCAGAAATTAGAAGAAGTGGAAGAAGGGGTGAGCGAAATTAAGAAGCGACGGAGAGAGGATAAGAAAGAGATAAAGGAGGAAGTAAAAGAATTGGTCCAAAGTCTGTGTTCGGATCGTGATGATGTGCTCATTAACCGGATGAGGGATTCGCAGGTGATGGAGGAGAAGCGAAGAGAAAGAGGACCCGGTGTAAGTGGTGACCAATATGGTCGTGCGTATGATGCGCCAGGTGATTTAATAAGCTTGGGGGTCGAGATAGACCCGGATGTTCGTGAGAGGCCACGAGTGAGGTGTATGGCTGGTCCGGAGGGTATGGAACAAGAGGTGCGAGGTGTGGGTGAGCAAGGTTGTGGTGGTATGGAATGGGTAGCGGGTTGCGGAGGTGTGACCCATGCATCGACACCAACAGGGGTAGTTGTTGGAGGGACCGGGGAGGCACGAGAGCCCCTTGGGGGTAATGTACTGTGGGGGCCCGGCCGGTTCGGCCCCGCGCTGACCCCGCAAGGGGCGACGCACGGGGTCCGGCAGGCGGGCAACGACTCGCATGCGAGGTGGTCCCACAAGGTCCCACTCGCGCCGTATGACGGCAAGAGTGATCTACGCGCGTACCTGGCGCAGTTCGACTGTGTGTGTAAGGGCAACGGTTGGGGTGAGGACGAAGGTGGAGTACACCTGGTGGCCGCATTGCGCGGCGCGGCGGCGGAGGTGCTGACGGCATTACCAGCGGGTGCTCTCACCCTGCCAGCCCTCCGCGACGCCCTAATTAATCGATTCGGCATAGAACAGCAGAGCGAGCTTGTTAAAGCTCAGCTCGCGCTGCGAAAGCGCAAGCCCCAGGAAGCCATCGGGGAACTTGCCCACGACATTCGCCGCGCAGTGGGGATCGCACATGCTAGCATGGCAGCGGATTCCCGGGAAAGCCTGGCGCTGGACCATTTTATCCAGGCCCTCCCGGACATTGAGCTCCGGCAACAGCTCGCCATGTGGCGCCCGCAGACTCTGAGCCAGGCGGCTGACGCTGCGGCCCGTTGGGAAGCAGCGAGGCCCCTGGCCCGGGGGGGCGAGCGTCTCGCAATGGCGGTCCGCCAGGTGGGACCCCCGATGGAGGGCGGACCCCTTAGGGGGCCCGCCCACGACGTGGGTCCTGACCTGGCGGGCATGGTCCGGAGGCTGGTGGACCAGCGCCTGGCAGGACCTGGACCATGGCAGGCGGCCCCGGAGGTGGCCCGCGGTGGACCACGAGCGGGTAATCCAATTCGGACCTACAGGGGGGGGAATTTGGAATTCCGGAGGCAAGCACCTTATCAGGTGAGGTGCTATACCTGCAACCGCCTGGGTCACCTGGCGCGGCACTGTCGAAACGCGCGCCGGGATGATCCCCGGCAGTTGAGGTCCTCAACTCCGCCCAGGGGGGAGCGGGTTAGCCGACCCCAGACACCCCCCCGCCAGACCCCGGGAAACTAGAAGGTGTCGGGCACGTAGGGCGGTGTTCGGCAGCAGAGGATGGAGGAGAGCCCTCATTGACGCAACAGGTCATTTATTGTGGCCAAATTGGAACCGGTAGCCTGACAATTAAATGCAAAATTGCCGGCGTGGGGGTAGACGCCGTAGTGGACACAGGAGCTAGCGCCACGATCATCAGCCCTGTGGTCCTTGATTCGAGCGCAGGTGGCTGGGATAAGATCCAGCGCCTGCAAAATTATAGTTTGCAGCTTGCTACCGGGGTAACGGCCCCGATCATAGGGCGTGGTTCTGTGACCCTCAAGTTAGGGTCGGTAAGGAGGGAGATAGATGTTTGGGTGGCGGAGGTGTGCGACCCATGTTTAATAGGGTTGGACCTGTTGACTGCCAGCGGTTGTAAAATCGACTTGTGCCGGGGGATCCTGCAGGTGGGAGTAGAAGAGCTGCCGTTAGGGGGAGTGAGCACGGCCGAGAGAGCGGAGCTGGAGGCTTCCGAGGCCGTGACCATCCCCCCAAGGGCCGAGGCGATAGTGCCGGCCCGGTGGGCAGCTCGCCCAACATGGCAGGAGTCCTGCGGCCTGGTGGAACCGGTGGCAGCGCAGTCCATACCGGGTTTAATCGTGGGCCGCACCCTTGTAAAAACGGACGGACCGGTAGTGGCCGTCCGAGTAATAAATATGAGTACAGAACCACGCACTATAGTAAGGGGCACGAGGGTAGCTGGCTGCACCCCAGTTGAGGAAGTCGCGACAGTGAGGGGCGAGAACGTCCAGCCGAGCCGACCCCGGGGGGAGCCTTCAATAACAAGTAGGAATTGGCCCGATCCCATTTGCGAGATGGTAAATCGTAGCAGCGTAGAGTTGGGAGGTACCCAGAGGGAGGCCTTACACAAACTGGTTGGGTCCCATTTGGACCTCTTCTCCCTGTCCACCGAGGATATTGGACGTACGGGCCTGGTGAAACATCAGATCCACACCGGTGAGGCCCGGCCTATTCGTCAGGCCGCCCGACGGCTCCCTTGGAGCAAGAGGGCGGAAGCTGACGAGCAGGTTGAAAAAATGCTCGACGCAGGTGTGATCGAGCCCTCGGGAAGTCCTTGGATGTCACCTGTTGTGCTGGTCAAAAAGAAGGATGGGACCACGCGGTTCTGCGTGGACTATCGCCAGCTAAACAACGTGACACTCAAGGACTCATATCCCCTGCCAAGGATTGATGACACCCTCGATGCCGTTGCGGGCTCAAATTGGTTCACAACTTTGGACCTCAAGAGTGGGTATTGGCAGGTGGAGATGGATAGGGCAGGGAAGGAGAAAACGGCATTTTCCACAGGTAAGGGACTGTATCAGTTTACTGTGATGCCGTTTGGTTTGTGTAACGCCCCCGCCACCTTTGAAAGATTGATGGAGCATGTACTAGGCGGCATGCCATGGCAGTCATGCCTGGTGTACCTGGATGACGTCCTGGTACATGCCCAAACGTTCCCCCAGGCAGTAGCTAATTTGGACCAGGTGTTCGGGTGCCTCAGACAGGCAGGGTTGAAGCTGAACCCGAGTAAGTGCACTTTGTTTGCAAGAGAGGTGGCCTATCTAGGTCACGTGATTGGCCGCGAGGGGGTAAAAACGGACCCAGACAAAATTAAAGCGGTAGAGGAGTGGCCCGCACCACGTACCATCAAAGAGGTGCGGGGATTTTTGGGACTCTGTTCCTACTACCGGCGCTTTGTGGCGAAATTTGCGGAGTTGGCCCGTCCCCTCCACCGGCTTACGGAGAAGGGGACGCGATTTAATTGGACACGGGAGTGCCACGAGGCCTTCCAAAAATTGAAGGGGTGTCTAACATCCGCACCCCTTCTAGCTTACCCCACTAGTGACGGGACATTTACCCTGGACACGGATGCGAGCCAGGAAGGATTGGGCGCAGTTTTGTCTCAGACACAGGAGGGCGTGGAGAGAGTGATTGGTTATTATAGTCGGGCCTTAAGTAGACCCGAGAGAAATTATTGCGTCACTCGCAAAGAGTTATTGGCTATGCTGGCTGCCATGAACCATTTCCACCCGTACTTGTACGGGCGGAAATTTTTGGTTAGAACTGACCATTCCTCCTTGCAATGGCTCCTTCGGTTCAAGGAACCGGAGGGCCAAATTGCAAGGTGGTTGGAAAAGTTGCAGCAGTACGATTTTGATGTGGCCCATAGGGCCGGGAAGGCCCATGGTAATGCGGACGCACTCTCTCGGCGTCCTTGTCTGGGGGAAAACTGCAAATTTTGTGCGAGACACGAGGAGAGGGAACAATTGGGCGATTCGGACCCGACCCTCGTTGTCCGGGCAACCCGGGTGAGAGGGCCAATTTTGCCACTAACCGCAGATGAGGAATTCGGAACTTTGGCATGGAGCACGGCCCAGCAGGAGGATCCTGTCCTGGGGCCAGTGTTCAATTGGGTCAAATTGGGGCAAAGACCAAAGGGGGAAGAGGTCACCCCCCTCGGGGCACAAACAAAGGCATATTGGGCTCAGTGGCAGACCCTGGAATTGAAAGGCAACATCTTGTATCGCAAGTGGGTGGAGGTTCCCTCTGATCGAACTTCCTGGCTGGTGATAGTCCCTGACAAATTCAAGAACGTCATATTGCAACAGGTGCATGGTACCCGCTCCGGCGGCCATTTGGGCAGGACAAAGACAATATCTCGGGTCCGCCGGAGGTTCTATTGGGTGAATATGGGGCGCGACATACAGGACTGGTGTCGGAGATGCGACGCCTGTTCTGCCAAAAAGGGACCAGCACGGAGGATGAGGGCCCCCCTTCAATTACATCAGGTGGGGGCCCCCCTTGAGCGGGTGGCTATGGATATTCTAGGACCGCTGCCCCGCACCCGCCAAGGTAATAAGTATATCCTCGTTGTAATGGACTATTTCACCAAGTGGCCGGAGGCCTACGCCCTCCCCAACCAAGAAGCAGGGGTGGTAGCGCAGGCCTTCGTGGAAGGATTTGTGTGCCGGCATGGGATTCCACAGGAGTTGCACACCGACCAGGGACGAAATTTTGAGAGCAAATTGCTAAAAGATGTGTGCAGTCTCCTGTCAATTCGGAAAACCAGAACAACGCCTTTAAGACCTCAATCTGACGGGATGGTGGAAAGATTTAACCGAACTTTAATCCAACAACTGGCACTGTTCACCGCCACCCGTCAGGATGACTGGGACGAACATCTCCCTTATTTGCTCATGGCCTACCGAACCAGCCAGCACGGGGCCACCGCATGCAGTCCAGCGTTGCTTATGTATGGGCGGGAGTTACGGGCTCCCGCCGACTTGCTATGCGGTCCCGTGCCAGACACAGTGGTTAACCCGCCGAGGGAGGGGTACGCACGTCACCTAGAGGAAGGCATGGAGCTAGTCCATGCCTTCGCCCGCCGCCAACTCCATCTGGCGGGGGAAAAGATGAAGCGCAGGTACGACGACCGGAGCCAGGGGAGTCAATACGCTCCGGGGATGAAGATTTGGTTCTTTAATCCCCGGAGGCGGAAGGGAAGGTGCCCAAAGCTCACCTCCCCCTGGCAAGGCCCAGGAGTCGTCCTGTCGCAAATCTGTGACGTGGTCATTAAGATCAAAATGGGGCCACGAGCCCTCCCTCGGATCGTCCACGCCGACCGAATAAGGCCTTACACCGGCGAGCAGGCGCCCCCGTGGATTGCCTCGGCTTTAGATGCCGAGGCGGGACCCAGTACCTCTGAATAGGGGGGGCTTATTAGTGCCAGAGGACTGGGGGATTGAGGAGCGATAGGCCCGGTGGGTAAGGGTGGCATCCCTGCCACCCTTCCCATGGTGGGGCAAAGGAGCAATAGATTATGGGGTGTATGGCAGTGTTTTTTAAAACTAGCCCGGGTGGGTTAGGTTATATGATAGGGCCCTAGAAGATGACATTAGGTAACGTTAAGTTTAGTTAGTGACTGATACCTGTAGTGGGGACGCAGGTAGATTAGTATGGATGATAATGACGAGGGAGCGCAATAGTTTAAAGGGACGACTGGGAAGCGCAAGTTTCAGAGGGGAGTAGTTAGCTGAGATGATGCCGTGTGTGTGAGAATTGAACAGGTGTGATTGCACAGGTGTGCAACTGGACAGGTGTGTGGAGCAGTGTATGAGTAGTGAGTGTGTGGATCAGCGCGAATGCGCTTGGGGAGAGAAGGGTGCAGGCGGCACCAAGAGTGAGAGCACAGGTGTGCAAGTACAGGTGTGTGGAGAGAGTTGGAGTAAGTGGTACGGAGTGGTGTGCATGGTGCGAAGGTGTGGATGGGGGAAGAGTGGACCCCTTTCACGAGTACCCGGGGCGGGTAGTGTAAGTGTTAGGTAGAGGGTATAGGTAAATTGTGGTTGGATATTGGCATCTGTGGTGCGGGGTTGCAGAATGGTATTGCGGATGGGTGCATTAGTGTTGTGGAAATGGCTGGGCGTGTAGCCTGTTAGTGTGTGTAGTTGGTTGGGCACTCCACCACTGTGAGGATGTCGGCCAGGTGAGGCCGCAGGTGGGCTCTGGGAGCCGGTAGTTGTGAGTGGGTGCCTGAGGATCCCGGGTGTGGATCGGGCAGCCCAGTGCCAGAGAGGGCACCGAGTGGGGAGAGTGCCAGAGGGCCTTCCCCAGGTAGTTAGGTTAGGGTAAGGAGCAGGTAAGCTCGGAGGCAACTGCAGTGGTGGAGGTGTGCAGGTGGGTAGACCCGCTGGGAGAGGTACACGCCACAGCCCGGAAATTGTGCGAGGGCACCGGGAGATGAATCGGGGGAGTGAGACCCCAAATTGAAGAGCACCACAGTTTGGCCAATGGGAATTGGTTTTTAGAACCCATAGTGTAAGAGGGCCAATGGTTTGGCCGGAGAAAGACCCCGGGTAGTGTAAAGTTGTTAAAGTCATTTAGAGGATAGTTAGGATTGATGAACCTGTCGCACCATGCGCAGCCACTTGCCTGTGGTGATGATGATGACTCCACACCTGTGTTTTCTTTGTTCTGTGTGCAGGAAATGAGAATTGCTGTGAGGATTTGTGAGACGCATCACGACGTGGATGAGACATTGGGGTGATTCCATCTCTCCCTCCCTAGGAGGGACTGATGATGAATTGGTAATGGCAAATTTTGATGTTGAGTTGGAGATGGCAAATTTTGATGAGAGTTGAAAATGGCAAATTTGATTGGTTAGGAGGGAGAGAAGACGAATTTGGTTTATGGGAGGAACGGGGAAGACAGTAGGGATGTTTGTTGATTTGTAAAGTAGATGTTTATGGGTAGTGTTGTGTTTTGTGGATACAGTAAGGGGTAAGGGAGGGGCCATGTAGGTTACCTGGTGGGGGGGGGGGGGCGTACGGTAGGAACGTACCTGTCTCACCTGGTTCCCATGTGCCCCCAGTGTGCATCATCTTATATTGCGTGCACTTTTGCGCCCTTACCACCTTACTCACTTGTCTGCTTCTTTTGTCTCCCACCTCCGAGGATCTGGTTTTGGGGCAGAGAGAGAGGAGAGAGAGGTGCTGGCTTCGCAGTTGTGGGCCTGCACTTTCGCTGCTTGCTGCTGGGATCGATACACCATATGGACCGCAATGTTTGTGGCCACCCACAATGGACCGCAGTTCTTTTGTGGCCAAGCACCACCCGTGGATGGACCTATGGGTCAACGTGGCACCTATGCCATACAGGTGAACCACTTATAGTTGGCCCCCTGACGGCCACAATAAAGAAATGGACGCGGTTGGCGCCTTTCTTTATTTTGTTTAAAAGAAGTAAGAAGGCCAAGTGCACCACATGAAGGCAAGACCAGCGGCAGAACATCGGCCGGCTGCGACACCACCGGTGATTTGTAAACACTTTATTGGTGCACCGGATGGTGCTCACTGTGTGATGGGGTGGTGCTTGATGCTTGGAAGGGGTGCTCTGCACATTATTAAAGGCCGTAGGCCACAGAGCACTCGTGGGTTGGTGTATCGATGCTAGCATGCGTGCTCTCTCTATGCATAACATCTGCATGTGTTCCTCCAAAAACAGGTCCTGGATCGTAGTGTAAATATCAGCGTAGTCTTGTGTAAATAATGCTCCCTACCGGCTGTATGTTTAGTTTGAGGATTCTTTCCGGATTCGGTTATCCTGTGGGTGTGTTTCTGTGAGGAGAAGGGTGCAACGTCGCAGGGGGACATATTTACTCATTTGTGAATATCTGTAAAACTGTCGCACTCAGGGTAGAGTTAATAGTAGAGGGAACTACATTGCGTGCCACACTAAAGTAGGTAAAAATTTATCGGGTCGGGACGCCCCGAGGGTAGAGAAGGGTGCAATGTTGCGAATATGGAATTTGGCCTCCATATCCGCTTGTAAATATTCCCCTATTTCCCCAATACTCCCCAACTATCCCCAATCCCCCATTCCCTAGTCCCATTGTCTGTAAACAACAATCAGTAGAGCCGACCTTCCCCTTTTTCCCCCATTAAATGTCGTGCCCAGGTCCACCGCATCACACGTAGACAACTTTCGGACATCTTGCTAGTTATTCTTAGTCTATGTCAGTTAAGGACTCGTTTCCATTAATTATGACTCTTCGTTGCACCAGAATGTGATTATATGGCACCAGTAGTGAGTTTAGGACCTTTCCCATACCTCCTTCCATCTTCTTCCCCAAACAACAACAACAACAACTACAACTACAACTACAACAACAATTACAACTACAACAACAATTACAACAACAACGACGCTGCGCGGGGGAGTGTGCGTCATCACACCGGCTCGGTTAGCCGCCATTGACAATGCGCTCCGGACCATGCGCTCCACGGGGTTACCACGAAGGGGCTCCTTGTCAGTCCCCCGTCAAGGGCGGAGCCGGTAACCCCCCCCCCCCCCCGCACGCACCCAATGAGAGGCGACGTGCCGATTCCACGAGGCGGAGCTAACGAGCCGAGGGCGTGTCACTCCCCGCCGGATATACGAAGCGACTCACCGGATGTGAGGTCAGATGCGCCCCCAGCTTGAGACGACAAGACGCCACCTCGAGCGCTGTGAAACCTCCCGCATCTCTGGACCGGACCGGGTCGACCCTGTCCTTGAGCCAAGAGTGCACCTTGAGCCATCGATACCCGCTTTCCTTGCAATCAATCCCCGTGTGAGTCAGCCTTTTGTCCCGTTTATCTGTCGTCTGTTGGGAATAATATAAGAGTGTGTCTAAGTGCTTATCTTACTATGCTGTCCCTCTTGTAGTTGTAATCTAACCTTCCGTAACAATATAACCTCCTCCGGAGGTCTTGAGAACTGAACCCTGGTGTCGTGTCATTTGAATCCCAGCTGTGTGTCTTTTCCTTCATTGACCTAGCGTAGCGCGATTAGTCAACGTTCGGGTATAATCGGGTAACTTTTGCAGACGTGGTCATACCAAACCGCTCGGTAAATAACATCTAAGCCACGTCTGTAACAATTGGTGTCGAGGAGTGGAATTCGAACCCGGGACTAAATTTATTAGGCCCAAATTTGTAACAATTAGAATCGATTCGGAGCGCGTTTCCCGCGCGAAATTATAACGGCGAAATTTGATTTTGTTATACGGAAATAAAAACCCGAATTTTGAAAGTCGCGCTATGGCAGACCAAGACAGCTGGGGTCCGGTAGGGGAGAGTGAGGCAGGGTCGGTCCAGGACCAAATTGAGGGACGTGAGGAGAGCGAAGCAGTGAGGGCGGCAGGTTCGCAAAATGGCGGCGCTAGGCATGGGGAAGAGGAGTGCGAACAACAGGTCGGCGCCGCGCATGGGATTGCGGTAGCGGTACCCGTGCCGCCGATGGACATGCAGGTCCTCATGGCGCAAATAGGGGCCCTGTTGGCCCAGAATAGCGAGAAATTGAGGGAGGACATGGGGGCCAATAGCCAACGGTTAGAACAAAAGATGGGGTCCAATAGCGAGAAATTGAAGGAGGACATGGGGGCCCAGATCGGAGGGTTAGGGAGTAGAATAGAGGGATTAGGAAACAAATTTGAGGGACTAGACAACAAATTTGAGGGATTAGACAATAGATTAGGGGAAATACAGGAGGGGTTAATGGGGGTAGAAAACAGAATGGCCGCTCAAGAGAATCAAATGGAAGGGATGCAAAAGGGGTTAGAGGGGTTAGAAAACAGTATGGAAGGCAAATTGAGGGACATGAGGGACCAAGCGGAAAGGGAAGTTAACCAAATGGGGCAGCAGATAGAGGGGGTCAGAATGGGGGTAGAAACCAAACTGGATGCTCACAGGGAGGAAATGGAGCAGATGAGGGTGGCATCTGGGCAGGAGATGCAAGTGATGGGAGAGGAGATCAGAAGAGGAGTGAGTGAGGAGGTCGGAGGAGTGCGCGAGGAGGTGAGGCACTGTAAGGAGCGCATGGAGAAGGAGGTGAGAAAGGGGACTGTAAAATTGCAAGGGGGTATAGAGGAGTTGACGCTGGGAGTAGAACAACTGACAGTGGGACAAAAGGAGTTGGGGGACCAGGTAAAGAAGAACACAGCGGTAATAGAGGGTTTAAAATCGACACAGAAGGAGATGAAAAAGGACGTAGGGGTAATTAAAAAAGAGTGTCAGACGGTACATGAGGACCTGACGAGGAAAATGGACAAGGTGGTAGAGGTGATGGAGGTTAAAGAGCGGGAGGTGCGGGAGCACATAGAAAAAAATAAAGTGGAGTTAGAGGAAGAACTTAAAGGGGCGCACGAAGAGATGAAGGAGGTGAAGCAGAAATTAGAAGAAGTGGAAGAAGGGGTGAGCGAAATTAAGAAGCGACGGAGAGAGGATAAGAAAGAGATAAAGGAGGAAGTAAAAGAATTGGTCCAAAGTCTGTGTTCGGATCGTGATGATGTGCTCATTAACCGGATGAGGGATTCGCAGGTGATGGAGGAGAAGCGAAGAGAAAGAGGACCCGGTGTAAGTGGTGACCAATATGGTCGTGCGTATGATGCGCCAGGTGATTTAATAAGCTTGGGGGTCGAGATAGACCCGGATGTTCGTGAGAGGCCACGAGTGAGGTGTATGGCTGGTCCGGAGGGTATGGAACAAGAGGTGCGAGGTGTGGGTGAGCAAGGTTGTGGTGGTATGGAATGGGTAGCGGGTTGCGGAGGTGTGACCCATGCATCGACACCAACAGGGGTAGTTGTTGGAGGGACCGGGGAGGCACGAGAGCCCCTTGGGGGTAATGTACTGTGGGGGCCCGGCCGGTTCGGCCCCGCGCTGACCCCGCAAGGGGCGACGCACGGGGTCCGGCAGGCGGGCAACGACTCGCATGCGAGGTGGTCCCACAAGGTCCCACTCGCGCCGTATGACGGCAAGAGTGATCTACGCGCGTACCTGGCGCAGTTCGACTGTGTGTGTAAGGGCAACGGTTGGGGTGAGGACGAAGGTGGAGTACACCTGGTGGCCGCATTGCGCGGCGCGGCGGCGGAGGTGCTGACGGCATTACCAGCGGGTGCTCTCACCCTGCCAGCCCTCCGCGACGCCCTAATTAATCGATTCGGCATAGAACAGCAGAGCGAGCTTGTTAAAGCTCAGCTCGCGCTGCGAAAGCGCAAGCCCCAGGAAGCCATCGGGGAACTTGCCCACGACATTCGCCGCGCAGTGGGGATCGCACATGCTAGCATGGCAGCGGATTCCCGGGAAAGCCTGGCGCTGGACCATTTTATCCAGGCCCTCCCGGACATTGAGCTCCGGCAACAGCTCGCCATGTGGCGCCCGCAGACTCTGAGCCAGGCGGCTGACGCTGCGGCCCGTTGGGAAGCAGCGAGGCCCCTGGCCCGGGGGGGCGAGCGTCTCGCAATGGCGGTCCGCCAGGTGGGACCCCCGATGGAGGGCGGACCCCCCCCACGACGTGGGTCCTGACCTGGCGGGCATGGTCCGGAGGCTGGTGGACCAGCGCCTGGCAGGACCTGGACCATGGCAGGCGGCCCCGGAGGTGGCCCGCGGTGGACCACGAGCGGGTAATCCAATTCGGACCTACAGGGGGGGGAATTTGGAATTCAGGAGGCAAGCACCTTATCAGGTGAGGTGCTATACCTGCAACCGCCTGGGTCACCTGGCGCGGCACTGTCGAAACGCGCGCCGGGATGATCCCCGGCAGTTGAGGTCCTCAACTCCGCCCAGGGGGGAGCGGGTTAGCCGACCCCAGACACCCCCCCGCCAGACCCCGGGAAACTAGAAGGTGTCGGGCACGTAGGGCGGTGTTCGGCAGCAGAGGATGGAGGAGAGCCCTCATTGACGCGACAGGTCATTTATTGTGGCCAAATTGGAACCGGTAGCCTGACAATTAGATGCAAAATTGCCGGCGTGGGGGTAGACGCCGTAGTGGACACAGGAGCTAGCGCCACGATCATCAGCCCTGTGGTCCTTGATTCGAGCGCAGGTGGCTGGGATAAGATCCAGCGCCTGCAAAATTATAGTTTGCAGCTTGCTACCGGGGTAACGGCCCCGATCATAGGGCGTGGTTCTGTGACCCTCAAGTTAGGGTCGGTAAGGAGGGAGATAGATGTTTGGGTGGCGGAGGTGTGCGACCCATGTTTAATAGGGTTGGACCTGTTGACTGCCAGCGGTTGTAAAATCGACTTGTGCCGGGGGATCCTGCAGGTGGGAGTAGAAGAGCTGCCGTTAGGGGGAGTGAGCACGGCCGAGAGAGCGGAGCTGGAGGCTTCCGAGGCCGTGACCATCCCCCCAAGGGCCGAGGCGATAGTGCCGGCCCGGTGGGCAGCTCGCCCAACATGGCAGGAGTCCTGCGGCCTGGTCGAACCGGTGGCAGCGCAGTCCATACCGGGTTTAATCGTGGGCCGCACCCTTGTAAAAACGGACGGACCGGTAGTGGCCGTCCGAGTAATAAATATGAGTACAGAACCACGCACTATAGTAAGGGGCACGAGGGTAGCTGGCTGCACCCCAGTTGAGGAAGTCGCGACAGTGAGGGGCGAGAACGTCCAGCCGAGCCGACCCCGGGGGGAGCCTTCAATAACAAGTAGGAATTGACCCGATCCCATTTGCGAGATGGTAAATCGTAGCAGCGTAGAGTTGGGAGGTACCCAGAGGGAGGCCTTACACAAACTGGTTGGGTCCCATTTGGACCTCTTCTCCCTGTCCACCGAGGATATTGGACGTACGGGCCTGGTGAAACATCAGATCCACACCGGTGAGGCCCGGCCTATTCGTCAGGCCGCCCGACGGCTCCCTTGGAGCAAGAGGGCGGAAGCTGACGAGCAGGTTGAAAAAATGCTCGACGCAGGTGTGATCGAGCCCTCGGGAAGTCCTTGGATGTCACCTGTTGTGCTGGTCAAAAAGAAGGATGGGACCACGCGGTTCTGCGTGGACTATCGCCAGCTAAACAACGTGACACTCAAGGACTCATATCCCCTGCCAAGGATTGATGACACCCTCGATGCCGTTGCGGGCTCAAATTGGTTCACAACTTTGGACCTCAAGAGTGGGTATTGGCAGGTGGAGATGGATAGGGCAGGGAAGGAGAAAACGGCATTTTCCACAGGTAAGGGACTGTATCAGTTTACTGTGATGCCGTTTGGTTTGTGTAACGCCCCCGCCACCTTTGAAAGATTGATGGAGCATGTACTAGGCGGCATGCCATGGCAGTCATGCCTGGTGTACCTGGATGACGTCCTGGTACATGCCCAAACGTTCCCCCAGGCAGCAGCTAATTTGGACCAGGTGTTCGGGTGCCTCAGACAGGCAGGGTTGAAGCTGAACCCGAGTAAGTGCACTTTGTTTGCAAGAGAGGTGGCCTATCTAGGTCACGTGATTGGCCGCGAGGGGGTAAAAACGGACCCAGACAAAATTAAAGCGGTAGAGGAGTGGCCCGCACCACGTACCATCAAAGAGGTGCGGGGATTTTTGGGACTCTGTTCCTACTACCGGCGCTTTGTGGCGAAATTTGCGGAGTTGGCCCGTCCCCTCCACCGGCTTACGGAGAAGGGGACGCGATTTAATTGGACACGGGAGTGCCACGAGGCCTTCCAAAAATTGAAGGGGTGTCTAACATCCGCACCCCTTCTAGCTTACCCCACTAGTGACGGGACATTTACCCTGGACACGGATGCGAGCCAGGAAGGATTGGGCGCAGTTTTGTCTCAGACACAGGAGGGCGTGGAGAGAGTGATTGGTTATTATAGTCGGGCCTTTAGTAGACCCGAGAGAAATTATTGCGTCACTCGCAAAGAGTTATTGGCTATGCTGGCTGCCATGAACCATTTCCACCCGTACTTGTACGGGCGGAAATTTTTGGTTAGAACTGACCATTCCTCCTTGCAATGGCTCCTTCGGTTCAAGGAACCAGAGGGCCAAATTGCAAGGTGGTTGGAAAAGTTGCAGCAGTACGATTTTGATGTGGCCCATAGGGCCGGGAAGGCCCATGGTAATGCGGACGCACTCTCTCGGCGTCCTTGTCTGGGGGAAAACTGCAAATTTTGTGCGAGACACGAGGAGAGGGAACAATTGGGCGATTCGGACCCGACCCTCGTTGTCCGGGCAACCCGGGTGAGAGGGCCAATTTTGCCACTAACCGCAGATGAGGAATTCGGAACTTTGGCATGGAGCACGGCCCAGCAGGAGGATCCTGTCCTGGGGCCAGTGTTCATTTGGGTCAAATTGGGGCAAAGACCAAAGGGGGAAGAGGTCACCCCCCTCGGGGCACAAACAAAGGCATATTGGGCTCAGTGGCAGACCCTGGAATTGAAAGGCAACATCTTGTATCGCAAGTGGGTGGAGGTTCCCTCTGATCGAACTTCCTGGCTGGTGATAGTCCCTGACAAATTCAAGAACGTCATATTGCAACAGGTGCATGGTACCCGCTCCGGCGGCCATTTGGGCAGGACAAAGACAATATCTCGGGTCCGCCGGAGGTTCTATTGGGTGAATATGGGGCGCGACATACAGGACTGGTGTCGGAGATGCGACGCCTGTTCTGCCAAAAAGGGACCAGCACGGAGGATGAGGGCCCCCCTTCAATTACATCAGGTGGGGGCCCCCCTTGAGCGGGTGGCTATGGATATTCTAGGACCGCTGCCCCGCACCCGCCAAGGTAATAAGTATATCCTCGTTGTAATGGACTATTTCACCAAGTGGCCGGAGGCCTACGCCCTCCCCAACCAAGAAGCAGGGGTGGTAGCGCAGGCCTTCGTGGAAGGATTTGTGTGCCGGCATGGGATTCCACAGGAGTTGCACACCGACCAGGGACGAAATTTTGAGAGCAAATTGCTAAAAGATGTGTGCAGTCTCCTGTCAATTCGGAAAACCAGAACAACGCCTTTAAGACCTCAATCTGACGGGATGGTGGAAAGATTTAACCGAACTTTAATCCAACAACTGGCACTGTTCACCGCCACCCGTCAGGATGACTGGGACGAACATCTCCCTTATTTGCTCATGGCCTACCGAACCAGCCAGCACGGGGCCACCGCATGCAGTCCAGCGTTGCTTATGTATGGGCGGGAGTTACGGGCTCCCGCCGACTTGCTATGCGGTCCCGTGCCAGACACAGTGGTTAACCCGCCGAGGGAGGGGTACGCACGTCACCTAGAGGAAGGCATGGAGCTAGTCCATGCCTTCGCCCGCCGCCAACTCCATCTGGCGGGGGAAAAGATGAAGCGCAGGTACGACGACCGGAGCCAGGGGAGTCAATACGCTCCGGGGATGAAGATTTGGTTCTTTAATCCCCGGAGGCGGAAGGGAAGGTGCCCAAAGCTCACCTCCCCCTGGCAAGGCCCAGGAGTCGTCCTGTCGCAAATCTGTGACGTGGTCATTAAGATCAAAATGGGGCCACGAGCCCTCCCTCGGATCGTCCACGCCGACCGAATAAGGCCTTACACCGGCGAGCAGGCGCCCCCGTGGATTGCCTCGGCTTTAGATGCCGAGGCGGGACCCAGTACCTCTGAATAGGGGGGGCTTATTAGTGCCAGAGGACTGGGGGATTGAGGAGCGATAGGCCCGGTGGGTAAGGGTGGCATCCCTGCCACCCTTCCCATGGTGGGGCAAAGGAGCAATAGATTATGGGGTGTATGGCAGTGTTTTTTAAAACTAGCCCGGGTGGGTTAGGTTATATGATAGGGCCCTAGAAGATGACATTAGGTAACGTTAAGTTTAGTTAGTGACTGATACCTGTAGTGGGGACGCAGGTAGATTAGTATGGATGATAATGACGAGGGAGCGCAATAGTTTAAAGGGACGACTGGGAAGCGCAAGTTTCAGAGGGGAGTAGTTAGCTGAGATGATGCCGTGTGTGTGAGAATTGAACAGGTGTGATTGCACAGGTGTGCAACTGGACAGGTGTGTGGAGCAGTGTATGAGTAGTGAGTGTGTGGATCAGCGCGAATGCGCTTGGGGAGAGAAGGGTGCAGGCGGCACCAAGAGTGAGAGCACAGGTGTGCAAGTACAGGTGTGTGGAGAGAGTTGGAGTAAGTGGTACGGAGTGGTGTGCATGGTGCGAAGGTGTGGATGGGGGAAGAGTGGACCCCTTTCACGAGTACCCGGGGCGGGTAGTGTAAGTGTTAGGTAGAGGGTATAGGTAAATTGTGGTTGGATATTGGCATCTGTGGTGCGGGGTTGCAGAATGGTATTGCGGATGGGTGCATTAGTGTTGTGGAAATGGCTGGGCGTGTAGCCTGTTAGTGTGTGTAGTTGGTTGGGCACTCCACCACTGTGAGGATGTCGGCCAGGTGAGGCCGCAGGTGGGCTCTGGGAGCCGGTAGTTGTGAGTGGGTGCCTGAGGATCCCGGGTGTGGATCGGGCAGCCCAGTGCCAGAGAGGGCACCGAGTGGGGAGAGTGCCAGAGGGCCTTCCCCAGGTAGTTAGGTTAGGGTAAGGAGCAGGTAAGCTCGGAGGCAACTGCAGTGGTGGAGGTGTGCAGGTGGGTAGACCCGCTGGGAGAGGTACACGCCACAGCCCGGAAATTGTGCGAGGGCACTGGGAGATGAATCGGGGGAGTGAGACCCCAAATTGAAGAGCACCACAGTTTGGCCAATGGGAATTGGTTTTTAGAACCCATAGTGTAAGAGGGCCAATGGTTTGGCCGGAGAAAGACCCCGGGTAGTGTAAAGTTGTTAAAGTCATTTAGAGGATAGTTAGGATTGATGAACCTGTCGCACCATGCGCAGCCACTTGCCTGTGGTGATGATGATGACTCCACACCTGTGTTTTCTTTGTTCTGTGTGCAGGAAATGAGAATTGCTGTGAGGATTTGTGAGACGCATCACGACGTGGATGAGACATTGGGGTGATTCCATCTCTCCCTCCCTAGGAGGGACTGATGATGAATTGGTAATGGCAAATTTTGATGTTGAGTTGGAGATGGCAAATTTTGATGAGAGTTGAAAATGGCAAATTTGATTGGTTAGGAGGGAGAGAAGACGAATTTGGTTTATGGGAGGAACGGGGAAGACAGTAGGGATGTTTGTTGATTTGTAAAGTAGATGTTTATGGGTAGTGTTGTGTTTTGTGGATACAGTAAGGGGTAAGGGAGGGGCCATGTAGGTTACCTGGTGGGGGGGGGGGCGTACGGTAGGAACGTACCTGTCTCACCTGGTTCCCATGTGCCCCCAGTGTGCATCATCTTATATTGCGTGCACTTTTGCGCCCTTACCACCTTACTCACTTGTCTGCTTCTTTTGTCTCCCACCTCCGAGGATCTGGTTTTGGGGCAGAGAGAGAGGAGAGAGAGGTGCTGGCTTCGCAGTTGTGGGCCTGCACTTTCGCTGCTTGCTGCTGGGATCGATACACCATATGGACCGCAATGTTTGTGGCCACCCACAATGGACCGCAGTTCTTTTGTGGCCAAGCACCACCCGTGGATGGACCTATGGGTCAACGTGGCACCTATGCCATACAGGTGAACCACTTATAGTTGGCCCCCTGACGGCCACAATAAAGAAATGGACGCGGTTGGCGCCTTTCTTTATTTTGTTTAAAAGAAGTAAGAAGGCCAAGTGCACCACATGAAGGCAAGACCAGCGGCAGAACATCGGCCGGCTGCGACACCACCGGTGATTTGTAAACACTTTATTGGTGCACCGGATGGTGCTCACTGTGTGATGGGGTGGTGCTTGATGCTTGGAAGGGGTGCTCTGCACATTATTAAAGGCCGTAGGCCACAGAGCACTCGTGGGTTGGTGTATCGATGCTAGCATGCGTGCTCTCTCTATGCATAACATCTGCATGTGTTCCTCCAAAAACAGGTCCTGGATCGTAGTGTAAATATCAGCGTAGTCTTGTGTAAATAATGCTCCCTACCGGCTGTATGTTTAGTTTGAGGATTCTTTCCGGATTCGGTTATCCTGTGGGTGTGTTTCTGTGAGGAGAAGGGTGCAACGTCGCAGGGGGACATATTTACTCATTTGTGAATATCTGTAAAACTGTCGCACTCAGGGTAGAGTTAATAGTAGAGGGAACTACATTGCGTGCCACACTAAAGTAGGTAAAAATTTATCGGGTCGGGACGCCCCGAGGGTAGAGAAGGGTGCAATGTTGCGAATATGGAATTTGGCCTCCATATCCGCTTGTAAATATTCCCCTATTTCCCCAATACTCCCCAACTATCCCCAATCCCCCATTCCCTAGTCCCATTGTCTGTAAACAACAATCAGTAGAGCCGACCTTCCCCTTTTTCCCCCATTAAATGTCGTGCCCAGGTCCACCGCATCACACGTAGACAACTTTCGGACATCTTGCTAGTTATTCTTAGTCTATGTCAGTTAAGGACTCGTTTCCATTAATTATGACTCTTCGTTGCACCAGAATGTGATTATATGGCACCAGTAGTGAGTTTAGGACCTTTCCCATACCTCCTTCCATCTTCTTCCCCAAACAACAACAACAACAACAACTACAACTACAACTACAACAACAATTACAACAACAACGACGCTGCGCGGGGGAGTGTGCGTCATCACACCGGCTCGGTTAGCCGCCATTGACAATGCGCTCCGGACCATGCGCTCCACGGGGTTACCACGAAGGGGCTCCTTGTCAGTCCCCCGTCAAGGGCGGAGCCGGTAACCCCCCCGCACGCACCCAATGAGAGGCGACGTGCCGATTCCACGAGGCGGAGCTAACGAGCCGAGGGCGTGTCACTCCCCGCCGGATATACGAAGCGACTCACCGGATGTGAGGTCAGATGCGCCCCCAGCTTGAGACGACAAGACGCCACCTCGAGCGCTGTGAAACCTCCCGCATCTCTGGACCGGACCGGGTCGACCCTGTCCTTGAGCCAAGAGTGCACCTT
Source organism: Myxine glutinosa (assembly GCF_964187855.1). Taxonomy (NCBI): domain Eukaryota; kingdom Metazoa; phylum Chordata; class Myxini; order Myxiniformes; family Myxinidae; genus Myxine; species Myxine glutinosa. The sequence goes on along the minus strand of NC_136272.1, from coordinate 71,990,345 downwards.
GAGCCATCGATACCCGCTTTCCTTGCAATCAATCCCCGTGTGAGTCAGCCTTTTGTCCCGTTTATCTGTCGTCTGTTGGGAATAATATAAGAGTGTGTCTAAGTGCTTATCTTACTATGCTGTCCCTCTTGTAGTTGTAATCTAACCTTCCGTAACAATATAACCTCCTCCGGAGGTCTTGAGAACTGAACCCTGGTGTCGTGTCATTTGAATCCCAGCTGTGTGTCTTTTCCTTCATTGACCTAGCGTAGCGCGATTAGTCAACGTTCGGGTATAATCGGGTAACTTGTGCAGACGTGGTCATACCAAACCGCTCGGTAAATAACATCTAAGCCACGTCTGTAACATATATATATATATAGCTTTCAGATATATATATATATATATATTGTCGCGTAACCGTGATTAACACCACAGTTACGGATGACCGATTTGCGAGACTTTAACTCCCGAGGCGAACACTCAATGGCGGACTCAAGTTCAACACCAACGCGCGGAATGGCGGGACGCAGCGAAGGCTCCGCAACCTTATCTATTAAAATCAAACACCCAGGAAAACTGCGTTCAGATATTATGTACAAAAAGTAATATAAGGGTTTATTAGGAAAAGTAAAGCCAGTGAAAAAGCCCGCCGGTAAATCTAATAACTCTAATAAACCTAAATCGGGACGTCCCCACGCGACTGACAGCAAACACAAACGAGGGAGATTAATTACGAAAATAACACGTCTTGTAAAATGTACACAAGGAGCTCGGCTTATCTGTCTTTGTCGTCTTGTATTGTTTGCCGTCCACCCCGGCACCGCTCGGCCCCGATGCACCCACGAGGCCTTGCTCCACCAGGCTCCGATCCTCTCGCCGCCCACCAGGTCCGTGCACCACGCTCCAAAGCACCCAACGCAAGCCAGCAGCTTCACACGAGGTCGATCCCCACACAAAGCACGAAGACAGGACCGGAGAGAACGCAGGTGGGACTGCACGTCTCGTCCTTCCAACTCGCTTCTCAATTGCTCACTGCCAAGCTCGAACTCGACTGCGACTGCCCGAAATGGCGTGTCCTCTCCAACTCCAACTGGCGAACTAACTCCGTGGGACTTGCGACTCAACTTCTCTGGTGCCTGCCTGCGTCTGCCACGAACTCAACTCAACTCTTGAAATGGCGTCCGACCGTCGCCTATATTGGTGGCCGATGACGTCACATTGGCGCACTCCTCAGCCAATCAAAGCCTCCCGCGACTCCTGACATCTCTCCCCTCCGCCACCCTGCGGTCCCGGCATAACGCGTGCCGGCCAGGTTTGTAGGCCTTTGGAGGTGTACACGGTGGCGGCCAATTGTGGTGGTGTTTTTGACCTGGTTTCCTGTCAATTTAATACGAAGTCCTTGTCAGGGAAAGGGGATTATTTAATGTTGCGCTAAGGACCTAACTAATGTTTATGTGGTTTGCAGTGCCATAAGGGACAAAGGTTTGATTACTAGGTGATACTCACAGGGGCGTTACCTTTAATCCCTCACTATTTAACACTCGAATCTCCAGGTAGATCCACACTCATACATCTTACCCCGACAACCGCCTGAACATCAATAACTTATTACATGTAGAGTCCCTGTCACGACAGCCGAATACCTACCTATTCAGATCTACCTAGCTCTAGATGTTGCATTACCAAATTCATAACACAGCCCCCCCCCCTGGAACCGTAGCTCCTGCAAGGTTCACCGCAGGCTCTACCATTCCAGCCTTAACACTTACTGTCACACACTTAATTAACCTATGAAATAAATCAGGAAGGGCTGTGGGAAGTGAGTCGGACTACCTACCTACACTTCCTTAACATGCTGAACCCCTTAACCATCATGCAAGTATGTACATTTTCTTCGTTGTTCCTGTGGAGGGAGGAAACAACAACACACAACGCTAACTTAACCACAAAACTTAACCATCTTTCCAAACTCAAAACTCTAACCTTTGTACATACCCCGGTCTACAGACCGCGTCCCCCGGTGGATGCCACAAGACTCAACCTTACCTGCGGGGCCATCCCCAATGCATCCCCCTAAATTTCCACGGGCCCCGTCCAGATGTTACAGGTGAGTGACACGGCTCGGTGGATTTCGCCCACATTCATGCAACACCGACCCCTTAACCACTCATTCTCATTCCATCGGTCATCAAGGCCTTGCAAAAATCAATAAGGTTCTTCTTCAATACACCCCCCTGCAGGACCATGGCATTGATGTCATTCATGTGTGTGTGCATTCCTCAACTAGGCAGCGGGGAGGTACCGCACAAAAAGATGGTGGGGGCGCATCAGGCTGTGGTGCCCGCAGTCCCAAAAACAAGTCAACCGACTTACAAGTTCATTGCCCCCCCCCCCCCCCCCTTTACCTCTTGGCCCCGTGACAGCCCAACAGCCCCTTTCCGCCGTTACCTCGCCGGTGAGGGTCTCCACACACACCAGGCTCCTTTGCCTCCTGCTTTCACGCAGCAACACGGGTCACCGGGGGACTTCCTCACCCCGCGGCGCCCAACCAGACCCTCCACCGACGAGCTCCAATTTCCAGTTACCACCGGCTGCCAGGGGTAATTGCCGCAGAGGGGGGCCCGCAGGCATCGCTCCTCAGAGCTTGCTCTGTACCTGCGGACACACACACCTTCCCCACCCATGGTCCCCAAAACACACTTCCTCCCCCGCTGCCATTCAATTCTCCACACAACTCAGCACAATTCAGTACAATTCATAGATGGTGTAAAAGGTGTTACAAGGCTTGCCATGGCCTGCCAATGTGAAATCCCATTCACAGTTCGAATCATTGAATCCTTACACATTTCCATTAGCACATTTCCAAAAAGCACAATTTATCGCCCCTCATTATCTCCAATAATCATCACTCACTCTCCAGGTTCCACTCTCACGACCACATCAAAACACCTAACCACAATACAAAAACATACGCCACCCACAAGACACTGTGGCTCCCATTCCATCCCCTCACCGGCCATGTCATCACTCTCACCCGCCTCCCAACTCCAAATTACATGTCCCCAATTTCCCAAAGCAAATCCTGAAGCCTGGGACAGTACTCCTCAAAACACTCACCTCAAGTGCAGGTAGTTGCAGGTTGGTCAGGTCCAAGAGTGTCATCCACCCTTCACAATCCCAAAATTTCACATTGGGCCTACCAAATACTTCCAAATTTCTCTTTTGTCCCCACTACACTGGCAGGTATGTGGATCCGTATCCAACGGTGATCATCACTACACAACTACCTGTGGCCACGACAGCTCTGCACCTCTACCGTGCAAGGGTCACCGGGACAAGGTGAGCAGTCAAAACGCCAACATGGCCCATGAGTGTCCATAAGGGTGCGACCCACCATCCATCCTTCGGCCCCCCTGCGAGGAACACAGCTGCAGCAGCCCCAGCTGGCCAATGTGGTGAGCACTTGCTGCCACAACACACACTACCGCACACACAACCTCGGCCCTGGGGGGCACGGTCGCAGTGCGTGGCATCCCTACAGCCACGTCCCCTGCACCTCCCCATCATCCCCCAGTCCGACTACAGAACTGCAGCCCCCCCAGTGCTCACCCACACTTGACCACACCAAGGTCCAGTCAACAGCCATGCTCCACCAGGAGACCCACCCAGAAGACATGGTCCACACACCTCGGACACGCACAGCACCACGTTGACCCTCAGGCTACACAACTACATCCCCATCATCCCGCGTCCCAAATATCAGCACAGTTGCCCCCGCAACCAGTTGAAAGCTGTGTCTTGCTACCCTATTAATTTCATCACAGCCTCCAACACTTTGGTCTACACACCTGGATCAATAATGGCGTCACTGTACAGTGTCCACCATGGCATTTCAAAATCCACCCTTAAATTTCCATCTAACCCACAGATTACCCATGCCAACCATTTGTCACATTTCACTCACCTCACCAAAGAAGGATGCTTTGCCATACACATGCCAGCCGAGCATGGCCCATATGCTCGGCGCGTTACACATCTCCCGATTCACATCCCCATGGCTCTCTTCCCAACCCGAGAGTCCATAAATCATAACGGAGCATCTGTGGAAGGTCACTCACACCATCACGTTCCACAGATGCCCCAATGGTTGTCCGGCAGGCTATCTCCATCCCTGTCCATTCGGTTTGACCCGCGTCCATCGACCAACACGGCATGGCAGGTCATCACATGCCAGTTGTCCCAAAGTCTCAGGGAGAGGGTGTCAGGTCGCATGCCCGGGTGATCACTACATCAGGCCCAAGCTGGCCATCTGCGGTGCCACCACCAAAGCGCGACCCACAACACCTCCCCCCAGTGGTCCTCAATATTTGCCATCCCAGGCTTGAGAAACCACCTCGGACCTCCCTGGAGGTCTTAACCCCCACCAGGGTCCGGTGACCCTGCCGGCCCGAGCCACCAGCTCGGACGGCGCCCCGACGGACAAGGGACGCCACACTCCACCAGACCCCCCGTGGGACCCAGGTCGTACCTCGACACCCAAGGCTGGACCCCACGTCAAAATCTCGCCATCACAGCCCCCCAGCTGGCCGGCATACCCAAATTTTGAAAGGGGCAACTTTTGCCCGAGGCCATCACCCATGACCTCTCCATGTCCAAATCCCGCAGCCCGGGGACCAATCCCCACCATGGCTGCTCCAAATCAAGTTCCCATTGTAATTTTATTTTAAATTTTATTTTACAAATTTTCATTCCCACTGCCAAACCGCAGCTGCAGGGAACAACCTCTACCACCGGTTGTTCTGCCCCTCCCTGCAGTTGATCCAAATTCCCTACAGGGACCAAATCTCCAGAAGCTCTATCTCCCGATCCTCCAAGATCCAAATCCAGCCCGGAGCCAACACACTCCCCCAACTGGTTGTCCAATTTTGGAGCCTCTGTTTCCAAATAGCAGTGTACAGTGAGCGTCCCCTCGGTCATTCCAACCACCTCCTCGGACCAACTCACCTCTTCCCCCAGACTCCTTTGGGCCTGAACAAGCTCTACCTCCATGGGACTGTCACAGGTCTCCAGCCGCTGGATCAAATCATCCTCATCATTACAAATCATTCCTGGCCCCGCCAGGCTTTGATCAATATCCCCAATAAATACCCGGTCCGGCTCTATCGCATGGACCCCCAAAAACTCTACCCCCTCTTGCTCCGCACCACCGCCCTGGTGCTGCACAATTCCAAATTCATCCCCCGGTTGGGGTGTTGTGACATCCACACGGTCCCGATAAACAACCAGGCCAGAATGTGGGAAACATTCCCCATTACAACTCTCACATTCCAAATTTCCTTCCCCGCTCACCTGTGGACTCTCCACGTTTACCTGCAGGCATTCCCCCTCTACCTGTACACATTCCCCATCCACCTGTGGACATTCCCCATCCACCTGTGGACATTCCCCATCCACCTGTGGACCTGCGGTCTCCCCATTTACTTCAATTGCCATTCCCTGTGCAATTCCCAATTTTGCCATTCCCGGCTCCTGAGCCCCGTGCACATCTGCATGGGCCGTACTCTCTCCTGTTCCCAATCTAGCTTCCCCCCGTTCCGATTCAATTTTTGCCACCTTTGGCTTCTCCTGTGCCCCCATTTGAGTTTCTACTTTACCCTCAAATTTCCCCAGTCTGTCCGTAATTTGGTTTTGCACTCTCCCTTCTATGCCATCAATTCGTTCCCCCAGCTGCTGTGCCATTTCCCCAATTTTTCCTTCCAATTGTTCATTCCTTTCCTTTATTTCATTCCTCCATTCCTTCCCCTGCGACTCCATTTTATTTTCCATCCCTTCAATTTGTTCCTCCAATCGATCACTCATTCCCTTCATTCCTTCCCTACATTCCTTCCCCTGGGACTCCATTTTTCTTTCCATTCCTTCAATTTTGTCATTCAATTCCCGACTGGCTCGCTCACTCTGTGCGTTCATGTCTCCCATCTGCTTTCCCAATCGCTCACTGTTCTTTTCCATCCCTTCCATTTTTCGAAGCAATTGACCCAACATCTGGTCGGTTGTCGGGGCCGTTCCTACTACTCCCGACTCCCCGGTGGGGGAGGGGGATAAGTTGGTGCTCGGGACGAGGGAGGTTCCAAGGCTCACCTCCGCATCTAATTCCCCTATTTCCGGCTCACTCCCGACGCTGACGGAGGCCTCGCTGCGTACTTCCATCTCATCAATTTCCGACATCCGCTTTCCGGAAGATTGTTTCCCGCGCGCGTATTTATTTTAATAATTCCTGAAACAATTTAAATTTGACGAAGACACGATATCGCGCTCCGTTTGCCCGATTGATTATTAAATTTCTCCGCCTCGACTATAAAAATTTTGCGTTCGAACGTCGGGCGCAATGTACGCCCGACCGTGTCGATGTCTCCCCGCGGACAAAAAAATTTGTCCGACCGTGTCGATGTCTCGCCGCGGACAAAAAATTTGTCCGACGGGTTCAAATCCTACACTCCTGACACCACTTGTCGCGTAACCGTGATTAACACCACAGTTACGGATGACCGATTTGCGAGACTTTAACTCCCGAGGCGAACACTCAATGGCGGACTCAAGTTCAACACCAACGCGCGGAATGGCGGGACGCAGCGAAGGCTCCGCAACCTTATCTATCTATAATTCCAGTAATCTCTGTACGTTTGTACGTTTGTACGTTTGTCTGTCTGTGACCGCTGTTTCTCGACAACCACGGGTCCGATATACTTTTAACTTGCCAGGTATATTGCTGGGGACCCGAGGATGTGCCTTTTCAAGGTTTCATATTAATCGGACAATTACTTACCGAGCTATGTCCAAAAAACGATTCAACCAATCAGAGAGCAGCGAACGATCGCGTGTGCCGAACGTGGCGGGCACACTCTGCCTCGGATGGCACATTTGAGAGCGTATTCATTTATTTCACGTTTGCAAACTATGTTGGCGTTAAACTATGTTTTACAACTAATAAAAACGAATTTGCGATTCATTCGCTTTCCTGCGCGTTTGTGCACGCGATGGCGATTTCTTTTACCAAACTCCGGAAGCCGTTCGCTTTGGACCAAACCATTGCATGTAAATAGAGGGGGGGGATTGTCACCACTCGCAAGCCGTTCGCTTTGGACCAAACCATTTCATGTAAATAGAGGGGGGGGATATAATTTTAGATATAGATATAGTACGGGCATGCCCTAGTCTATCTATAATTCCAGTAATCTCTGTACGTTTGTACGTTTGTACGTTTGTCTGTCTGTGACCGCTGTTTCTCGACAACCACGGGTCCGATATACTTTTAACTTGCCAGGTATATTGCTGGGGACCCGAGGATGTGCCTTTTCAAGGTTTCATATTAATCGGACAATTACTTACCGAGCTATGTCCAAAAAACGATTCAACCAATCAGAGAGCAGCGAACGATCGCGTGTGCCGGCGTTGCGAATGGACCAAACCATTCCATGTAAATAGAGGGGGGGGTTCTGTGGTCGTTGCGAATGGACGAAACCATTTCATGTAAATAGAGGGGGGGATTGTCACTGTACTCGCAAGCCGTTCGCCGTTCGCTTTGGCGTTGCGAATGGACCAAACCATTTCATGTAAATAGAGGGGGGGGATATAATTTTAGATAGATATATAGTACGGGCATATATATAGTACGGGCATGCCCTAGTCTATTAAAATCAAACACCCAGGAAAACTGCGTTCAGATATTATGTACAAAAAGTAATATAAGGGTTTATTAGGAAAAGTAAAGCCAGTGAAAAAGCCCGCCGGTAAATCTAATAACTCTAATAAACCTAAATCGGGACGTCCCCACGCGACTGACAGCAAACACAAACGAGGGAGATTAATTACGAAAATAACACGTCTTGTAAAATGTACACAAGGAGCTCGGCTTATCTGTCTTTGTCGTCTTGTATTGTTTGCCGTCCACCCCGGCACCGCTCGGCCCCGATGCACCCACGAGGCCTTGCTCCACCAGGCTCCGATCCTCTCGCCGCCCACCAGGTCCGTGCACCACGCTCCAAAGCACCCAACGCAAGCCAGCAGCTTCACACGAGGTCGATCCCCACACAAAGCACGAAGACAGGACCGGAGAGAACGCAGGTGGGACTGCACGTCTCGTCCTTCCAACTCGCTTCTCAATTGCTCACTGCCAAGCTCGAACTCGACTGCGACTGCCCGAAATGGCGTGTCCTCTCCAACTCCAACTGGCGAACTAACTCCGTGGGACTTGCGACTCAACTTCTCTGGTGCCTGCCTGCGTCTGCCACGAACTCAACTCAACTCTTGAAATGGCGTCCGACCGTCGCCTATATTGGTGGCCGATGACGTCACATTGGCGCACTCCTCAGCCAATCAAAGCCTCCCGCGACTCCTGACATCTCTCCCCTCCGCCACCCTGCGGTCCCGGCATAACGCGTGCCGGCCAGGTTTGTAGGCCTTTGGAGGTGTACACGGTGGCGGCCAATTGTGGTGGTGTTTTTGACCTGGTTTCCTGTCAATTTAATACGAAGTCCTTGTCAGGGAAAGGGGATTATTTAATGTTGCGCTAAGGACCTAACTAATGTTTATGTGGTTTGCAGTGCCATAAGGGACAAAGGTTTGATTACTAGGTGATACTCACAGGGGCGTTACCTTTAATCCCTCACTATTTAACACTCGAATCTCCAGGTAGATCCACACTCATACATCTTACCCCGACAACCGCCTGAACATCAATAACTTATTACATGTAGAGTCCCTGTCACGACAGCCGAATACCTACCTATTCAGATCTACCTAGCTCTAGATGTTGCATTACCAAATTCATAACAATATATATATATATATATATATATATATATATATATATATATATATATATATATATATATATATATATATATATATCTTTTACTCAGCTTTCAGCAAGGCTGTCCTTCCGCTTTTCCAAATTGCCAAAGCATTGAACTTAACTTTTCCTACTGTTCCAACAATTATATTGAGTGAAGAAAATATTAAGGAATGTGCCCAAAGTGGAACTTTATTGAGTAAAATGAAAATAATAACCAGCGGAAATAGAGAACATTGAAAATAATTAACCAGCAGGATCAAAGGCAAGGCTTCTGCAGTTGCGTGCTGTGTACTCCGTGGGTAAATCTCCGAGTAAGGAAAGCAAGATAAATCAAATTAAAAATTGTATTCAAATAATGTGTCCCTCCTCCTGCTAAAGCCGCTGTCACACCTTGACGTTTTAGCCAGCGTATGCCGACGTATGAAAAATTTGGCTACGTTAAGAGCAGGCTGAAGCACGCTGGCATACGTCGTAGTACGCCGAGTTCGTCGACAAATTTCGTGCATGCACAAAATTTGTCGACGTATGCCAGCGTATGACTCACACCAGCACTCAATTTTGATACGTTGGCATATGCTGGCTAAATCGTCAAGGTGTGACAGGGGCTTAATTCTATCACCTATTTAATTTATTTCCTTCCTTTAAAAAGTAGAAAGTACACCGATGGACGAATAAAGGCCTCTTTAAAGGTAAAGCTTTGGTGCTTTTGGGTTATCGTGTTGATGAACTTTCGATGCGTGCTCATGCTTTACCACCACGCTACTTCGAACAGGTCACGGTGCTTCGATCCACTCACAAGTGCTCATATGCAGAATATGTGTGTGTGGGCGGGGAGGGGGGTGGGGAGGGGGTTGTGTGTGTGTAGTTGGTTGTCATCTCCAAATGCGGGTTTCAGAAGGTGGAACAGAGCCCTCCAGGTCTCGATGTATATTTACAGTCACGTGAAAAAGTAAGTACACCCCATGTAAAGTTTTGACTTTTTCAACATATTTCAACATACAGCTACTTGATCTTCATTTCAACAATATTGATAGATAAAGGTGATATAATATAACAAATATCATGAAACATTTACATTTTGTAGTCCATTGTATAATTTAAATAAACATAAATGCAAATCTCACATGTGGAAAAAGTAAGTCCTGAGTGAATAAAATGTTTTTTTTAATGCAGTTTCTCTTTTTCAAATTAAAATAGTTGTCTGGGCATGGCCCAACTTGGTAAACTATTCTATTCTTCCTAATATAGCGTGATATGACTGAGCTATCAAGGAAAACTGTGAAGTGAATCATGCAAGTATGTGGTGTGTGAGTGGTGCGATGTTCCTTGTGTGTTAACAGTATAAAGAAGTCCGTGCTTTGTTCCATGTGAGTGAACAGTGTAGGGATGGCTGTGAGTTCCAAGTGAGTAAATGGTGCAAGAAGGGTCATGATGTCTGTGTCAGTGAACAGTCTGAGGAGGGCTGTGAGTTGTTCCGTGTTTGTGAATGGCATAAGGAAGGCCCTGAGTTGTTCAGAGTGAGTGAGAGGCATAAGGAGGGCCCTCCTTCCCCTCCCCTCCACCTATTCGCTTACCTCCAGCTCTCCTCCCTTACCATCTCCCCTCCCTCCTGCTCCCCTCCTCTCTCCTCCCTACTCTTTCCCCCCCCCCCCCTCCTGTATCCTCCCCTGTGCTCCCCTCCCCTATTCCACCTCCTTCTCACTCCCCTCCCACTTTCCCATCACCCTCCTACTCCCTTTCCCATCTCTATCCTCACCCCTCCCTCCCCTTCCCCCCTCCTCTTCCCCTCCCACTATCTCCCCCCTCTTCTATCCTTACCCCTCTCCTTCTCCCATCCCATTCCCCATTCCTCCCCTCCCCATTATGGTCCAAAGCCTAGTTGTCGTTAAGGAGTGCAGACTGCCTGGAAACCGCTAAGCCACGCCCTTTGCTCAGCTTTGTTTTTAATGACTCAAAATCGATGAACTCATATAACTTGTAGACGTGTAATTGCTTATCTGAGGGATGTGTCGTCCTTTAAAAGGACCAAATATCGTATGTAAACAGAGGTGGTTTGATCGAGAAGAAGCAACCAGGTCAGAATACCTTCACAGTATTAAACTGTTTATTTGAGTTGTGATTTTAACAGCTTTTGAAGCTGTTTGAAGATGATTAAATGAAAGTTATTCGAATGTTTCCTTTTTGAGAATCCCTCAAAGAAATTCATCCCTTGCAATGTGGATCAGCGTTGGGTATGTCTCGCGTTTCCATAGGAAATGAGCATAACCTCGGCTTTGGGGGCTCGCTGCAAACAAACATGCTACGACCCTTTAAATACAGATCAGCTGTTGTGATTCTAAAGAGGCTGATGGTCATTAAAGTGTAGCCCAAGCTGACAGTCTTCTATGACAATCTATGGGAGAAGAATGTTTTTTTGCAATGTGACGACACAATGGAAAATGAGTGTAGTAGTTGGCAGAGGGATTGATTGGTATTTGCCTGTGTTTGCAATTGGCTTTTGCGATATCTTACAGTTAGAGTGGCAACAAAGTGGCAACAAAGTGGCAAAAAAGTGGCATAAAAGTTAGTGGCAAAAAAACCCACACAAACTGTTGTGAGGAATGCTAGATGGACACAAGAGATGCTGTTGATGGAAAATAATACAAAGCGTGTAAAAAATGTTCAATTTTGCTTTTGAGGCTGGAATACAGCACCACTGTTTGTCCAAAGTGTTTTACAAGGTGCTTCTTCAGCTTTTCTGAGTGTTAATTTTGAACATCTTCATCAGCACACTTTTCTAAGTGACCACACTTTTCTAAGTGACCATATGTAATAATGAACCCATTTCACAAGCCATACCATTTCCTGTATCTTCATAAGCATCGAGAAGGAGCTTCTACATTCCTTTCAATAATACATCTGAGTTTCCTTTTGCAGAATCAGCCTCTGTTCATCCAATCACACGATCTGTTCTTGTGGGTAATTGGGCTCAATTATCACAGCCGAGGACCCTGGGCACACTAAAGGGTTCCCCTCACCCCTGGTATTGACCAAAAAAATTCCGGATTTCAAATAGGGGCCAAATTTATTGATTGGCAGATGGGTACTTTAATAAACCCACTTATATCGGTTTTTTTCAAAAATACCTTGCACCCAGGTACACCTTCCTACTGTCATCATTTTCCAAGACTCAATCGTTTTGGTGCAGTGAGTGGACATCAAGGAATTCATCGATTTGGTGGTGATCAAGGAGCCATATTTTTGCTCTGATGAAGGGCTAATGTCTGAAACATCTGTTTCTCCTTGCGGTCATTAACAAACTCTGATAAATGTTATGTTGATTCTATTTTTCTACCTGTCTGCCGATGCAAATCGACACTGACCATGAGGAAGACTGCCTCTTCATTTTAAGAAGCTACAGCTCAAGAAGAACGACTCAAACAAGTGACGCCTCATCAAATTTGTGTCATCTCATGTGATCTAATGCAACATTCTTGAACTATTTTTATGGCCTTGAGATCAGCACCTGCATCCACTGGTGGTCAAGCTGTGGTTGTGCTGGATTGGGAATTTTCAGATCTACAATTACAATTCCTGCTTCACAACTTTCCTAGTGTTGAACTCTGCACTGCAGGAAAGACTAATTATTATGCTAAACAGTTACTGGTTGCATTTCCAATTGAATGGGCCATTGTCACTGCAATCCCCCTCGGGACACTCATTTAAAATCCATCTCAGATGAGTGAAATCTGCTCGGTCCTTTATTCTCGAGAGCTCTCTGTCTCTCTCTGTCTCTTCGCAGTGTGCTGCCAGATGCTGTAGCGGCGTCACATTGATGAGTTGTAGCGACATCTGCCTATGTCTTTCTGCCAAATACACATAATTCTTACCTAAACCTAGGACTCGATGCTAATTTGATCGTTCTCAACCTCAAGCTAACTCACAAGGATCAACGATGTATACAAGAAAAACCTCAAAAAAACCTTCCACTGAACATAGCAACCAATACAAAGTAGTAAAAAGTAATTAATTTAAAAAGCACTCGAACATTTTCTAAACTGAGTAAAATATTAGGCGATAAACGAAGGTAATAAAAGGCATTTTTTATATTTGCAAAACAACATAATGTTACATTTGGGGGGGGGGGGGGTAGGCCATGAAATACCTTAGTCCAGGTACAAGTGTATAGATTACAATGCTCTGAGTGTCGTGATGAAGAAGAAGAAACCCTATGGAAGAAACCATAAGTATGGATCCGTTAGACAGTATGTCGTGTGAGAGTGTATCTTTGTCCCCATGAAGAGGAGTGGGGTTTCGATAATTAGTTATGGATTAATGGTAAATCCCCTGTATGTAATTGCCTTTGTTATTTCCCCTCTGTTCCTTATGACAATGCAGCACACACACATAGCCAGACAATCGGCATGCATTATAAAAATAAATAAAAGTAACCGGAACAGGCCATTGGAAACAACCGCTGATACCACCGACCTGGTGATCACAAAGGAAGGCAAGTGGCGATGAGGCCACGCCCCGAAAAACAATTGGTCAGGACGGCGATAAATTGATGTGGTGGCGGCCGTTGATTAGACCACACGCAGACATCGTCAGGTGACGTAAGAGCCTAGAGAACAAAAGACTGTGTTCCAACATTTTCTGCCTCTTCCCCTTTGGGTCCTGGCTTTGGTGGCGAACAGTCGTGTCCCGACATTTTCTCTCTCTCTCTCTCTCCGGGCTGGCCTCCATAGCGAACGGTCGATATTTACTTTCTCTTGCACCAGGGGCATTGAAAGGAAACAGTCACATTTTATAGTGCTCTTGTGCCAGGGACATTGATGGTTTCGATGATCGTGAGGACTCAACGGACCAGCCTGAACAGGAAGGGGAGATGAGACAAAACCATTTAGGGCCACACGTTGACTACGGCCAGAGAGGAAGTAGGAAAGGAAACAGTCACATTTTATAGTGCTCTTGTGCCAGGGACATTGATGGTTTCGATGATCGTGAGGACTCAACGGACCAGCCTGAACAGGAAGGGGAGATGAGAGAAAACCATTTAGGGCCACACGTTGACTACGGCCAGAGAGGAAGTATGCCAGCCATGCGTGGAGATTTCCATGGATACCATAGGAGGAGAGTTTGGTGAGCAGAGCGGGGTGCCAGACCGTATCGAAGGCACGTGATATGTCGAGGGAGACAACTCTGATTTCCTGTTTGGCATTAAGGACCTTTTGACATTAAGGACCATTAAGGACATTTGGCATTAGTTGTTGATGGACGTTAAAAATCCCACTGGATATTTCATGAAAACTAGATGTTATCTCCTGCACCCTGACCAAATTATAAATTCCTGTTTCAAAACTTCAAATAATTTCCAATGCGAGGCATGAGGGGTGCGACCAAGGGCTGAGGGTACGTGACAAAGGCCGAGGGTACGTGACCAAGGCCCGATGGTACGTGACCAAGGGCCGAGGCTACGTGACCAAGGGCCGAGGGTACGCGACCAAGGCCAGAGAGTACGTGACCAAGACATGAGGGTATGTGACCAAGGCCAGAGGATACGCGACTAAGGCCCGAGTGTATGCGACCAAGACCCGTTGGTACGTGGCCAAGGCCCGAGGGTACATGACCAATGCCCGATGATATGCGACCAAGGCCCGAGGGTACATGACCAAGGCCCGAGTGTATGCGATCAAGGCCCGAGGGTACGCGACCAAGGCCCGAAGGTTGAATGACATTTTTTGTGTCGTCAGTCGGCGTTAAATTGTTTTTTTTAACTCGTTATATGATTTAAATATAATGGTTATGAGCTACTTGCGACAAAGTCGATTTCGTTTGATTCAGATAGATTTGTTGCATTGAATGTGACCTCTAACCCTTGTCATGTAACACCACAGTGAGCGAGTTAAAGAATAAAACCGCTGGACTGTATTCCGAGCGTGAAACCTCCAACAGTTTGCAAGTTATTGCACTCATAAACAGGCAAAAGGAGACAAAACATTTGCGACAGTCGTCACGGTTAGAATTGTGACCTCTGTGTGACCTGTGCTGTGCTACGAGTTGCGTGCAATTTTTGCCCACATGTGCCCAGAGCGAGTTTAAATCTCAACGAGAAGCACCTCCCGCGATGAGAATGGCATATTTTGGCAGCTAAGATTCCTGGAATCCCCGCAACTAGCCACACAGCTCACGTTCAGCAAGTTCGACCGTTGCAAAAAGCAAAACATCCCGAATGGTCGAAGGTGAAAAGAGCCAAGATGATTGTTTGGGAACGTCGTGTGATGTGGGTGGCAAACTTGGCACATGCATGATCCACAGTCTCTGAAGGTCGTTTTCTTTATGCAAATAATTACATAATCTTTACCGAGTGTGAGTGCAATGCTCACACAAAGTGTGTTTCCTGAAATGTGAGATTCCTGGGAATTCAATTTTTTCCCCGTGATTGCTCTTGCTCTGTCATTACAGACATTTATTAACGGTCCAGAAATTGTGGCCTCATTCGCCCGGCTGTACGTGAGAGTTTCCATATTTATGCTCAAAACTCTAAACCACTTGGACATTTACTGGTCCCTCTATGAGGATTATGTTGTTTTTTTTTATGACTGAAATGTTAGTCTTCAATTCTAGATTACTTCGAAACAATTGCCTTCCTCTTCACGATGCCAAGCAATTGTCATTCGGTGTTTTAGAGGTATTTTATGAAGTTGTGCACTTCTGTAGATGACTCACAATTCAGACCTTCAGTTTTCGTTTCTGTAATTTTTCCCCTTTACATATTCAGATGCCGTTATTGAGGAGATGCATGACTCCATGAGTGTTAAAAACTACAGTCGGACCCCGCTATTCGCGGGGGATACGTTCCTGGAAAATCCACGAATAGCGAAACCTGTGAATAGCAGCGGGGCATTGTTTCAATGGAAAAAGAGGGGATATGTTCCCAAGTCACCAAAATCTGTGATTAGGGAGGATCAAACCGGCAAACGCGAACAGCGAGGCAAAATCCGCGAATGGTGACGCAAATCCCGAGAATGTCGATGAACGTCCCGAAAATGGCGAGATAAAACCCGCGAATGTTGGCAGGAATCCATAAATGTCCATGAAAATCCACGAATGAATGCCGTGCCATTGTTTCAATGGGGAAAAGGGAGACAGCTAATTGCACTAATAGATACTGTGGAGTGTTTTCATTCTGTACAGTAACTCACAGGAATGACGTGTTATGCAGCTAGTGGGATATCCCATGAAGCAATGTTTACCTGTGAACTGTGTGAACTTGAAGCTATTCACAGTGTGAATGATGGGATATCCCACGAAAGCTTACGAAAGCTTCTCTCCTGACAAGGGGGGGAAGTTTCTGTCAAACCTCGACTCTGATTCTGCAACTGGATCAGACGGCATCAGCCCACAGGTCCTAAAATCCTGTTCTACCGCTCTTTCACACCCTCTCTCAATTCTCTTCACCCTCCCTTTTGCTCAAGGTCATTTGCCATCTGCTTGGAAATCAGCCAACATTACCGCTTTGTACAAAAAATGTGCAAAAACAGATCCTTGCAACTACAGACCAATCAGCCTGCTCCCAATAATCAGCACGGTCATGGAATCCATCATTGCTTCTGACATCAAATCCTTCCTCTTCTCCAATGGCTTGATCTCGGATCATCAATTTGGATTCAGACCAGGTCATTATACTCTGACCGTGCTGCTTCTGCTGTCTGAAAAATGGATGGTGGTCCTCAATGCCAAACAGGAAATCAGAGCTGTCTCCCTTGACATATCTCGTGCCTTCGATACGGTCTGGCACTACGCTCTGCTCACCAAACTCTCCTCCGATGGTATCCGTGGAAATCTCCACGCATGGCTTGCAGATGTCCTCTCTGGTCGTAGTCAACATGTGGCCCTGAATGGGTTTCTCTCATCTCCCCTTCCTGTTCAGGCTGGAGTTCCCCAAAGCAGTGTTCTGGGCCCGGTGCTTTTTCTGGTCTTCATTAATGATCTCTCTGACTCTCTGGAAAATCCTCTCTATCTCTTTGCTGATGACTCCACTCTATGCTGCTCCATATCCCAACCCTCAGATCGGCAGTCTGCAGCCTCTTCACTCTCTGCAGACCTGGACAACATCACAAACTGGTCAAACAAGTGGAACATGTCTTTCAATCCTGACAAATTTCACACTTTCACTTTGTCTCTCCGGAAACATTGTCTGGACAACCCTCCCATCTACTTTCTGAACAAGCCTCTTGAAGAAGTTCTGTCACTCAAGCTTTTGGGTCTCACTATTTGCCATGACCTTTCCTGGGAAAACCACATTTCCAAGCTGGCCTCCAAAGCCAGTCGCCAACTGGGCATCCACCGTCGTGCGAAGTCCTTTCTGACAACTTCTGAGCTCCTCACCACATAGAAAGCTTTCATCTGCAGCTCAATGGAATACTGCTCTCCCCTCTGGGCTGGTGCTCCTGCCTCACAACTAGCTCAGCTTCACACGGTTGGAACCAAAGCTTTCAGAATCATTGGAATCTCCCGCGATGAAGTTGATACTGAGGGCCTTTCTCTCTCTGATTGCAGGCAGGTATGTGGTCTTTCTGTCTTCTACAAACTATATCTCCGGCCTTGCTCTCCCTGTGCTGTCTGTGCTCTGTCCCCCAAATTTTCCTGCAGGTCGCACATGATCTGCCAGGAACCCTCTTCTGGTGAAACTGCCAAATTCAAGACTCTCTGCTCACATTCACTCCTTCATTCCTCTTTTCTCCTGCCTCTGGAACAATCTCCCTCACTCACTTCAATCCCACTCCTCCCTCCAGGTCTTCAAAACAGCTGTTCACAAACATCTCTTATGCATGATGGGATATCCCACGATAAAACCACATTTCCTTCCCCATCCAAAATCTTGATCTTTTCTACCGCTGTTAAAACACCCCAAATCCGCCTCTTTGAATCCCCAACTTTTTCCTGAAATTCCTAGTAGTGTTCATTTGCTTTATACCGTGTCCCCCCCTTCTCCCCCAGCCCTCACCCTTCCACAGATCCACTGATGCCCCTGTTCTCTCCTGTTGTTGTGCTTGTGTGCTTCTCTCTCTCCCCCTCTTGTCTCCCGCTCCCTTCATTATATGTTCTATGTGTCTGTGCATGTGTTCAAGTTCAATGTGTTAGCTCTTCCACGAGCCTCGATTCTGTATACAAAAAAAAGCTGTGAAAACGCGAAACACACGGCAGCAAACACAGGAGCAGGTCATGCTTGTGGCTCATAGATGTTTTTTTTGCATATGTCCAGCTGCTTTATGCACGTCTGGTGAAAGATGTGTTTCATAAATACCGCATGTCAAGCTAACGGCTTGTGATTTTTTTTTTTGCGCCCCTGAAAAACCACAAATTCGCGGAACTCAGCCGCAAATGCGAATAGAAAAACATAAACGCGAATTCGCAGGACACTTTTCAGGGAATAGAGAAATAGGTTGCATTTTAACACCCGCGAATAGCAGAACCGTGAATAGCGGGGTCTGACATACATAAAATAGTAATTGTGCTGTGTGGAGTTAAAGGACGGCATTCGGCCATCTTTGGTTGAATTCCAAAAAAAAAAAAGTTCTGGAAATGCATATCCTCATGTATTGTCTTTATACCAACTTTGAGCAAAATGGGTCCATGCATGTCGAGAAATGGATGGGGACATGTTTAACTAACAAAAAACTAGAATGGCACTTGGTAGAGCACAAACCTCCGCCAGGCTGAACAGTTTGTTTTGCATCCCACTGATAGGCCGGATCTGGATTCGGACCTGAACCAAAATCTAATCGGCTTGTTCTTGTCGCCTAAACCAACTCGTCCACCAAGTTTAGTCATAACTCCTCCATAACTTTTTAAAATATCATGTTGTATATCGTTTTTCGCCGGATCTCTCAATGGCGAAGAATCACTTAAAAATTAAATAATTCTCGTATCCGAATCCATTTTCAGATCTTCATCAAAATCGAATCGAACAGTCATTGTCACACACCCAACCTGTTCACCAAGTTTTGTCCAAATCCGTCAATAATGTTTTAAGATATCCTGCTATATGTACATTTTAGCCATATCACTCAATTGTGAAGAATCACTTTAAAAATTGTACAAGCCGGATCCAGATCTTCACCAAAATTGAACCAATTCTTCCTTGTCACATATCCAACTTCACCACCAAGTTTCATCCGAATCCGTACACAACGTTTTCAGATATCTTGTTCACAAACAAACAGACAGACATACAGGGGTGAAAACATAACCTCCATCCACCTTCGGTAGCGGAGCTAATGACCACCAGTCGGCCATCTTGGATCTGATCTCAAAACAAGAATGACGAACGTATGTAAACCATCATTCATTATCTGTGTGCCAAGTTTGAACAATATCGGTAAATACATTTCCGAGAAATGGATGAGGACGTGTTCAATAAGACCAACAAGAAAATGGCATGCCACTTTTTAAAAAATCACAACTAAGAAAATGGTATACCACTTCAAAATACAATAAAAACAGGGGCAATATCCCTGGGCACTCACCTGGCAGAATAAAGCATTATTTTACACTGACTAATTATTATTATTATTATTTTTTTTTTGTTTTGTATACTGAATCGAGGCTCGTGAAAGAGCTAACATTTATTTCACAAACAAATCAACCAGACAAACAAAATATATAAAAAGAGGGAGCCGAAGACAAGATGGGGAGAGAAGGGGAAGCACACAAACACAACATTTGAGAGCAGGGAGAAGTGTGGGAGGGAGAGGGCTTGGGGGGAGGAGGCGTGGGAAGGCGGGGGGGAAGAGGTATAAAACACAAGGGGACCGAAATTAGCGGGGATAGAAAAGATCAAGGTTTTGGATGGGGGAAGATAAGAGATGGTGGTGAACAGCTGTTTTAAAGACCTGGAGGGTCGAGTGGGATTGAAGAGAGTGAGGGAGTTTGTTCCAGAGGCGGGAGAAAAGAGGAATGAAGGAGTGAAGGTGAGCAGAAAGTCTTGATTTTGGCAGTTTAACCATAAGAGGGTTGCAGGCAGATGTTGTGCGACCCGTAGGAATATTTGGGGGACAGAGCACAGCGAGAGCTGGGGGAGGAAGGCCAGAGAGGAGTCGGTAGAAGACGGAAAGGCCACCAACCTGCCTGCGGTGAGTGAGTGAAAGGACCTTAGAGTTAGCTTCATCGCGGGAGATGGTATTTTAAACCAATTTCAATGGTTTCTGGAAGACAGGACAGCATGGAGAATCATACCAACATATTTCTTAAGACTTTAAACAAACAAACAAAACAATACACATTTTGGGGCAACCACCCCCCCCCCCCCACCCCCCCTTCACCACCTCAGACCCCAATTTTTCTAATGCCTTGAACAAACTTTGGTACATCATGGGTGATTAAAATTATGATGAAGTTTCATTGAAATCGTGTATGTAGTCTCAGAGAAAAGAGCAAATACCTACTTTAGAGGAGGGGTAGGGGAAACACGCCCTCCCACTGCCCATCGCCTCCCCCCCCCCCCCCCCCCGCCCCTCTCACCTGTAAACCCCTCTAGGGCCCGATGTTTTTTTTAATGCCGTGAACAAACATTGGTACATCATGGGTGTTGAAGGTTGTGGTCAAGTTTCATCGAAATTGTGTGTGCAGTTTCTGAGAAGACAGCAAATACCTATTTGGGGGAGATATACCACCAATACAATCAAAAATGGTATACCACCTTAAAATTTTACAAAAAAAATGGTACACCACTTAAAAAATTAAAATCAAGAAAATGGCATACTAGTCAGGGAGACGATGCAATCCCGTGGGATTTTTATGATTAGAAGATCCCACCTATATGAATGGGTTAAATAGGTACCAAAGAACATGAAAAACCATGTTGGCAATTTTAAAAGTGTTGCAGAGGGCAGCCATCTTGGATTTCAAAATGGACGTATTAAGGCCTATTGTTGCTATAAGGCCATGAATGTTCTATGAGGTTAGGCTAAGTTTAGTACTTGAACATACACTTATCAAGTCAAGGAATGAATATATGAAAATTCAAAATGACTGCCAATATTTCATCCTTTTGAGTCAGTAGTACATTGTCCATACTACATGCTAGTTGTGTGGTTGGTTGCCAGAGTTTATGGCCTGCTCCAATCCTTGTGGAAGTTAAAATAACTCATCTCCACTCTCACTATCCTCCTCTTCATCATCTGAGAGAACTGTGTCTTCTGAGTTGTCACATGATTCTGAGTCCTCACTGCAGCTACAAAGATCTGTGCAATGGAATCCATTCCTTCTGCATTTGCAGCGATTACTTGAACATCGTGTCTTTGCACAGGAACATTTCACCAGATCAATTGCTGCTTGCGGAGCAGGCGGCGAGGTTGTCGTGACTGGTTTATATCGGCCATCTACCAAATTCCAACCACATTCCAGCGGTTCTGGTAGGTCTGGATTTGCAATGATGTCATTATTCCAAATCATGGCCTGGTAGTGCGCTCTCAAGATGGCATTACGCAGTGCAGCTTGGGTTGGGTTGGAGGTAAACCTTCTGATTGGGCTTGCTTCTTCTTGAATAGCCACCACATTACATCAGCTACATTCAACAGCTCTGTGTTAGGGAGATACAACTTGCATACGAATGATTCAATTGCAGCAAACAAAGTGTTAGGTAGTTCATCTGTTGTTCCGAGCTGTACAAGGGCATTTACTATCTCGTCAGTTGGATCAAGTTCCTGCAGAACTTTCCAGAATTTATTCTTTCCTTTTCCAGCAAATTTTCCTGCGACATCTGCTCCTGATAGTGCATGAAATCCCGGTAGAGCTGCAGCTTTCCTTGGACCCAAGGCACTGTAGATGGGCTCAAGGGGTATCACCCTATGTTTTTGACCAGCCCCTGTTACAAAGGAAGTATTTGGACATAAACTGGGGTATCGTCTGATGGCAAGTACAAGCACATCGGTGTCTGGTGAGTGGATGTCTAGAGAGGTAGCACCATTTACAGAAGCATCAATGGAATGCAGAATGAGTTTGGTATCTGCTTCTTCTTGACTACTTGAGAGGTCAACCACTGCTCTATGTGTAGCTCTTGCCTTATTCCGCCAGGCAACCACAAGGGACTTGCCCATTGTTACATCATGTTGCAGTATCTTTTCAGCCAAATAGGCGGTTAATGCATCTTTCGTTGACACGTGGGCAAGCAACCGCTGCATGCTTAGTTTGCCAATTGATGTGGAATCAGTAATATGATACGCCACTGCCCTGTTACCACCCAAACGTCTCTCACGGGTTGAAGCTTTCAGAGATTCTCCAGTGTCATAACGGTCAAACACCAAATGTACCTCGTCGTAGTCACCATACTTCTGCCAGTGGCGTCCAATGAAGTGGTTTGCGAGGTCATGACAGGTTTTGATGCCTTCTGGCTTGTCCAATGTTTGTAAATCAGCCATTGCATCGATGACAGCAACACACTTATAGTTGACTCCAGCTTGATCAACTCTTTGGTTATTATTTTCCTGGGTCACTGCTTCGACCTTTGGCAGGTTTTCTAGTATCAACATCAGGTCACTCTTCGATGTGGTGTGAAGGAGTGAACCATCGGCTGCAAACAACGACCTCGGTACTACAGAAAATTCACATGTACCAACAGCTTGCTTAAGGTCAATATCTCTTGCTTTGGATACTACCAGTAAACGGGCAAACAGTGCCCGATCTTCCTGGAGTTCCACAATTTTGTCTTCAATTTTTGTCTGAGTTTTCATCGCACTTGACGACCACATCTGCAACTTCTGTTTCTTCATTGGCGCCCAAATGTCGACATTGTATGTAGTGATTCTATCTGAAACAAATTGAGCAAAACACTCCTCCAATCTGTGTTCTTCTGCAAATGTCATGTAGGACTCTCTCTGGCATGACGGCTTTGGTAACCATATTGATCAACTGCTCACATTCATCTGTAAAGGGGTTTGTGAACTTGTTGATAGTATCCTTCAGTGCAGCTACGTTCTTCACCTGTAGTTTGGTTTTGGCATCTGCATTCTCATGATGCTGCTTCATTGATTGGTTTCTTGGTACAACAGCTGTTGCCTCTGCATCTTTTTCTAGCCGGGCAAGATCTGGTGCCACTAAGAAGAACTTTGCGCGGGCCGAGGGCTGAGTGTAATACCAAGAGTCCACCAAGTACTTTCATCGTCCGGTTTACTTGCTCGAGAGCGTGATCGGGACCAATTGCACAGAATGGGTTGATGTTCTTGTTGACGACCCAATTTACATCCATAAACTCGGCCCATATTTCTGGATCTGATTTGGCCAAAGCTTTCATGTCTGCCAAGTACACAGAAAGCAAGCGGGCATAGTTCAACTTGTCATGGGCAAAGAAGTACTTTACAAACGTTTCCGTTGCATCAAGATGAAGCATCCAGTCACCGCTTCGCACTGCTCTTATGTACGTTAGCATTTCCAAAACCATCGTCATCTACTGGCAGATGGCCCGTGCCAGTGGTCTGTTAGCTATAGCTTCATCAAATTCACTCATCTTATCCAGGATTCCAAGTGAATCCACTGTATGTTTCATATCTTCATGAGCTCTCTGTATTTTCTCAACATTATTATCTCTGCATGCCTTGTTGAGCTTGTCAGCCTTTTCAGCGCATTTGTGGTGTAGTTCCCCTTTGTCTTTGAAGAAAGCCTCAACGTACAAGGTAAACAAAGCTTGCACAGCAGTCAAGTGGGCTGTTATTCCTCTTTTCACATGACGTCCATCAATAATTTGTAATGAAATTTTGGTAAAATAATTAATTATAACGTTAATTAACAATAACGTAATAATTTGTAAAAAATAAAATTGAAATCCAAGATGGCCGCCATCTGCAACACTTCCAATTTTGCCAACATGGATTTTCTTACTCCTTGCGACCTAAATAATCTACCTAGGTAGGTGGCATGTTCTAATCATTTAAATCCCACGGGTCTTTATATCACAACATAGTCCCCCTGACTATTCCATGACAATTTGAAATCAACAAAATAGTACACCACTTAAAACTAGCAGCATGTTTAGGACCCTCATCAGACAGCATGTGGCAGTGAAGGCACTGATGGGTTATTGGACATTCGTGGAAGGACATGGTCGACATTCATTCATGGAAGGACATGGTCGACCTTATGCTACACTTATCTCCCTTTGAACAGATATTTCGTTCGCCTCTGCAGCGCAATTCTTTCTCTGGAAGTTGGGATGACACCGCATCATTGATTTTTGAATATTTTGTCCCGATACCCATGGAGTAACCCAAACAGTCCATGAGTGCATTATAGGAAATCAGTGGTGGATTTGCCTGTTCGACAGAATGGTGAAGATGTATGCACATCTCCTTTGAGTTAGTTGTCCATTCTAGCTGTATTTCCTCAATATAAATATGAGAAACAACTAAAGGAACAAAGAAGAGACAACTAAGGTACAACGAAGATACCTCAATTACATCTGTGATGTCCTGTTTCCAGATTATGCTTCACCAATTAATCGAGACCACTCATTTGGTGGTGCTTTCATTTTAAATACCAAACTATGATATGCATCTTTGCCCCATACTGGAGCCCATGTTATCTAACCAATAGGTACACCATGCTTCTTCTTCAATTGAAACTAGGACATAGGAGGAATCATGCGTTATTGAAGAAACGTTATGGAAATGGAGAATCACCTTACACTGAAAGTGAACCTATCGAGTGTCTTTAAAAATCGATCGGCACTCAAAATGAGAACCTTCATTTGAATGGCTATTTTTTGCTCACCTGAATCGTAGTTCCGGGGAGCTCATGGGATGGCACGTTGTCCGCACATCAGTCCGTCAGTCCATCAGTCCGTCAGTCCATCAGTCCATCAATCCATCAGTCCACCAATCCATCAGTCCGGCAGTCCATCAGTCCACCGGTCCACCAGTCCATCAGTCTGTCAGTCCACCGGTCCACTGGTCCACCAGTCCGTCAGTCCGTCAGTCCGTCAGTCCGCCGGTCCACCGGTCCATCAGTCCCTCAGTCCACCGGTCCATCAGTCCACCAGTCCATCAGTCCGTCAGTCCGCCAGTCCACCAGTCCGCCAGCCCTTCAGTCCATCAGTCCATCAGTCCATAAGTCCTTCAGTCCATCAGTCCATCAGTCCACCACTCC